>NC_135542.1:25381719-25684170 GCF_045843805.1 Urocitellus parryii | reverse complement strand
TTCCATTAGAGGAGTCCCTCAAGTAATTCACGTGTGGCTTTTTGCAGGAGTCTATGAATACCACCATATATGGAAAAGGAATTTGGTGCATGTGACTGAGTTGAGAATTATAAGATGTGGAGTGTGTCCAGAATTACCTGGAAGAGACCAACGTAGCCCTCACTGTTGAGAGACGGAATGTCAAGCAGAGAGGGTCCTTGAACATGGAAAGGGGCCTTTAGTGATGGGGAAGGGGCCAGGATCAGGTAGGATGGGTGCAACTGGGAAATTGAAAGGTTTGAGGTAGATTTGCTCCCAGGAGCTTCCTGGAGGAACTCAGCTATCCTGAGCCCTTGATCTTGGCTTAGAACCAATTCTGACTTCAGAACTGGTAGATAATCAGTTGGTGCTTCTTAAAGCCGGGGTGGGGGGGGGTGGGTGCTGGTAATCTGTTGGAGCTGAAACAGGATGGTCAGAGAGGGATGAGATCTTCTGTAGTCTCCCTGAGAGGGAGTGAGTCTTCTGATCCTCAAATATTTCTACCATGTCTTGATTTGGTGTCATTTTGACAAAAGCCATAGGTGATTTTAATATTGGGAGAACTTGCAAAGAGATCTTAGGTAGAAAGTCTCTTGTGTGGATCATGCAGCCTCTTACCAATTACCTGATGTGAGAGCCTGGGCATAGCTGACAGACACGGGGTGATGAGGAGGGCAGTTAGATGTCTTGGGTTTTTCATTTAAGAGAGGATAATTATGTTTTCATGATGGTATATGAGAGGGAAGAAGTGAGTCAGAATGATGGGAAGAGAATGACAAGAGAGGACCTAGGATATGGAGATGCACCCTACCCCCAAATCTGAAATCAATTGGGAGAATGAGGAAGAGACATTAGGATTGTGGTAAGCATGGTATGGGTGGGCGCAGAAGGAACAGTCAATTTTACAGAATCCTTCTGGATTTGACACTCTTCTTTGAAATGCATCTGGCATCATAGAAGATATACTTCAGGTAAAAATGTTTTACCTGCCTTCAAATCACAGTCCTGCATCAGTGACTTTTAGCTCTGGGAAAACGACCTGCTGTTTGATGGTTTGTTGAAATTCAGCACAAAATGTATCATGGGTATTGAGAGTTGAATCAGATGATCCTCAGGAACACAATCCCATCCCTCTTTCCATGCACATTGAAGAACACAGAAAGAATTCACTGTGTAGAATTCACTTTCAGGAGTCATCAATATTTATTTTACAGCAGCCACAATCTCCTCTATGCCTCCCAGGGCTCCATGTGCTTTTTTTTTTCCCAACTTACAAATTTCTTCAACTCATTTATGTGCAGCAACAGAAAAGGAAGCAGGAGGTTGCAAGCACACAGACCTGGCTCTGGGGTTACTGAGCCCTCTCTGCCCTGTTGTCAAAGATAGTTTTAACAAATGGGCACACAGTGTGGTTGGAAGCCACAACAGCAATTCCCAGCAGCACAGCTCTGCAGGACACATGCTGGACTCACTTCCAGTGAGCCACCATCAGGGAGTTGGCAGGTTGGGCCACTTGAAGAGCTGGGGTGTTTCTACCCACATGTCTTTAGCTTCTAGAAGCTGAAGTTCTCCCTGGCCATGGCCACATCACTCAGTCTCTGTTTCTGTGTCCACACAACCTCCCCTCTTCTGTGTTAAATCTCCCTCTATCTCTCTCTTAGGAGGACGGCTGTGACTGCACTCAGCCCCCCTGGCTAATTCAGGATTATCTCTCCTGTAAATACTGTGCATTCACACCTGAAAAGTCCCTCTTCCCATATAAGGTGCATTGAAATCCTCATGGAATGAACCTGATATTATGGTGATATAGCCACTTAGGCTGTAATTATAGAAGCAATGAATGCAATTAAAGAGCTATTACAAGGATTATGAGACCAAGAGCTCACTTAGGTCTGGTTAACTGAGCATGCATCTGTTATGAAATCTGAACACCAATGTCAGTATACCACTGTTCTGAGACCTTGGAGGATAATAAAAGAGGGCTGGTGAAGGACAAATGTACCTTTCCCTCTATTATACCTAGTGATGCAATTACTTAAATTGCATGTTTTACAGCCTACCAGATATTTATCACCCTTTCTCTATATCTCACATTTCCAATAATTAGAGCATAAAAAGATTGAACTCAGGCCTGCAGGCCATAGCAGGAGCCCTCCTGACAATTCCTGCCTTTGAAATCTGGCATAGGGCTATTAGTATAATACAGGAAATCTGAGGCTGAAATTAAGCACCAAATATCCTTTTTGATGCCACCTTGGCTGAAGGTTAGGATATTACCAGTGAAACTTCCAGGGGGTCATGACATCCTTACATAATTGTCTTTTGTCAATTCTAGGAGACCAGTCTAAAATATATCCACTATTTCTAGACACTTTATTTTGCACTGGCAAGGTATTTGCACAATCCATCCATTTAGGAAAGGTGTCAAATTCTATTGCAGAATGATTAGGACAGTAAGGTATTGGTGGATGTTCTGTGGAAATGACTGGCTTGTTATGACAGTCCCTTTTTAATAACTGGCCTAACATATGGCATTGAGTCACAGGGGCCAGTACAATTGGCTAGTCTAGGCTCCCCATATGCTGTCTTTTCCTCAAAAGATACCCTTAAATAGCCAGCATGCTTATCATGGGACCAACGTATAAGTAGCTGGCCAATATAACTAGTATAATTAAGTCCAGTCACATGGATGGATTTTCCAGTCCACACTGTAAATTACATTAAATGTGGACTTGGGGAAATGGGTCCATAGACATCTCTTTATAGGTTTCTATTACCTGGCAGCTGGTGAAGCCTGCATGGCTGTCAACTCTGAGGTTAGATTTACCTTCTATGTCGGGGTTTTCAGCTGTTTCCATGATGACAGTTTTGAATTCTATCCTTTGAAATCTGATTTAACTTACTGAACCATGTGCAGCAGCAGTTAGATTTTTAGTATCACAATGAAAGAAAAATGTTTGTAATATTTTGTGAGATTTAGTTTGGGCATGTTGGGTCCTGCTTTTCCCCTTTTTATTTATTAATTGAATAAAAGCTGGCAATAGTCATAGTATCATTAATCTTGAGGTATAGACAATAGCTTAATATAGTACAAGTATTTTAATAATAAGAGACGTATGATATTTAGTTTGGTAGAAAACTTGGCAACAGTCAATTAGGAGCTATGTTAGGGCCATCATTATTGAGTTGGAAAAAGACCATGGTAAATAGAGTCTTAATTTTTATCAAATGCATAATTTGATTTTACTTTAATAGAATTATGAAATGAAGAATAAAATAAGTTGTAAATAAAAATTTATATTTTGAAACTAGCTGTAGATGAACTTAAATGAGTATCTTAATTTGGAATGAGGTAAGAAAAAGAGTTTTAACTTGGGAGAGGAGGCCTTTACCAGGGGCATGAGGGGTATATAAACTGACAATCAGAGTGTCCCAGGCCACACCGTGCCTCCATTCTCTTTGCCAGTGGCTCCAAGGACTTTGCCATCACTCATGGCCTCTTAGATGGCTGAACTCCAGTGGGAGCTGGATCTCACATCCTCCGGGAGGTGGCCACGAAGCCAGGCAGGGATTCCAGCCAGAGAGGAAAGCCCAGCGAGGAGCAGCAGGGACTCTGTTCCACTGAAGGCAATCATCCCTCTGCACATCCCAGCTACAGTTTCTGTAGGGCTCCATCCTGGGCTGGTGTCACAAGGACCCTGGGCTTGAGAAGTTGAAGGCAGCCTCAGACTAAGGAACAGTGAGTCCAAGTGAGGACCATTTACTCTCAATAGGAGCCCTGTCCTGACCTGAGGGGTTAAGTTGCTGTCACACATCCCTCTGTGACTGTGGGAGAGGAGTTTTTAAGTAAGTGATGTTTTCATTATCAAAGAATGAGTGACTGTACTGGGGTCAGAAAGTTTATCTAAGAGTCTTATCAAGGCCAGATTGTGACACGATTTATCCACTCTTACAGCAAATCCACCTCCCATTTCTGTCCTCACTGCAGAGAGGCAGAAACCAGGGAGAAGCTTGGAGCTATCTCCAGGGTCAGGATGGAGGCAGCTGCCTCAGAGGCTCCCTGGTGACATAATTCTCCCAGGGGGATCCTCAGTGACCCCACTGTGGGGACAAGGAGAAAGTGATCAAATGACACTAACAGTTTCCTTTCCCTGCCCAGCTCTTTGGCTTGATGTTAGGGTGAAACTGGCCTCATAGAACAGGTTGGGAAGTTCTTCTTCCTGCTTGTGGAGACAGCTGTGTAAGACTGATGACATTTCTACTTCAAATATGTGATTGAATTACCCAATGAAGTCCTGACTCTGTGCTTTGCATTATTTAAACACTTTAAAATTCTTTTCTTTTTTAAATATTTTTATTGATTGTTCAAAACATTACAAAGCTCATGATATATCATCTTTCATACATTTGACTCAATTGGGTTATAAACTCCCATTTTTACCCCAAATACAAATTGCAGAATCACATCGGTTACACACTCACATTTTTATATAATGGCATATTAGTGACTGTTGTATTCTGCTACCTTTCCTATCCGCTACTATCCCCTGTCCCCTCCATTCCCATCATCCCTCTCTACCTCATCTGCTGTTGATAAATTCTCTCCCTTGTTTCCCCCCCTTTCCCCTCACATCCTCTTCTATGTAATTTTGTGTAACATTGAGGGTCTCCTACCATTTCCATATGCTTTCCCTTCTCTCTCCTTTTCTCTCCCCCCACTCGTCTTTGTTTAATGTTAATCTTTTCCTCATGCTCTTCCTCGCTGTTCTGTTCTTAGTTGCTCTCTTTTTATCAAAGAAGACATTTGGCATTTGTTTTTTAAGGATTGGCTAGCTTCACTTAGCATAATCTGCTCTAATGCCATCCATTTCCCTGCAAATTCTATGATTTTGTCATTTTTTAGTGCTGCATAGTACTCCATTGTGTATAGATGCCACTTTTTTTTTATCCATTAATCTATTGAAGGCCATCTTGGTTGCTTCCACAGTCTAGCTATTGTGAATTGTGCTGCTATGATCATTGATGTGGCAGTATCCCTATAGTATGCTCTTTTAAGATCCTCAGGGAATAGTCCGAGGAGGGCGATAGCTGGGTCAAATGGTGGATCCATTCCCAGCTTTCCCAGGTATCTCCATACTGCTTTCCAAATTGGCCTTAGCAATTTGCAGTCACACCAGCAGTGTACAAGTGTACCCTTTTCCCCACATCCTTGACAACACTTATTGTTTTATGACTTCATAATGGCTGCCAATCTTACTGGAGTGAGATGGTATCTTAGGGTGGTTTTGATTTGCATTTCTCTAACTGCTAGAGATGGTGAGCATTTTTTCATGTACTTGTTGATTGATTGTATGTCCTCCTCTGTGAAGTGTCTGTTCAGGTCTTTGGCCCATTTGTTGATTGGGTTATTTGTTATCTTATTGTTTAATTTTTTGAGTTCTTTGTATATTCTGGATATTAGGGCTCTATCTGAAGTGTGAGGGGTAAAAATTTGTTCCCAGGATATAGGCTCTCTATTTACCTCTCTTATTGTTTCTCTTGCTGAGAAAAAAACTTTTTAGTTTAAGTAAGTCCCATTTATTTATTCTTGTTATTAACTCTTGGGCTATGGGCATCCTATTAAGGAATTTGGAGCCCAACCACACAGTATGTAGATCGTAGCCAACTTTTTCTTCTATCAGACGCAGTGTCTCTGATTTGATATCTAGCTCCTTGATCCATTTTGAGCTAACTTTTGTGCATGGCGAGAGAAAGGGATTCAGTTTCATTTTGTTGCATATGGATTTCCAATTTTCCCAGCACCATTTGTTGAAGATGCTATCCTTCCTCCATTGCATGCTTTTAGCCCCTTTATCAAATATAAGAAAGTTGTAATTTTGTGGATTGGTTTCTGTGTCCTGTATTCTGTACCATTGGTCCACCTGCCTGTTTTGGTACCAGTACCACGCTGTTTTTTGTTACTATTGCTTTGTAGTACAGTTTGAACTCTGGTATTGCTATACCTCCAGATTCAAACTTCCTGCTTAGAATTGCTTTTGCTATTCTGGGTCTTTTGTTTTTCCATATGAATTTCATGATTGCTTTATCTATTTCTACAAGAAATGCCCTTTGGGATTTTAATTACCATCGCATTAAACCTGTAGAAAACTTTGGGTAATATCACCATTTTGATGAGTTTATTTCTGCCTATCCATGAACAGGGTACATTTTTCCATCTTCTAAGATCTTCTTCTATCTCTCTCTTTAGGATTCTATAGTTTTCATTGTATAAATCTTTCACCTCTTTTGTTAAGTTGATTCCCAAGTATTTTATTTTCTTTGAGGATATTGTGAATGGAGTGGTTTTCCTCATTTCCATTTCAGAAGTTTTGTTGCTGATATACATGAATGCCTTTGATTTATGCGTGTTGATTTTATATCCTGCCACTTTGCTGAATTCATTTATTAACTCTAGCAGTTTCTTTATAGACCTTTTTGGGTCTGTTAAATATATTATCATGTCATCCGCAAATAGCGATAATTTAAGTTCTTCTTTTCCTATTTTTATGCCTTTAATTTCTTTTGTCTATCTAATTGCTCTGCCTAGTATTTCAAGAACTAAATTGAATAGAAGTGGTGATAGAGGGCATCCCTGTCTTGTTCCAGATTTTAGAGGGAATGCTTTCAGTTTTTCTCCATTTAGGATGATGCTAGCCTGAGGTTTAGCATATATAGCTTTTACAATGTTGAGGTAAGTTCCTGTTATCCCTAGTTTTTCTAGTGTTTTGAACATAAAGGGATGCTGTAATTTGTCAAATGCTTTTTCTGCATCTATTGAGATGATCATATTGTTCTTGTCTTTAAGTCTATTGATGTGATGAATAGTATCTATTGATTTCCATATATTGAACCAGCCTTGCATCCCAGGGATGAATCCTACTTGATCATGGTGCACAATTTTTTTGATATGCTTTTGTATTCTATTCGCCAGGATTTTATTGAGAATTTTTGCATCTAAGTTCATTAAAGATATTGTTCTGTAGTTTTCTTTCTTTGATTTTCTTTCTTTGATGCAGCACATGGATCCTACTCAAAGATAGACCATATATTATGTCATAGGGCAACTCTTAGTAAATATAAAGGCATGGAGATAATACCATGCACCATATCTGATCATAATGGAATGAAACTGGAAATCAATGATAAAAGAAGGAAGGAAAAATCCTACATCACATGGAAAATGAACAATATGTTACTGAATGATCAATGGGTTACAGAAGACATAAAGGAGGAGATAAAAAAATTTATAGAGTCAAATGACAATACAGACACAACATACCGGAATCTATGGGACACAATGAAAGCAGTTTTAAGAGGGAAATTCATTTCTTGGAGTTCTTTCCTCAAAAAAAGAAAAAAAAAACAACAAATAAATGAACTCACACTACACCTCAAAAACCTAGAAAAGGAAGAGCAAAACAACAGCAAATGTAGTAGAAGACAAGAAATAATTAAAATTAGAGCAGAAAACAATGAAATTGAAACAAAAAAAAACATTGAAAAAATTGAAAAAACTAAAAGTTGGTTCTTTGAAAAAATAATTATGATCCACAGGCCCTTAGCCATGCTAACGAAGAGAATAAGAGAGAGAACTCAAATTACTAGCATACGGGATGAAAAAGGCAATATCACAACAGACACTACAGAAATACAGAAGATAATAAGGAAGTATTTTGAAACCCTATATTCCAATAAAATAGAAGATAGTGAAGACATCGATAAATTTCTTAAGTCATACGATCTGCCCACATTGAGTCAGGAAGACACACACAATTTAAACAGACCAGTAACAAAGGAAGAAATTGAAGAAGCCATGAAAAGACTACCAACCAAAAAAAGCCCTGGACCAGATGGGTATACAGCAGAGTTTCACAAAACCTTTAAAGAAGA
The DNA here is from genome assembly GCF_045843805.1 of Urocitellus parryii. Lineage (NCBI taxonomy): Eukaryota > Metazoa > Chordata > Mammalia > Rodentia > Sciuridae > Urocitellus > Urocitellus parryii. Next base: position 25,676,223 of record NC_135542.1, on the reverse strand, counting down.
ATTAATACCAATACTTTTCAAGCTATTTCAAGATATAGAAAAAGAAGGAGCTCTTCCAAATTCATTCTAAAAGGCCAACATCACCCTGATCCCGAGGCCAGATAAAATTCTTTTCTTGTTAAAATTCTATTCAATTTTTCTAGATATTCCTGAGTCACTTAATAATTTATCTCTTTCTGAGAGTTGTTGTATTCTATTTAAATTGCATAATTTGACAGTAATGTTTTCATATTCTCTCATAATGTTTTTAAATTTCTGTAGATTCGTGACCAATTATTATACTGACTTTGGTTATCTCTGCCTTCCCTCTTTTTTTCTGGATGCATTTTTGTAAGGGTCTGCAAGGTTTTTGGTCTTCCGAGGACATCACCATTTGGTGTCCTTGATTTTCTGGTTTCGTTTCATTTGTCTGTCTTCTACTTTATATCATTTTCTTCTATCTGCTTACTCTAGATTTCTCTTTCTTCTCCTAGTTTCCAAGGGTACATAATTGATTTTAGATTTTTTATCATTATGAGAACATAAAATTAGAGGCTTATCTTTGTAAATTCAAATATTCTTTTTTTCACTACAAATTTTCCACTTTTACAGAGGGGCAGCTTGGCCATTTCCTCACTTGGGAAGCAACAGCAAGAGCTGGAGACGTTGAATGAGGAGCCCATCCTAAGGTTGCTGTGAGCTGTGAAGTTCAGGCCTGTCACCAGGGGAAGCTCCCATGTAGGACAGCTGAGTGCAGGGGCCATTTGGAAGAGAGGGGAGGGAAACAGCCAAAGTCCTAATACTATGGCAGTTGAGGTGGACACCACAAGAGGCCCCAGGGTGCAGATCACTTTTTCTCACCAATGTCACCAACCGTCCTTTCAAGGTGGTGGATCTCTGATTGGCTTCCAGCCTAAGCAATATCACCAAACTGGAGAGACTTTTCAGATGTAGTGAGGATGCTTTATGAATTGGTATGAATTGATGAGAGGGAAGTCCTCTGAAAAGACTTGGTGTTTTGTTATGGACTAAGAAAAAATTAATACACCAACAAAAGCTCATATGTAGACAGACAAATTTGGAAATTAATATGAATCTTATTAGACTAAAATGTTGCAAAGCACAACTTAGAGTAGCTCTGCTTCCTTTTTGGGGATATAGAATCCCAAGGAAAGCCAGACCAATGGTACAGAACAGAAGACACAGAGTCAAATCCACATGAATTCAGTTATCTCATACTAAACAAAGACACCAAAAACATACATTGGAGACAAGACAGCCTCTTCAACAAATGGTGCATGGAAAACCATATGCAGCAAAATGAAATTAAGTCCCTAACTCTCACCATGCACAAAACTCAACTCAAAATGGGTCAAGGACCTAGGAATTAGACCAGAGACACTGTGCCTAATAGAAGAATATGTAGGCCAAAATCTTCATCATGAGAGATTAGACCCCCACTTCCTTAACAAGACTCCTAAAGTGCAAGAAATAAAATCAAGAATCAATAAATAGGATGGATTTAAACTAAAAAGCTTCTTCTCAACAAAATAATTAGTGAGGTGAAGAGAGAGCCTACAGAATGGGAGCACCATTTTATCACATGCACATCAGATAGAGCACTAAACTCTAGGATATATAAAGAACTCAAAAAAGAAACACAAAATTAATAATAATAATAATAATAATAATAATAATAATAAATAACCCAATCATTAAATGGGCTAAGGAGGTTAAGAAGAAATACAATTGATCTCAGAAGAAATACAGTCTTTCAACAAATATACACAAAAATGTTCAACATCTCTAGCAATTTCAGAAATGCAAATTGAAACTACTCTAATATTTTATCTCACTCCAGTTAGAATGGCAGGTAGAAAGAATACAAGCAACAATGTGTGTTGGTGAGGATGTGGGAGAAAAGGCACACAGTCAACATTGCTCATGGTACTGCAAATCGGTGCAACAAATCTGAAAGCACTATAGATATTTCTTAGGAAACTGACTGAAACCACCATTTCAACCAGCTGTCCCACTCCTTGGTTTATACTGAAAGGACTTATAAAGAGCATACTACAGTGACACTGTCAAATCAATGTTTATAGGAGCACAATTCACAATAGCTAAGCTGTGGAACCAACCTAGAAGTCCTTCAACAGATGAATGGATAAAGAAACTTGGTATATATACACAATGGAATATTACTCAGAATTAGAAAAGAATAAAATTATGGTTTTTCAAGGAAATAGAGTTATAGAATATCATGCTAAACAAAATATACTGATCCCATAAAACCAAAGGCCAAATGTTTTCTCTGATAAGTGGATGCTGCTCCATAATGCAGGGGGTGGGGAGGCATGGGATAAATGGAGAAATTTTGGATTGGTAAAATAGGAGGGAAAGGAGGGAAGGGGGCCTGGATGTAGGAAAGATGGTGAATGAGAAGGACATCACTATCCTGGTTGCATGTATGATTGCAGGAATGATGTGACTCTACTTTGTGTATAACCAGAGAAGTAAACATTGCACTCCATTTGTGTACTAAAAATTGAAGAGCATTGTGCTGTCATATATAACTAATTAGAACAAATAAATGAAAATTTTAAAAAATAATGTCCATTGCAGAGCAGCAAGGGCTATATTCAAAGACAAGGTGGACCACTGTTGCAAAGCTTCATCAACAGCTAAGCCATATCCAACCACAGGACTTTGACCTGTAGTGCTGAACCCTGAATCAAACCATCTATGTTGGGGACAGAACTTTGCCACTCATGAGCCCTGTGAATGGGATGGAGTGTTTAAAAGACCCTTTGTCTCACAAGGACACATGTGAGGACTTTCTTCCCCAGGGTCTACTGCAGCCTTCAGAGTCTCAGGAGGCCCTGAATAAACATGGCACTTTCCAGTTCCTCTCCCCACCTGAAACCCCAAACTAGGACAATGCATTATTAATATTGCCTGTAGTTAAGAAGAGGAAGTCTCCATGGATTTTCTAGAGTGCTATAGGTATTTTCTTAAGATGTGAATCAAAGAATATGCTTGTTTTCTCAGTGTGACAGTTGTAGGGCATTGTTGGAACAGTTGGCAGGGTGGATTGGCATGAGTTTCAATTTGGTTGTCACCAGGTGAGTCTCAGACACTAAGGTATGGGAATTGACCCTTGTACATCACAGCACCTGACTTTTTTGCATGAATAAATATAATTTTGCAGATGTGTATTGACTATGGCCAAATAAAATATGAAATCAATGGAAATCATATTGGCCATATCCCATTTTTATGTCATGTTCAAGAATGGGTAGGTAACAATGAATCCCACTATTGTGTATAAGTATAATACACCAATAAACTAAGGAATAAAAGCAAACTGTAACTACTAATTCAAAATCTGTCATTTCATCTGATTAACAGATATAGTTATTGGTTATTTTCATAAAAATTGTTTCCTAAGATTTGAGCCTAGAATTACAAATTTATCCAAGTTTGGCAGTAGTATGCTCTTAGTTCGTTCAATAAGATATATTTTTTTGTTGTTTTTCTTTTTGAATTTCAAAAGATAACACAGTAAGTTAACACAATTGGGAGTTGAGGAATATACACAAGAAATAAAGAGGGTGGAGTCTATGAAAAAAGCCTGACACCCCATCTCCTGAAGATGCCAGGGCTGGCCCCAGCTTCGCTCCAGAGAAGTCTGCCATCTCTGTTCTGTTCTGAAATTCAACTTGCTCTCTGTATTTTTCTGGCTCTTCTCAGATGCTTCATTTTCCACAACAGAGAAATAAGGAAGCACGCTGATTCTAAGACTGGTGTCAAGGGGAGGGTCATGCTTGTCAAGTTGTGGTCAAGAGAGATCACAAAGTTACATAGAAAGTATCCAGGAACTGGACTGTGGGGACACTTGACCCATTGTGCACAGAGCCCCAGCAGCCATGCACATGGGCACTGGACACAGCCCCAAGTCTTAGGGCTCCTCATGGGACAGGATAGCTGCTGCTTGTCTATGATGTGGAGGCTTTGCTCTCTGTGGGGTCTATTTGCCACCTAGTGGCAGGTTTGTGACACAGCAATTTGTGGAATTTGGGGCCTGGGGACCCTAAGTCCTGACTGTGGATTCTTTCTCCCACATTCATCACATTCATGAAGCTGATTGTCTTCCATCCGTGACTAGGCCAGATTTCCTGGGGAACTCAAGGATCCCTCTCCTCAGTAAGTTGTCAAACCAAAGACAACAATTCACCAGGAATTTAGAAAACATACAGGTCTCAGGGCAGTTGGGGCCAAGGTGTGTAACCAAAAGGAGATGCCAAAGCTGGGGTTTTGCCAAAGAAGATAAGGGGCCTGAGGGACCTTTTGGGGTGCTGCGGCATTGGTGAGGGAGGCTGAGAGCTCCTGGTCAAGAGAGGTCAACCCAGCCTCATTATTCCCACTCAGAAACCCTTCCAGAGCTGCTGAGGGTCTCCCAGGGCTCCCAGGAAGTGCTTCCCTACTCAGCCTTTGGGAAGGGGCTGCTGAGGAGTGGTGGAGAAGGTTCCAGAGATGACTAAGATCCAGCCCCCACTGCCACCCTGGCCCTTCTTCCCAGACTCTGCAGGGTGTTGAGGAAGAGAAGGGACCTTCCCCTGCAGCCCCAGTGCACCTGGCTTCCCAAACTTCATGGGCCCTTAAAGGAGTCCAGATCACCACATGCACACAGGACAGGATGCCACCCTCTCAGGGAACAAGTGGGGTGACTTTTTACCTAAAACCATGAACTTTGACAGGAGCACGAGGATGGTGGTTGTGGGACCCTGCTGGTCAGTTGGGTCAGGAGGTTAGTTCCTGGCTCAGGTCTTGGCTCTGCACAACAGGTGCTCAGCACAGAAGATAACAAGTGCTACGCCCATTAACAATGGTGCAGGGGGCTTGAGACATCACAGAAACTGGCAAGACCACACCTATCTCAGTCTTAGAGTGTAATAGTTGAATTTCCTTTGAGAAGAGAATATGGGGCACCATGCTTTCCTGGGGGTGTCTAAGAAGTAGTTTCTTGTGCTCAGCCACCCAGGCATTCAGAGGAAGGTATATCTGTGGTCCCATGTGGCTTGGGGACAGGTCAAGGTGGTGGCAGACATGGGACTCACCCACAAGGAGCTGGTTCTGCAGGAATGCAGGATGCAGGAGTCAGGGGTCATGAGGTTCCACTGAGATTTCAAAAGAGGCCCTGAAGGCCAGGCATGGTGCATCAGGGCTGAATCCCTGCAGCAGCCCTGAGAAGACAAGGTGTAGAGATGTGAGAACGGAGGTGGCATTGCAGTGGAGGCTCTGGGACTGAGAGATGCCAACAGCAGGGACATTTGCTGAGTGAAACTCTGAAACCAGCAGAGACAAGTGGAAAGGGAGGCCACATGGGCTGTAGCCAGAAAGTCCACAGGGGCAGAGCCCTGTGTAAACCCTTCAGACAGAACTTCACTGTGCCACATGCCCACATGCTGGATAGAGGGCTGCAGGGTGGGTTTGCCCAACTGGATTTTTTAGTCTTTCTTTGGTCCCATCTCTTCTTTCTTTGGTTCTATTTCTCCCTTTTGGAATGGAAAATTATAATACTTTGATACTGGACAATGGATTTGCTTTTGGTTTTTTCCCCAAGAGTTTTCCTTGGGGCTCCTATGAAACTGTGGACTTGAACTTTATGTAATGGTGAAATTGTTACTGTGCCCATGAATAATGGGACTGGGTGCTTGAGACATCTCAGGACTGGCAAGACTATGGGACCCTTGAAGATGGACTAAATGCATTTTGCACTGTGATATGGACATGAGATTTTGGAGGTCAGGAGTGGCAGGTTATGATAAGGATATGAGATGTCCCCCCAGAATCTTCTGTTCTTCAGAGTTAAAATATTCAATTCTTGAGAGCTATAATCAGTCCATCTTAGTTTGAGTGGATTGATCCTGTCTTAACTGTAGACAGTGGGACAAGGCTGGAGAGGGGGGTCGTGGGGGCATATGCTGGAACCATCATTCTTCCTGTGCCCTGTCCCCCCTCCCCTGGAGACCTTGTCATGTCCTAAGCTGCTTCTCTCTGCCATGTCCTCTGACATGATGTTCTCCCTCACCCAGAACCCAGAGTTATGGAGCCAGTTGGTCATGGATTGAATCTCTGAAGCCAAGAACATCACTATGCTGTGTGACCAACTGAGTTGTTCCTGTCTGCTCTTTGTGTCTCAGAGAATAAAAGCTGAATAAAACCTAAACATTGACCCAGTTATTACATATGAGTATGTTATGTAAGGGTTCGGCGGAGCGTCGGAGGGAGAGACCACACAAGAGACCAGCCTCATGCAATTGCAGGGGGGAAGTTTTACTGAACCAGCATGCTGGGGCTCAAGGCTCACTCAGGAAGGGAGAGCAGCCCAGAGCCCAGAGCAGAGGTCAAGCAGAGCTTAAGTACACTTTTTGGAGAGGGTGGGGGGCTTTGCATACATCAGAACAAATCATCTTTAGGCGCTGGAAAATTGAACAACAACCCTGAGCCATGATTAGTGCATACATTGGCGGGAACAGATTGGACAGGGGTGATTGGAGCTCCTAAGTGGGGTACACATTCAAACTGATTGGTTTAGGTCCTGCAATGCCTACCTCTGAGCTATTTGGAGCCCTTAGCTAATAAACAACCAGGGAATCAATGGAAATATTTACTGGGCAGTTCAGGTATTGTTCTAACAGCTACAGAGATTACAGGTTCCAGAGGAATTTTAACAATACCTGGCCTATTATTATTATTTTTAGCCCAAGCCTTTCAATTTAGAAACTTTACAATGCCCAATCTTTTACATTTTAACTCAGACTCTTGCAGCTTAGAATCAGCTTAGAAATTTTACCTTTACTGTTATTTTCCTCATATTTGTGAATTTTCCAGTTTACTTTCTGCTCTTAATTTGTAACTTCATACCATTGTCTTCAGAGGAGATAATTTGCATGTTCCATGTTCTAAGGCTTTATAACATCAATGAGATTTGTTTAGTGGCCTAATACATGCAGGATCTTGGAAAACAATCCACATGCACTTGAGCAATCATGTAACAAGCCATTGTGGGTGGAATCCTCCTATGTGTCTGTTAAGTGGGTGGCATTGTTGCAGGTCTCTGGTTCCTGACTTGTTCTCTGTCTGGTTGTCCCAGGGATTATTGAAATTACAATAGAGGGGTCCCTTCTGTTATTGTATTATAGTCTGTTTGTCCCTCCTAACTGTCCCTGTTTTTAAATGTGTTTTGGAGCCCTGATGTTTAGTGCACATGTTTTTGGCTGTTCTATCTTCTTGGTGAATTGACTCTGTTTACATTATATAATTTCCTCCTTTGTCTCTAAAGCCATTTTGACAAACAAGAGCATAACTCCTTTCATGTCTCTTGCTCAGTATTTGCCTATGATATTTTCCCGTGTTTTCACTGTCAAGCTCTGCTTGTTCTAAGACCTAGTGTGAGACTATTGGACACAGCACATAGACATTCAGTTTCAATCAATGTTGCCAATCTACATATTTTAATGGGAGGTTAATTTATTTACATTAGCAGAATTACAGAGGGGGAAAAATTTTCCTTTGCCATTTTTTTAAACCTTTCTTTCTGCCTCATGTCTGTTTGTGCATCTTCTTCTTTATCTTTAGTTGATTTGTGGTACAATATTTTGATTTCCTTTTCATTTTCTTTTTTCCTGTGTATATGACAGCTTATTGTTTCCTTTGTTTTGGTGAATTTGTGGTTAAAATATAACACACTAAATTTATAATGTCTTAGCATGAGCTGTTGACAATTTGACTTCAGTTTACTTAAATCACCACTCTCCCTTACTCCTCCGCATCCCTTTGAAGCCAGATTTAAAGTTAGGTAGTCAGTGTAGTTAGGTAAATCGGGTCTAATACCCAGTGAAATCTAAAATGGAGGCCATGCTGGGAATGACTCAGGTAAAACAGGACAACTCATGGAATGTTAATAAAGTTCTGAAAAGGCCCTAGGCCAAAGTCCACCATGGAAGAAATGTTAATGAACAGCCCCCAACAGATTTGGAGATAGCCCATCCCAAAGAAATGTTAATGAAGCCCAGGATACAGCCCCCAACAGATTTGGAGATAGCCCATCCCAAAGAAATGTTAATGAACAGCAAACTTGACTTGGAAATGCCCAGAATACTTCTTTGGCTCACCTGTGTCCCAACCCTTCCAACCTACATTCCATCACTGAAAGAACTATAAAAAGGGGAGACAACTGCACTTCCATGGATTCCACCTTCTGGGTCTCCTTCTTCCTCCGGGAGAAGTCTTTTTTTCTGTCCTTTAATAAATTTCTAATTTCTACTCTGACCTTGCCTCGCTGTGCTTCTTTGGTGTTATTCTTCAACAAGAACTCGTCACTGGCCAACAGCGGTAACACCTTGACATGACTAATGTAAATTCATATCTGTTTGTTGTGTAGGTGTTAACATAATGCTTAGTGATGATGACCATTAATATATTTCCTAAAAATCCTGTGAAAAACAAGACTAGGGTTATAATGAAATTACACTAATGATTTAAAAATTATTTCCTGTGTTTGTTTTGACAGAAGATCTCTATAGTTTTGAATGGTTTCTAGTTGCTCTTTGGCCAACTTCATTTCAACGTGAAGAACATCTTTTCCCCAGAAATCTCCCTTCTGATCGTAACACACCAGGGCTTCTGCAGCTGGTGGGGTCTTGGTAGATGGTGATTGAGCTGTGGCCATGGCACTCAAGTTCCAGAGTCCTCAGTTGGAGCTTCTTCCTCTCGGACAATCTGCTTAGCTTCTGCCCAGATCAGCAGCACAGGTGGCAGCTGGGCTACCCAGGCAGGGAGGTTTTTGTTTGGGGCTGCATCACTGTGGAAGGAAATTGTGTAAATTGCCTGCAGTAATACACCCCAGCATCCTCAGCCTCCACCCTGCTGATTCTCAGTGTGAAATCTGTTCCTGACACACTGCCACTGAACCTGTCTGGGACCCCAGTGAACTGGTTGGATACCTTATAGATCAGAAGCTTTGGAGACTGGCCTGGCTTTTGCAGATACCAACTCAAATAGGTGTTTCCATTACTGTGTAGGAGGCTCTTACTGGACTCGCAGGAGATGGAGGCTGGCTGTCAAGGGGTGACAGGCAGAGAGAGAGAGAGGAGTCTGGGTCAGCACAACATCCCCACTGGATCCTGAAATAATGATAGAAATGAAAGTTTATGCACAGTATTATAAAATATTTTCATGATTTCTCTCTTGTTTTTTTCTTAACTAATCATTTATGTGTGCAGTGTATGTAGTTTGGGTTCCTAACAAAAAAATACAATGTCATACAAGACAGAGGTTGGCATGGACAATGCCTGTCTAGAGGTTGACCACATAAATCTCCTCTTTCTAGGTCACAGTCTCCACCAGGACACAAATGTTTCTTTTTATTTTAGACACTTCCTCCCTTTTATGGATCTAAACATAACATTCCCCATTTTTGAGCTGAATCTCACACCAGGAACCTGGGCAGGGTTCACATGTAGGAGGCAATGAGCTCACCCCCTCCCTCTTCTTCCTCCTTATATCCTCAGTACTCATCTGGAATCCAGAGCAGCAGCAGCCCCAGGCACTGAGCAGGGAACCTCATTTTGAGAAGCTGAGCTGAGGAGTCCTGGTGAGTCAAGGCCAGATTAGGGCTGAGCTTTATGTTAGCCTTTCAGGAAGGCCCTCCCCAGGGAGCAGCATGCAAATCCCCTGGTGGGTGCAGCTGGGTGGAAAGAACCAATGGGGTGGGTGAGGTGGACTGACTTTGAACAAATAAAATATCTTCTGTGACTGGAGGGAAACCAAGGAGATAAAGTCCAGGCTGCCTGCAGTAGTGGGCAGAGGATCTGATGGTGAAAGTGAAAATCTTTGCCAAAGACATAGATTTTCTATGTGTTCACTAGGAAGCACCAATACAGCAGCACCAGAGACATGAAGATGTAGTCAGTATGTCCAGGACAATCTCTGGAGAGTGACAGCCAGGCTGTTGGACTTCCTCCCAGCAGCAAACTTGGAGAAGAAAATCATCCCACACCTACTAGAATTGAAAAGAAATTTCTTCCAAACAAACCCATCCTCTTCAGGTACTTCAGACTCCTGTGGTAGCTCCATGTTAACAAGTGCTGGAAATGATCTCTCCCGGGCCCTTTCATAAATCTAAAGCATGTGACAGGGAGAAAGAAAATTTTCTCTGACACTCAAAATCCATAATTGATTTTTAATTTTCAATGGATCCTGGGAAAAATATCTTCCACAGGAGTCTTTCTCACCATGTTCAACCAGGTCACATCAGGGGTCCTGTTCCTTCTTTGCTGTAGGTGAGGATTGTCTCTCTCCCCTGCCCTTTTTGCATGCGGTAGCCACAAGCAAGTGTTCTCAGCTCAGAAGGTGACACAGTTCATTAGAGGCAAGGAACGAACCCTCAGCTATCAGGGCTTAAATTCTCAGGCCACTGATTGGCATCTACTGGGCCTTCATTTAATCATGGTTCATCCTGGAAGAGGAGGCTGGGCCACAGCTGCTCAAGGTCAGTCCAAATGTCAATCTTAATTTAATAGAAAACTGCATGCTCACTCCCCAGGTGATCAAATGACAACCTGCCTCAGGTCACCTTGAGTCTCACACCTCACCTCCTGCAGATTGGTGTCATGGTCAAATTTCTTTTGTCCTGAATTCAGAATTCTGCTGCAATTGAAAGAATAATGCCATGTAAGATTGTTGACCAATTTAACAAAGAAGCTTGGCATTTATTTGCTGTGGGAAATCCCCAACAGTAAGATCTGTTAAACTGGTTGGAGGAGAAACTGAAGTGACATTGACCTTCACACTGATTTTCACTGCAGCAACCAGATTGACTGACAAACATCTGGGAGAGGGGTATAGAATTTTACATGTCATATTTACCTAGTTGACATTTTTTTAACCCTCATGTTTTGCTTCATTCTGTGAATTTGCTGTTCTTCTACCTGATATATAATTCTACACACAGTTATTCTGAGTCTTGCTTCTGAAAATATGGGCCTTCTAATTAGCCATTCTAGTTACAGAGTTGGGAAGAAAAGAGTGGAAAACAAACACACAAAGAACATGTGCACAAATGTCACTGTTACAGCTCATATATAAGATCTATTCTAATGGCTGTCCAGTGAAAAAATTAGTTTTACCCAGTGTCATGGGTTAATTATATCATTCCCAAAATATGATGACAGTCTATCACTCAGTAACTGGGAATGTGACATGACATAGCCTAGGGCTATTAGTGGTAGGTGGGTAAGGAAAGGTCCCCCTGGAGCACAGGGGACAACTGAAGGCCTCTGTTCACATGACAGGAGACACAGGGCACAAGCAGAAGCCAACAGGCAGAAGGAGAGCATAGGGACCCTGGGCAGACCCTGGGGTTCAGCTGCTACCAGGAAAGCAGGGTCTGGGCCAGCAGAGCCTGGAAAAGGCAAGGAAGGGGCCTATCTTAAACTGCAGAGAGAGCTTGGCCTGCTGCCCCTGGACTCCAGATTTGCAGCCTCCAGAGCTGGGAGTGAACTTCTCTGAGTGAGGCCAGGTGTGAGGTGCCTATTGAGCACTCCCTGGGAAACTCACTTCCCCATTCCCACTGTGGAAACCTGTAGGTGGAAAAACCAGGAGCAGAAAGAAATCTGTAGGATCTGATTAGTAATAAATCAGGTTTAGAAAAATGTTTGGTTTACAAAGTATTCTACAATAGTATAAAGTTTCAGAGAATGCTACTATTTATATTTGAAATGAACATAAGATCTTTAAAATCTTCCTATCAGATTTTTTTTTATCTCAGAAATTGTTGCCATGATAAAATATCTTAGAAATTCTTTGTTGATCAGAAAACTTTTCCTATATGCCCATAGAAATACAAGAAAAGGCAGATCCTTTATTCCAAGAGAGACTCTCAGGCTCCTGTGAATAGCATACCATTCTGTGTGTAGACATCAAAACTGAGCAGTAGGCACAGCTGCTCTCTCTCCCCTGGATACATATTACCAAGGTTCTAAGGGTGGCTGAGACTAAATTCCCCCTGGGCCCAGGTGGGAGGAGCCTGTGTGTGTCTAAGGTGGCCAATTTCAACTGAAAGAGAAGGGACTTATGCACGTGGATTTCTTGTGGTTTTGACTCTGATGCCAGATGCTGTCAGTTGGGTCCATGAAGCTGCAAGCCCGTGTGTGACCCCTGGAAGCTGGGAGGCTGATGGGCACTGGACCTGTGTGGATGTCTTCAGGTCAGAGTGCTGAATACAGAGTTGGCACTATCACTCCAGCACCAGGTGGTGCTATGAGGACCCTGCAGCCCAGTGGCACACACACCCCTGTGTGGCCAGGAGGAGAGACACAGCCCTCTGCCCCTGCCTGGGCCCAAAGGAGGTGTCTTCACTGTGAGCTGAGAGTGGGTCACTGTTGAGACTAGAGATCCATCCTCCCAGAGGGGCTTCTCCAAACCCAGGTCAGGGTGGATCCTTAGCCCAGAGGCCCCAGAGGGCAGCAGACCACCTTATCTAAGTCACAGTCTGTCACCACTTAGTGGAGGATCCATTCATGGTCATGCCAGGTGCAGGGAGTCAGGGAAATCTATGCCCCAAACACTGTGGGACACTTGTCTGTTTATATTCTTAGTTCTCAGGATTCACAAGATTGGTGCACCAAAATTTATATGATAATCAAACACATAAATTTCCAGAAATTCTATGCAGTTTATTCCTTTTTTTCAATTATGACTTACTTTTAATTTTTCTAAATAACCTAATGAATAATTATTGTTCATTCAAATTCTAAAGTTAAAAACATTCTAATGAAATGGGTAGATGTGAAAATATTAAATGTCAATATTTCCACAATTACGAGTTTTACTTCAATGGTGCCAGTGCATTCTGAGCACACAGCAGTGAGGTGTGTGATGTCACACTGTGCCCAGTCTCCTGCCCAGTCCTTTCCCATTCCATCTTTGTCCTCCAGCTGCTCTGCCCTCTGCTCTCTCCTGTTCCTATTTTCATGTGTGCATTACCATGATGTGTAAACGTGGGAGTCACTGTGGACAAGAATGACATCTACAGAATTCTCATGGGAGGTTGTAGGAGGAAGCCAAGTGTCCAACCAAGCTGGCCAGTGCAGCAGTTGATCAAGTTGTTGAGAAATACCTGTCCACATTCTGCTTTGTTAAGGGCAATAATGTTCAAATATGTCAATTAATTACATATTAATTATAAGGTGAAATTTGAGGTTGCTGAGGTCCTAATTGGTCCTCCCCTACCAGTTCCTGTATTGGAGATTTGTCCCAATGTGGCCATGATAGGAAATGGTTGGTTCTTTAAGAGGTGAGGCCTGATGAGAGGGGCCAGGTCAGTGGAGCTGCTGTCCCTGGAAGGACAAGTGCTGGACTCACAGAGGGAGTCCTCTCCAGAGTGGGTGGTCATAAGTGGCCACTACAACCGACAGCTGGTACCCTTCCCACCCACACATTATGCTGTGACACTGCCCAGGGGCCTCACCTGTAGACAACAGGTGAGACTGCCCAACCTTGGACTTTAAGGCTTCAAAACTATGAAACAAAATTTTCCTTTACACAGCACTTACTTAGCTCAGGAATTTTGCTATAGCAACAGAACAATGACTAATAGTTTTTTTTTTTTAAATTAATAAGTGTTTAAATAGAAATTTCATTAAATGGCCTTGTTGCAGATTAACAACTCTATCTAAAATAATTGTATTCTACATGTAGTCCCCCAATCTCATGTGTATGGACGACTACACATTTTAGAAGTGCAGAGTCTCATCCAGCATGCCTAGGTGGCTCTGGAATTCTGCTCTTGGAAGAGCTCTCAGTGACACAGATGATATTGTTCAGCCTGACACATTGAACAGATGGGGACTCACTCCACATCTACACTTGGCTTGTTTTTAATTTGGTAGGAAGATTTCATTGTTTTAGGAAAGGTTCTGTATATATTGCTTATAATTTCTTCCTTTACTGTGGACTCTGTGACTTAATGAATCTTTCATAATGCGATTCCAACTTGCTGAAGGCACTTTGTGGCGCATAGAAAATACTCTGTGTCCTGTCCTTCCTGACAGAACTCCAAGAGTTGGAAATAATAACTATCTTTGTGAGGCTGAGACTCAGGCCCAGGAAGTGAGGCTCAGGATCTGGCAGTTGAAGGATGTGAGGCAGGTGGGAATGCTGGTCATCCTTTATTCAGAGGGGGCAATTACCTGTAGCCAGATCTCATCCCTGAGCCATTTTCCTAGGCTCTTTTAATGTGCAGTTTAAAAAAAGAAGGCCACAGCCAACAAGGTACACAGGGATCCTGCTTACAGGTTATACTTTATGACCTTGAGAGCATGTGCTGACTCAGAGGGTTTATGGCCTTGACCACACAGTAACCATGACAACCACATCATGTCCTTAGCTATACACTAAATCATAAAAACCATCAGCCCACCAGAAGCCTCAGCAAGTGAGCCTACCTATGCCCATGGTGGGCCTGACCCACAGTGACCACAGGGGAAAATCAGCTAATAACTGCAGGACTCACCATGGCTTCTGGTAACACAGTCCTCAGGACCCTGATTTTGACTCCTGTAGAGAAGGTCCACAAGGGACCTCATCTAAGATAGGGAGGATACAGAAGAGGAAGATTCCACAACACCCATTTCACCTGCAGGAGACACATGGACCAGGTTGAGGACTGGGGAGTCACCTGGGAGGTGTAGCAGGCCACTGAGGGCATCAACACACACCTGAGCTCCCGTGCAGGTCCAAGGAAGACAGGGCCACCAGCCTGGGCCTTTAGTGGCAGGTGAGCTCTGGTTTTCAGGCAGCACCATGGAATCTCCCATGTCCAGCATCTGCATTCCCATCAGGTGGCCCTGGCCTTTCAAACCTTGCTACTTGGACACAATTTATCCATATCCCATGATTCCTCTAAGGATTACCTTAGCAGAAGGGCTCTGGGCACTGACAAAGGAGCAGAGGGTCCTCCATTGTCACAGCTGCCCTCTCTTTATTCTGTTTCTGTATCTGCCTCTTCATGACTACACTCCCAGATCTGTGAGAGCCTGCAGTTTAGATTTTCATTCCCTGTACTTTAGAGGACTTCCTGTTCGCAGTACACACAGTGACTTCTCATTTCTATTTAAATCCAAACTCTTACTATAAACCAAATCCCTCAGATCCACTGATGATTGCCCTTTATTAAATCAGGAGGGACACCAGTTAATCCAGAGGTTTGAGAAGAGACTGGTTTTCTGCTTTTCCAATTTCCTTCATGGAATAAAATTCATGGACAATAATGGAAGGGAAGGGTAAATGGAGTAGGAATTATTTCTGGAAAAGTGAGAGAAGTCCCTCAACAAGGGAGGGGGCCTGACATACCCTTTGGGTTTGCTAATTTAGGGGCTTATGTGGTTTACTCTCTGAGCTTAGATCAGTCTATGTTAAAGTGGTGTTAAGAAAGGGTCAAGGTCATTGGTTTGCCCTTCAGGCTGAAGGCTTAACTCTTCCTGTGATTCCCATCTGGGTTCACTGCCACGTTCCATGTTCCCACATCTCTGGGAGAAGGAGTTGGCTAGAGTTCCCACATGTGAGCCTCATGGGATTTTATATTTGGAAAAGGTCTTCATGGGCCTTGTTAGGATTTCTACAGGTTAGCCTCCTGGTGTGGTCTCTGCATTTGAGCAAGACTTCCGCTGGGGCCCATCCCTCTGAGTGCTGACCTTTGACTATTCACTGTCATCTCTGCCTGCTTGGCCTAAGAAGCAGAAAGAGGTTTCATGTGCAGAGGAACCTTTCTGGAATCTTCTACCAATATCGCCCAGAGCCTGGCTGCGACTGAGATGTGTCCTCAGCAGGAGGAGGCAGCAGGAGGAGCAGCTGGGGCAGCCCAGCCTCACACTTAGTCCCTGGGAGGTATATGTCATGGCCAGTATCCCTGTGGGAGGACACTCATTATAGTGTTCACAGTTATAAGTGGCAATATCTTCAGAATCAGGCTGCTTATAGTGAGAGTGGAATCTGTCCTAAATGCCCTACCACTGAACCTTGAGGGGACCCCAGATCGCAAGCAGTTTGCCCCATAGATCAGGAGATTAGGAGCTTGCCCTGATTTCTGCTAGTACCAGTTTACGTAACTGCTAATACCCTGACTGGCCTTGCAGGTGACAGTGACTTTTTCTCCTTGAGATTGTGACAGGGAGGATGGAGACAGGGAGGATGGTCAATTTGATGTCACATCTGGAACCTGACATTGAACACATGGAAAGAAATATGCACAATGTTAATCATGTTAAAAGAGAATTTCCCTGAGGACCAGGAAGCACTGACCACACTGGGATTAGTAAATCCCCAGGACTATCCCTATTTATCCATGAGGCAGAGCAGCAGGAGCCCCAGGAGCTGAGCAAGTGCCCTCATGGCCATGCTGTGTCCTGGCTGGGACTGACCCCTGCACAGGGTGTGAGCAGCCTCTTTAGAAGTCCTCAGGGCAGTGGGCTGTGCTGTGGGTACATGCAAACCAGCAGGGCTGGGCAGGCTGGGCACAGCTGCAGGGCTGCTCCTCTCATTCACTCAGCACAGGCTCCAGGTCCTGAGTCCCATTTCAGACAGGGAAGCTCAGAATTGCTGACAGAAAATGCTCTGCTCTCTGGGGCTGAAGGCAGTGTTTTTGTTGAGTCCTGCATGTGACATGCTTTTTGATGACCTCGTGTTCCATCTGTCCTTCCTACCATCTCTGACAGAAGATGTGGGCCATGGCACAACCCCAGAAGCTTTAGGAATGCTTAGGAGATACTTGCATTTGGCACCTGAGACCATGAATGTGTCCAGAGTGGCTGACTGCTTGCTCTGAGTCCCTGATGGTGAAGTAGAAAGGCAATACAAAAAAAAAAAAAAAAAAAAAAAAAAAACATTGATTCATAAGAAGGGCAGGATCTTTCCTCCCTCATCTTCCTTCTCCAGCTGCTCAAAATCTTTTCCTCTGTTTATCCCTCCTCTGTCCCACTGTGATTATCAACACAAGCCAAAAATCAAATATTTTTCCTCCTACAAGAGAGGCACAGCACTCTTCCTAGCTCTACCTCTGATTGCCCACACCCACGCCTGATGTCCCCTGCATGCTCAGGTTATCAATCCCAATCTCTGTGGCCTCACAGTCCAGTGTCTTCAGAGGTGGCAGTCCTCTCTCCTTCAACCCTCATTCTGCCTGTGGTGGCAGAGAGCAGAGCATTTTCTTTCGGCAAAATCTACCATGTTCACAACCCCTGAATATTCTGCCCTGATCAAGCCTGATCAAAACATCATCCAGAGCTTCGTTTTGAACAGTGGTATGGCTCAACTAAGTAAATTCACAATCAGCAATTAGACCTAAGAGACTCACTGTTGAGAAAACAAGTGCCTTATATGACAGACGAATTATTAAACAAAGTCTGTGTTTTAGAATATAATTACATGTGATCATGTAAACCATGGATTTTATCAATAGTAAATGAGCAAGTATCATTGTGTGTGGTTAAGGGGTGATTTTATAAATGGAAAATCCATACCATCTTGAAGAAATCATCTTGTTCTCTCAAAAAGAACCTATAATTTCTAATTCACTAAAGGAACCGTGAATTTCTGGGAAACGTTACATTTAGAATATAGGGTAGGAAAAAGAGAAACTAGGACCATTTTGAAACACAGGATGCAGTGAAATCTTGATAGGGTCACAGAAAAATATAACAGAAGACAATTTGTATGTGACAGCAAGTAGACAAATTTGGAGAATTTGAAGTGTTAAAATAATTAGTGATCACATATAATTAGTGATCACAGTATATAACGGTATTTCAAAGGACAAATTCTTATTGGCTATAAAGGGGAAAACAATCATTGGAGAACTCTGGTGACACCCTGAGCCCAGGTTCAGAAAGCATTACTAAATTATAGGACATGAAGCCATGCTCCACCTTGCAGGAAGCCGTGAGAAGAGCCGAGCATCCCTCTGCACACTCCTGCCCACCTACTTTGGGCTGAGCTGTGTCCCGTCAAAATTCACAGGCTGCGACTGTGGTCTACACAACTTCACACTGTGTTGGAAGACATAATTATGCAAGTGTGAGTTTTGAGTTTGAGGTCTAATCCAATATGACTGGAGTCCTAATGGAAGAGAAATTAGGTCTCAGAGACACCAGGGAAAGACCATGTGACACACAGGAGGATGGCTGTCTAAGAGCCAAGGGAGAGCAGAACAGCCCAGCTGGTGTCCCGATGTCTGCCTGAGATTCCACAGTCATGGGAAAGTCCATTTCTGTTGAAGCTACCCAGTGTTGGGGGGGTGCTATTTTATGGCAGCAGAGTGACCACAATGTTGGATGCAGGAGCAGAATTCATTCCTGAGGGACACTGCATCCTCTGTGAGGATATTCTACAGGGCCACTTGTGCAGCACCTTCAACAGAGTCAGGACCATGAGATCCAAGGAAGCAGAGGCTGTCACTCCAGGTTGAAGGAGGCTGAGGAAAGCTGGCTCCACAGCAACTGGAGAGTCTCCACTGGATCATTTGCTGCAGAAGACACTAAGGGCAGATTGGGCACATGTGAAATGCCATGAAGATGGGAAGGGACAGGGCAATTATTTCCATATCCTGATCACAGGATGCATGGTGGTTATGTGAGTACAGCTGTCTGTAGGGAAGGAAGGACCAACTTCTCCTTCCCGAGCACACCTGGAGGTCTGAATCCACTCATTTCCACCTTCTCTTTCTTAATTTTAAGAGGGTTACCTTAGCTCCTGAAGAGCAGGGCTCTAGAGCATGCCCATCCCATCGATGGAGCCAGAAGGAGACTATGAATATGACCAACCAAGAGTCTGAGTCACAGACCCCCAAAGGCTCAGCCACTGAGCTGGGAGACCCTGCAGGGTGGACACCTTCTCCCACCAGGATGAGGAGCCCTGGATCTTTTTCTTCCCGCTGCTCATCAGTGGTCAATTCCAGACCACACTGTGGGGACCCAGTACACAATATTTCTTCTATAGGACAGATCAGCCTGCTCATGGCACATTATCCTATGTGTTTTCTGTGGCATAATTTCCCCATAATTGCACTCTATGGGGACAGAACATGACCCAGGGGAGGGGGTTTTGCCAAGCACACTACTATGAGGTCCATGATTACAATTGCTCTGTGTCCGTGAAATCCAAAGGAAGATTGGCTATGGGAAGTGTGTGAAGAGCAGTTCTGCAGGTGGCCTTGGACTGACTCAGGCTCTCCCGTGACTCATTTGTGGTTCTATAAACACATACTAAGTGAACTGGGTGCAGCACTCTGAGACCCAGGGGACCCAGCAGAAGAGCACAAGTGCTTCCAGTCCCCTCAGAGGAGCAACTGGGCTTCAGTGCTTTGGACCATGGGATGTCACTGCTCAGAGAATAAAAGCCAAGATGGGAACTCTGTGAGTTCCCTTGTTTGTTGCGCAGGGAGTGTTTGCAGAAATTCATGAGGAGCTTTCTCCTGGGACTGGTTTCCCTAGTGATCTCAAAGGATGCCTGTTCTGGGAATGAGAAACCTTTCCATGAAAGCCACATGTATGAAGACATGAATGGCTGTGAACATACTTTATATACAGAGATATGAAAAAAATGTGCTCTACGTGTAATAAGAATTGTAATGCATCCCATTGCCATGTATTTAAAAGTGAAATCAACTAAATATTTTTTTTTTTTAAGTAAAGCAATTAGCAACAAATCAGGGCTCACTGCCTGGTGCACACAGAAGTCTATATGGTGACATGAGTTCTTATAAAAATTAACTGCAATGGAATATTACTAAGCACTAAAAAATAACAATATCATGGCATTTGCAGGGAAATGGAGGGCATTAGAGCAGATTATGCTAAGTGAAGTTAGCCAGTCTCTAAAAAACAAATGCCAAATGTCTTCTCTGATATAAGGGGGATGACTCAAAATGGGATGGGGAGGAAGAGCATGAGAAGATTACCATTAAATAGGGAAGAGAGGTGGGAGGGGAAAGGAAGGAGAAGGGGAATTGCACCGAAGACAGGAGACCCTCATCATTATACAGAATATATGTATAAGGTTGTGAGGAGAAAAACAAAAACAAAAACAAGTGTGTCACATTAGATTGGGTAGAGAGATGTGATGGGAGTGGGGGAGGGGAAGGGGGCATAGGAAGGTCAGCAGAATAAAACAGACATTATTGTTGTTGTATGTATATAGGTGACTGTATGACCAATGTGATTCTGCAACCTGTACAATCAGAAATATGAGAAATTATACTCCATTTGATTCAAATGTATGAATTCTCAAGATCATTTTACTGTAACTAAAAAAAAAAAAAAACATAAAAATAAATAAATAAATAAACTGCTAGTTGGGAAGTGAGATGGAAAGGAGTCAGGAGCAGGAAGCTCAGATCGGCTACCCCACAAGGTGGCAGCACTGGGGTTGGCAGACAAGGAGAGTGGAAGAACCAAGAAGTTGAGATTGTGTTTGGGGAGTTTCACAGGGGTGTAGAAAGTCATTGTCCTCTACACAAGTCACATGGTCCCTCTAGAAGAGGTGCCAAGATGTAAATGAAGGATCATGAAATGGTGATGTCAGAAAAGCTGCCTGCTATTCTTCATCTGTCCTGTCAGATCCTGTTTCAAAAAATGCTTGAGTGGACTCTGAATGCATTTTCTGAAAAATGCCTGAAGCACTTTGTGACTTAGTGAATTGATGTACGGGTATGTCCTTGTCTTAGCTGAGTTCACAATTTCAACTTTCAGGTTCTAGCAAGGGGAAGAATTCTGGTTTGTGAGAAGAAAAAGACACACAAAACACTCTGTCAGGATACCAGATCCTGGAAATGGGCATAATAAATTAGCTCCAGGAGAGCCTGCCTGTTCACAAATCCCCTCCTCCATGGAGCCCTGAGCCTGCTGTGTGTGGAGGAGAAGCCACAGCTGGGTGATTTCTGCAGAGACACAAAGCATGAAGGAACTGGAGCCCCACATTTGAGGGTCACAATACACAGAACTGTCCCGAGGTCTTATCCTGAAATGCAGAGGAAAGGCCTGTTAGCAGGACCTGAGGACAGTTGCTGCAGCCATCATTAGCAGGCTCTGTCCTGGACAGAGGAGGCCATCACTGGGTCAGGAAGAGAGGAGAAGTATGGAGGGACCCTGGCACCCAGTTGTGCTTGTATAGTCACTGTTAACCCTGAGCATAGCCCTGGGTGTTTATGGCCCTCCCTGAGCCTCCATTTCCTCCTGCTCACCTGCATATAATAGCAAATACTCCCTCATCCTATTTAACCTCTGCCATGTACCTGGGGAAGCAAAAGAAGGTCTAAGGGACCAATCTCTCATACATGAATGAAGGTGGGTTTTCTCTCTCCTACAATCTCCTTTTTGGGGGCAGAGGACACAGAAAACAGCAGAAGTATAACTTTGTGTCTCTGGAAAGAGCAGTTATGTACTAGGCAGAGAGGAACTGAAGGCATATGGCAGCTGTTATTTCCCTCTGTAATCATCTGGGCCTCTGTGGTGGCCCCTGAGGCTTCCTGAGAATAAGGACTGTGGCATCCCAGGCTTCTGAATGCTGATGGACAGGGGGAAGTCTCTCCATAACCCACTGCCCCTGAGCCAGGCTGGTACACCACTGGGCCTGCAGGATGCAGCACAGATAAGGCCTCCCAGTGTATGCCCAGGCTTCTGCTGGTGCCAAGTTCACGAGCTGACCACACTGCAGCTTGCTGTTCCCCTGGAGACAGGGACAGTGAGGCTGAGGTCTGTGTCAGCACAACATCTCATATGGTCCCTAAAATTGAAAATAAGAAAGAATCATTGCTTGTTAAATTTAGATCTCAACATGGTCTCCACAGTAGAGACGGATCATAGCAGAAAGTTGAATTTTGGTCACTGGGCTTGCTGAGCCAAGGTGCCAGGACACAGGCCCACAGCATTGAAGGGGTTTTCACAACATGCACAACCATCCCATGTTCTCCTCAGCTGGTGTTAGACCAGGACGCAAGAAAAGACCACTGACTCCAATTAAAATCAAATTAAAGCAAGCTTATTATTTCGACCGGCCGGGCTGCCTCTCCCTCCCAAAACGGCGGGAACAAGACAGCCCTGAGGCTTCTTTGTGGCCCAGTTTTATAGCCCAAAAGTTACACAAAGGGGGGGTTACAGATAACAACACTCTGAGGAGCATAACACAAGTTTACATTTTTGCTGGCCCCGGCATCAGAATTTATGAAGATCTTAGAGACTCAGAGAGGGTCATTGTCTGGCCAGGGAAGGCCAGAATTTATGAGGCGTCACTAAGGTTTAGGAAAGGGTTGTTATCTGGTCAGGGAAAACCGGACCTGGGTGAGTTCAGGGCATGGGCAGGCATTCCAATCAGCTTTACAATATCAACTAATGGCCGGGCCATACAGACATCCTGATATTTTTACAGAAAACAGAAATGAATCCTTCATAACTTGTGACAAGCTGGCTTCTAATCTAATGAGATAACTAGGCTAGGTATATCACTGGGAGCCAGGGGAACAGGAGGCAGAGAAGCTGAATGGGGCTCCATGGCTCCCTCTGGGTACCTCTGAGGCAGAGATTCCCAGGGATCTGGCCCAGGCACAGATATGGCTCTGACCCCAGGGAGGAATGAGAGGAGCAAAAAACCTAATGTCTTGTGAGATTTAGTGAAGAGCTACACTCCCTAGTCCTCGCACTGGGTACAGGTAAACCTCAAGTGCATAGAGGAGCAGGGCCAGGTTCTGACCCCCTTAGTGTAGTGGCACCTGGTTCCTGAGGCAGATGGTGGTGCTGTCCATCAGGCAGGAGCTCTGCCTCCCATGATCCTCTGTGCTCTGTGACCATCCTGCCTGCACAGTGCACACTTCCAGCCTGCTCAGGCCTTGTTTCCTTAACAGGGGGACAATGGTCACCTGTAAATCTACCATGTCCTCCAGCAGGTGAACTGTTGTTCTCCTGACCTTCCTCTGTCTCCAGGAAGCTCCTGCACTGACACTGCTCCATGTTCCCATGGAAATCCCATCAACTAGCTGTGACAGCTTCACTACAGCTGCACAGTGTCCACCCAGTGCCCTGGCTGTCATGCTGGGCCTGAGTCAGGCCATCAGGTTGGAGACAGAGCTGTCCCACAGATCAAGGGACATGGGTGAAGTTTCCTAAAGCTGCCCTCACCTCACATTCCACATCAGTGAAGCTCTGACACCAGCAGCACCCTCCTTACAAGTGTGACTTCTAGTGAATCAAGATGATCCCTTGGCCATCGCCACTGACACACAACACGTCTGTTCTTTTTATGATGTCATTGTCTCCATGGTGAAAATGCTCCTCAGAACTGTCAGAAGAGCAGCTTCACTGAGACTCACAGGATTCAGCCTTTAATTTCCTCCACAGCCTCATTGGGCTCTAGAGAGTCTCTTTACTATCTGCTCTGAGCTCTTGAATCCTATTTATTTGTCTTGATCTGCAATGAAATATCTACTAGACTTTCATCATGCCACCAGAGCTGACCTCTGTGCTCTTCTCACCATCCATGCTGATACCATCACTTCCAGAAACCCTCACAAGCCCTGTCCCAGCCTTCCTGCTCAGGGGACCCTTGTTTTTCTTTTAACATTTTCTCTAATATTTGTCAAATGATTCACAAAAAGGAAAAACCCACTACCTCCACTTGGGGTCTGCTGCACTAGAATTCCTTCAGCTTTCTCTTCAAGGTCTCTGGACATGCACAAGAAGCACATTTCCTAAAACCGTGTTTTATAAAATAATAAATTGATTTAGAATTATTTTTAATTTTAAGGCATTACAGTTGTACATAATCCTGGTCTATGGTGTTCCTGTTTGTATGTGTTCATGGTCAAACATTGTAATGATGGAAATTAGAACACAGGTTGAATATCCTTTTTTTGAATGTGGGAACCTGGAAGTGTTTCAGATTTCAGTGTTTTCAGATTTTGGAAATCTTTCATCATATATCGACTGAGCATTCTCATACAAAAATCCTAAATCTACTGGCATCCATCCAAAAAGTTTCAGATATCTGAGCATTTTGGATGTGGAATTTCAGGACTAAAGAGGCTCAGCTTGCCCTAGAATAAGGTGCAGTATGACAGAGTCACCCAGAGCACCCATGATGTGACTGTGGACTGGTGGGAGCATTGCTAGATGGACTCTGTGTGTGGGGCACCTGCTGTGTGCTGTTGTCCACTCTATTTCCTAATATTTTGAAGACAAGGTGACAGATTGGCTGTGGCTTGTCTGCCACCTACTGGTCATTCTTAGACATAACAAAGTTAGGATTTTAGACTCTGGGTCCCATGGGGCTTCACTGCTAATCTTCACTATTGCTCAGGGAGCTGACCCTATTGTATCCATCACTAGGACAGATTCTGTAAGGAATACAGGTATCCAGCTCAAATAAATAGTCTTCCTTGTAACTGAAGACAAATGACTAACGGACAACTTAGGGATTCAAAAGTGATAATTGAGAAGAGGGTTAATGATTGACTCTGTGGGGCATGTGAGAGGCCAAGGCTGTCGCTTCAGAAATGCACCTGAGGAAGCAGGTGTGGAGGCAAAGTGGGGGAGCCCAGGATTCCTGGCCTCCCTGTCAGTGCAGCCTCATTTTTGCCCTCTCAGAAAGATTGCTGGAACAGCTCAAGACCATACCACCTGTGATTACTAAGAAGGCCTGGGGGTCACACAGGCTTGTGACCCACCCTGGGAGGATTGTGCTCTTAGCTACAACATCAAAGATGGTCAAACCAAACTTTTAGACCAACATGGGCCAACATAACATCCTGTTACCACCAGTCACCAGTGTGTATTGACCACTTGAGACACAGCAAGTGCATCTGACAGTTTCAATTTAAACTTTATTTTTTTTTTTAAATTGGTAGTCACACATGGCTAGTGTTCACCACAGAGGCCAGCATACTTCTAAAATAACAGTCAAGAATGTCACCTAGACCCCAAGTGAGCTGGTTTATAAGCATGTGCTCTGCCCTGTGCCACCATAAGAGTGATGGACAGTGGCATCCCAGCTTCCAGGCTGCTGTGTTGAGGTGACATGGCTGTCAGACCCACTGCCACTAACACACTGTACCAGCCTCAGAGACCTGCAAATGCAGAGACAGTGACTAGGGCTCTCTCTGGGAGCTTCACACCTCCCAGTCAACAGGCAGAAGGCAGATGTCCACACCCACCAGAGCTGCCTGGCAACACTTTCCCCAGAGAAGTCCACACACCTGGACTCTTAAAGCATCATTCCTGGGTGAAATATTGGGTATGTTCACATCTTTTTCCACCTACATCCTCCAGGCCCTGTAATGGAACCTAGGGGATTAAGGAAAGAGGGTCATGAAATGCTAGTGACAATCACCTCAGGATCAGTGTCCACTGGACATGATTTCAAGGGACCTCTGACCACTCTTTGCCTTCACTGCTGTGCACTGCCCCCCTCTAGTGGCCACATGCAGAGGAACACCCTGAGGAGGTTCCTGTCCACAGTCATTGCTAGAGCAACAGGTGCTTTCTTGTACATTGTAAAGCATGCTTTGCTGTTGTGCTTATTTCTTTCCATAGATAATTAGTCCTAAGTGGATTTCATGCTCTCTTCTGAACAGTGGTTCCATCAGAAAATGAAACATAGTTTCCACCCACATGTTAGCAGTCCAGGCACTGGGATTCCTCCATCATGTCTGGAATCCAAAGCCACACAATATTCAGCTGCTCAACACTCTCTAGGCAGAAATAGAGAAACCATGGACTCATGGTGCTTGGGGTTTAGCTGTTAAGTTTCTCTGTGGTTCAAGGACAACTTGGTTGACCAGTTCTAGTCACCATCAGTGCTTTGTAATAAATAAAATATTCAAAAATATCCTATTTTTAATTAGAAGGGATGGAGAATGCAGGGGAGTTAGAGATATGGAAATTAATCTGTAAACATAGCTCAAAACAAAACATTCTGCTCCATACTCTTGAGTGTTTGTTGGAATCAAATAATAATAATAATAATAATAATAATAACAATAATAACAACACCAACAACAACCAACACTGAGGACATTGAACCTTAATGGCTGTGAAACTTCTGTCAACTCCAGTTAACCTGTAGCAGCAAGTATGTCCCTAGGAATGCTCACTTATCTGAAGATTGTTCCTATTTTTGTGATTTCACCATTTTATCCTCAATGATGGTGGTCTCACTGTGAACAATCTATGCCTTCCCTTTCATGGTGAGTGGACCTGTTTCCAGGTGGGATGGAGCGTGGCCACTGGCCACATCTGGAGCATGTTGCAGCAACTGGTGGTTTTTCCAAGTGTCTCTAGAGAGTCAAGTTTCCAGTTTATATTAGAGAAACTAGAGTCTGCATAGGTTTGGGTCAACAGACATTTTCCCTCCCGTGGTCATCTGCAGGGTCCTTGGGACACATCAGGAGGACAGAGGTGGTGGATACAGAGAATTGGCCTCAAGCCCTCAGTTCAGATCTCAGCTTTCATTAAAATGTCTCACAGGACCAGGGCGGGCCTGCAGGTATGGTGGAGGAGGACCATCCCTATCTCTCTAATTCAGGTGTGTCCTGTATTTTATGGGTGTTCAACCTGATGATGACAGGAAGATCCAAGTGCTTTCTTCAATACTGCACTGAATTCAGTGTCTGAGTGCTAGGAAGGGTGCATCTGTGCTCCCCACAGTACAGTGTGTGATCCCTAATAAGCCTCCACAGTCCTTCACCTGGTCTCCATGTAGGGTAGATGAGGGCCCATCAGTGGTCATTCTGCCTCGTGGCTGGGTTATCAGAAGCATCAGGAGCCCTGTGAGCCTTGGCTGATGGCACCTGCAAGAACGTCACTGGAAAGGCTGAGAGGGTGGCTGATGGGTTCTTGTGTTGGGCCATGTGGGTAACTGGGAGCCTCCTGCTGAGCAGAGACCATCTGATTTGTATCCACATGGAATGTCATTATTTCCAATCAAGGCCATTTTGAAAGGTCCAGTCACAAAAAGTTCAACACAATTTTGTCTCCAGACTCTTAGTCATGTTTACTCTTGGATGTGACATTCTGTCAAGTAAGCCTTCAGTGTCACTGAAGTGCCCCTGCTCTTTGCAAAGGCACAGTGAAGGGAAGTCCCTGGATTTCCCAAGTACTATCTCCAGTCTACCAGGGAATTCCTGACTCAGGTCCTGGAGGGACATAGTCCAGTATAAGCATTTGACAACGTCAAGGCAGACACACCCCAAATCCAGAAATAACTCAGAGACAGACAAAGTGCCTGGAGGAGCCGAGATGCTCTGCCTCACCTCAGGCTCAGGGCAGTGGAGTGGCCGACCATGGACTGAACACTGAAACCATGAGCACCAAGTAAATGTCCCTCCTCTGGATCTGTTCTTCTCAGGTCTTTTGGTCACAGTGTGAAAAGTTAACTACCACCCTGAGCCACTAGCTGTCAACTCATTCATCAGTTTCATTCCTGATGGACATCTGCCATTAACACTGCCCAGTCCTTTTACCTGGAAGGTTGCTCAGGAAGGACCAAGGTGAGTGAATCCTGTGCAGACCCAGCACCTGTGCCCACAGCGGGGACAGAAGAATCCCTGGGAGGGGTGACCATTGAGGTCATCTCCACCCTCACCCTGGGGTGCCAGAGAGTCAACAGCCACATGGGTAGAGGTTCACACCTTCTGTGGCAGATGACCCTGATGGCTGGGGAGGACCACAGCACGTCCATGTCTAGAATCTGTGCCTTCTCTTGCCAAATGCCCAGGGCTTTGAAAGACTCACCAGAAATAAGTGGTAAATATCTAAGGTAAGGAGTAAAATAATTACAAAATTTTATGACCCTTAGCAGCTCCCAGGGGTTCTCAGGCCCAGCCATCATTCAGCAGTTTGGTGGGGTACCCAAGACCCTAGGGGAGTAGCAGGGAAGGTACCAGATGTGTTGCAGCTCCAGGTGCTACCAGACACTTGGACTCTCCCCTCAGCCTCTGTAGGTGCTGAGCAAGGGAGTTACCTACCCCTGGCCCCTGAGGACCCCTACTCAGACTCCCACCTTCCCTATAGGAGTTCTGGGGCTCCAGGGTCCCATGAGATTGGGGTGTCTTCTGCTGAGGCAAGAGCAGCTTCCATTTTTCTTTTTTAATCAAGTTTTCTTACATTATTTTTGTATCAAGAACAGACGCACTGGGAGGTGGGCCAGGAGGATGGTGACCTGGAGCTCTGCAGGGGAGGATGTGCCAGGAGCTGCGTCCCTGACTGAGGTCTGGAGTCTGCTGTAGCCGGGGAGGTTCATCACATTACAGCAGTAAGTCATCCCAGCCACTAACACAGGGACAGAGGACATGGAAACGGGAGGGGAAAGGGAAGGTGTCCAAGGTCACATACACAGGAACCCTCTGGGAACAGCAGACACTGTGGAGGTCACATTAGGAAAGAAAATAGTTTGTGTCTCAGCCCTGGAGACATATCAGAATGTCTCATGTGGGGGAGAAGAAGAGGATGGGAAGTAAAGAAAATCATGCACACTTATGTCTTCACAGCACTGTTGAAAGTCAGCTCATCCAGGCTGTAGATTGCAGCCAATTAACTAATGATTTTTATACGAAATACTTGAAAAAGTTATCAATCACTGTAGGCCTTGGTTGATTTTGCACACTGCAGGATATATATATATATATATATATATATATATATATATATATATATAATGAACAATATTCTTTTGAGATCTTAAGGTACCTGCTCTTCCCAAGTGCCCCTCCTGGTCTTGCTATTGCTGTCCCCCATTGTCCATGGGGCTCCTTCCTCCCCTTTTAAATGCATCTCCAGTTACCCCTGGGCCTTCCCTGATCCTCACAGAGGAACAGCCACACACACCACACACCACACATCACAGCAGACTCCACACAGAATTCAGCAGGGATTGAAATGATTCTGCTCTCTTTCCCTCCTGCAGTCATTCTTTCCTGCATGCCTTGGTCCCCACGACCATGAGGACATCAGTGCCTGGGTCCCACACTGGCTCAGATGCACCTGCCGGTGTGAGGGCTGTTACTTATTCCTTCAAACTCTGCCATGCAGCTGAAAACCCTCAAACATAAGAATAGGTCTTGGCTTTTATATTACATAAAAATATGGTGATCTCAACTAAACTCCAGGTAGAACTTTCACAGTTGAAAAAGATCAACTGGGCAATGAAAAGGAAAGTTACAAGAGCAACAAGCATATATTGAAATTATAGAAAGACAGCTTGTATGTAAAATGTCAGCTCAGGTTTATTGTACCCAATAAAGAGGATAGAGAGACCCCAGGAGGGTGGTGCTTGATGGGAGGGTCCATTCTGGGAAGGAGGTTGGGGGCAGAGGATTGACTCATGCAGCCATCTGACATCAGGACCAGGTGGTTAGTTACAACTCTGTCTCCTGAGCTCTGACCCTAGAAGGAGAGGGGAAGGTCTGGGCACATTCCTGGTGTAAGTGGAGCAGATATTGAAAACAGCATCCTCACATCCAGCACATAGAGCTCACACACAGGCAGCACTGAATGCTCTACATAAGGTCCCCTCTCACTCAGGCTATTTTACATTTAGTCTCAACAATCATGGCACACAATTCCAGAGTATAACGTATGATGATATCCAATATGAGTTTTTTTTCTGTAGAAATAATTTTTGAGTGTGTCTGGCAGGAATCACTCTGCAGAAATATCATCATCAATAATGTGTTTTACTATGTTTGGGATAAAATCTGTGCTGTGCTGAAAAGTGATTGTTCAAAAAATGATTTTCATATAAAGTAATTAGTGAAAATCATCAATGAAATACCTTTAACTGAGATCTATATCTGTATTTGTGATAATGATATTTTTTATGCCAAAAATCACTGTTAGAAGAGTGAACAAACAGATAATTTTATATTAAAATGCAGATAATACTGTTGATAATCAGCAGATTTATGTCAAGTTATTATTCATGGACTTTATCCTCATGTCCACTACCAAGTTTGCATCGTACCCTGTCACCTCTGCATGAGCTCACTCCAGGAATCACAGGGATTGTCCCACAGTTAATGTCAAGGGGAAAAAAAGACTAGGCTCTGACTTGAATGGATTAGGTCAAAAACTGTCATAGGTAAGGTGAATGCTCCCAGAGTGTAGCCAGAATAATGGTGCAACAGGCGTGACAGTAAATGTCTCATTGGGGTTCCTCTTTATACTGAGGAGGGTGTAAATCACCTGAAAACTTAAACACTAAAATAATTAGTGAAGAACAAAGGACAAATTGTTAGAAATATATACACTAAAATGGAGCTTCTGATACACCCAGTCTACACAAGAGCTGGAATTAGACAAAGGAAAGATGGCTCTGATGGTTTATTTAAGGAAGCACAAAGGGATAAGGTGTCAAGGGGGAGCCTTGCTTCCTGTTGTCTTGTGGTCAGAAGTTGATTGGCACCTTGGCAGGTCACATCCATCTCAGGGGGTCTGTGGGCCATGGCACAGTGAGATAGAAATTCACAATGTCTCTGGGAAATTGACCTGAGAAAATTCCACTGGTCATTTCCAGATGTTCCTATTCACCAGGCTTCCATGCACAGTGACCCACACACACCCATGGACAGCTTGTGACAATGGGTGTATCTTGTATATCACATTAACCTAGTAGATATTTAGGAAGAGCATATGGCATGTGAACAGGGGGTTCCCTTGTCAAAGATCTGTGCATGGACCCTGGATGGCTGCTTGGCTGAGGGCCTGGAGGAGAAGACAGGAAATCAGAGACAGTGATCCTGAGAGATGGAGCAGATGGAATCATGGAGGGGGTTATGCATGTGCAGACTTTATGGATTCTTGGGACAGCAGAGAAGGTGCCACAGAGGAGAGCTAAGTGGCCATGTGAGCTAGAATCATCTCTCCTCTGGGAAGACTGTCTGGACTCTGTTTCCCCCTCACTACCACCATATTTGCACAATAGTTTCTTGATCAAGTGGAGGCAGGGATGGGGGTCATGACAAGTGCCATGTATCTCCAGTCCACCTCTACTGGTGCTGTTGGTGCTACAGCCACCACAGAGTATCTGATTTCTCTGCAGCAGAATCAAATGTCACCAACCACCTGTGAGAAGCTGGAGTTTAACCAGTGTCCCCTGGAGGCCTGTGGTGCCTTCCTCCTAGAACACACCTGTGCTTTGGTCATGTGTGATTTCCTGATTCTGAGGAGCACCAGTGTCTAGGCACTCAGAGAGTGTGTGGTCAACTGAGATGGGAATCTTCACACCTGGACCTACTGTGTACTGCAGGACCAAGAACATTAAGTGCATGATGGTGACTTCCACTGGTCCTCCTAACACAGTGTCAGCCACAGCCCACTTGGGGATGACCTCCTGCAGACTGAAGGAGTCTCCTTTGATATTTGATCATCTTCATTTTATCACCCTGATGGCAGAAAGACATGTCTTAGAAAGGTAAGGGGAATGTGACCTTCTAGGCTTGTGACTGTACTGTAAACTCTGCTGGAAACAGGTCCTCATCTCAGCAGTAAAACTTCTCCTGGGAACATTCAGAATACCTTAAAGTGTATTCTAATCTTTATTACCTCAGGATCCTTCAGACAGGAGACAATGAGACATCTAAGCTACTTATTGTTGTGCAGGTTGTACAATTCAACTGTAATCATAGGTTTCTGCTTCTCACTTGGTGGTTGAGATGCATATGTTGGGGGAACATCAGGATTGAGGGTCTGTGATGGACACTTGTCAAAAGCAGATGGAGGATATCCTCAAATTAAGGTGATATAATATCAGCAACCAGCAGAAGAAGGCAGAGCAGGGCATCTATTTTAAGCCCTCATCTGCTCAAACAGGTCTCCACAGAGGCTGCAGCTGTGCTGTGGAGGCCTGGGGTGGAGGGGGGGGAGCAGGTGCAATGATGACTTCTTGGTTTTCTCCCCATGGCAGGCTTCCTTCAGAATCATGGGACATGTGTACTGTTTGTTTGGAGCCCTGGAGCCCTGAGTGAGCCTCTGTTTTAAGACAAAATTACTGCAACATAAAATGAAGAGAATGATTTTAAATGACTGTTGTGTACTTCTGTAGACTGTGTTAGGATTTGATTAAGGTGTCCCTAAACCTCTTGAGTCAATGTAGGGATATTCAGAGGGAGATGATTAGTTTAAGAGAGCTGAGCCTAGTCAATCCCTCAAGTGGGAGTGGGCTAACTGGGTGGGGACCTTAGGCAGGTGAGTGTGGCTGGAAGACATGTGTCACTAGAGGTGAGACATGGAAGGGTGCATCTTCCCTGAAGCCCCTCCCCACCTTTCCTTAAACTTCCTGGCCACCAGGAGCAAAGCAGCTATCTCTGCCACACCCTTCTGCCCTGATGTTCTGCCCACCTGGGCCCAGAGCAATGGGGTCAGCTGACCATGGACTGGAATTCTGAACCTATGAGCTCAAATAAACTTTTCTTGCACTATGTTAGACTTCTGCTGAATTTTTTGGCACAGCAATGTAAACTGACCAACACAGACTGGCGATTAAAAGGATTTTCCCTGGGCTGGGGATGTGGCTTAAGTGGTAGCATGCTCTCCTGGCATGTGTGCGACCCGGGTTAGATGTTTTGTCCTCCGAAAACTAAAAAATAAATATTAAAAAATTCTCTCTCTCTCTCTCTCTCTCTCTCTCTCTCTCTCTCTCTCTTTAAAATAAAAAAAAGTAAAATAAAAGGATTTGCCCTTAATTCAGGTATCTGGGGCTACTAAGTCCTTCTAAGGAGGATCCTATGCCTACCAGGATAAGAAAGCTTTTATTTGGTGGGTCCTGCCCTCTGTAGACCACAAGTCACAGACTGAGCATGAACTAGGAACTAATCATCCATTCCTAATTTCCAGCCTTGTGATGTAAGCCAATTCAAAGGAATGTACAGATTGCAAAGAAAACACTCAATTTAGCAAGGACCTAACAAATGCAGAGGAGCCCCCTGGATCTTCTGACTGAAACTCCTTGTAGTGCTCAGGGCCTGGATTATAAACGAGAAAATTTAGTCAGTTAAAATAAACACCTAGTTGAAAGTATCTGAGGATCATCTGAACAGGATTTTAAAGCAGACACCATAAACGTGCATCAATCAGCAACTGTCACATATTGGAAATAAATAAAAAGCAAACAGAAAGCATCATCCAGGGAAGAGACTGGGCAAAGGCAAAAAAAAAAAAAAAATGAGAGATTCAGAAATGAAAAATGCAGTCACCAAAACGAAAGCCCAGTGGGGAGCTGAGCAGGTGAATGGGGCAGACAGAGGAAGAAGGAGCAGGAGGGACAGCCATGGTCACAGCCAGCTAGAGAACCCTGGAGACAGCCTAGTGTGCCAGGGAACAGGGACTCAGATGACCAGGAGGTGCCTGTCAGCCCACGCCACAGCCACACTGCCAAGGTCTGAAGACAGAGACAGAGACCTTAAAAGCTGGGAGGGAAAAGCGACTCCTTAGCTTTATGGGAGAAGCAACTGGAATGAACAGAGAATTTCTCCCCGGAATACAGGGAGGACAAAGGAAAGCACACAGTTTGAAGTATTCAATAAAAAGTCTGTTGACCTAGAACTATAGATCCAGAAAATGTTGCTCAGCAATCATGGTAAACTCAAGATCCCTCAGTTGTAGAAACATGAAGAGAGTGTGTAGCTGACCCCAAAGTTGCTGCAAGGGGCTTTATAAAGAATAGAGACATGACAGGACCCGGAACCTGGAACACAGGATGGGGAAGGACAATAAAGTATGGACAAGTAACAAGCATTTGAGAGATGGATCTGACCACTGAACATTGTGGACATTTGTCCAAACATCACTATGACATCCCAGGTTACCAGGAAAATGCAAATTAAAACATATGAGAAAACACCCCCCTGAGGGATGGCCAAGTCCAAGAGAGAGCAACCCACAGGGAGCAGGAGGGGAGCCCAGCCCCACCCTTGCTGCTGAGCTGGTCCTGGCTACAGTCACAAGCCACTACCAGCAGCTGAGTGTTCTGGAGAGGGTCCAAGATGGAGACAGGATGTGCAAGACAGTGTGACAGATTCTGATAACACTAGATATTCTGCTATGAAACTAAAGATGGTGAACATACACATCTAAAAATAAATAAAAATCTACAAATAAAAACTTATAGGAACTATGTTCAACATTGAAAACTTGGAGGACACAAGCCTGCCCTTCCCTGGGGGAATGAATCAATAGTGTCACAGAGCCAGATAATAGCATATTACTCAGCACTGAAAAGAACACAGCTATCATGGGTGCTGTGGTGCTCACCTGTAACCCCACCAACTGGGAGGCTGAGGTAGCAGGATCACAAATTTAAGGCCAGGTTAATCAACTTACCAATGACCTAACAAATTAGATCTTGTCTCAAAATAAATAAATAAATAAAAATAAATAAAAATGTGACTGTGAATGTAGCTGAGTGGTAGTGCGTGTCTGGATTCAATACCAAATTTGAAAAAAAAAAAAAATTGTAAAAGAAAAAAAGGAAACAACTCTCTATGCTGTAGTGAAAACCCTGGGAGGAGGTTTGTGTGCACAACACTCAGGGTGACAGGCCAGTCTGAACAACTTCATGCTGTGAGTGCCAGGCAGGCGTCACTCAGCCCAGGTGAAACTACAAGATGGAAAATCATGAAGGTCTGAAGCAGAGGGGGGGTGAGCAGCAGCTGGAGCTCAGACAGTGTGAGGGCTGGACCTGCACTGTGCCAAGCCACACTGTTGGACACATGTCACTGTCCACTTGTCTAGTTCCACAGAATGCACAAAGTGACCCTGGTGTGATCTGTAGATGTGCGCAGAGGTTAACAAATTGTAACAGAAGCAACAGAGTCTTAAGGTGGTGATGGAGGGGCTGTGGGACCATGGGGGGACACAGGAGAACTCTTTACTTCACCCCAATTTTGCTAAAGACTTACACTATACTAAAAAATAACATCTAAAATATTCCTGTGTGGAATACATGAAGAGGCCTATCTTTGCTGCACAACTCCTGATACTGTCTAATTCAGTCTCTTCAAATCTTATATTACTTTGTCATACAGTGAGCTCATTGCCTGCTGGGGCTGAGCTGATGGGTCAGGATGCAGAGGAGCCCCCTGGGTCCTGTGACTGAAACTCCTTGTAGTGCTCAGGGCCTGGCTGCCTCTGTGCAGTGCCCTCAGCAGGTGGAGGCAGCAGGAGGAGCAGCTGGGGCAGCCCAGCCTCACACTTCTGCTCCCTGGGAGGTTTTTGTCATGGCCTATGTCACTGTGGGAGGGGAACTGCTATACTGTTGAGAGTAATAAGTGGCAACATCTTCATGCTCCAGGCTGCTGATGGTGAGAGTGAAATCTGTCCCAGATCCACTGCCACTGAACCTTGAGGGGACCCCAGATTCCAAAGTGCTTGCATATCTGATGAGGAGCTTAGGAGGTTGCCATGGTTTCTGCTGATACCAATGTAAATTACTGCTGATGCCCTGACTGGCCCTGCAGGTGATGGTTACTCTGTCTCCATGAGACAGAGACAAGGAGGATGGAGACTGGGTCATTTTGATGTCACATCTGACACCTGCCATTGGAAACATAAAAACTAAATATTCTTATTAGTGTTATGTTACAAGAGAACTTCCCTGAATAGCCAAGCAACACTGACCACATTGTGATGAGTAAATCCCCAGGGCTATCCCTCCTTACCTGGGAGGAAGAGCAGCAGGAGCCCCAGGAGCTGAGCAGGGGCCCTCATGGCCATGCTGTGTCATGATTGGGACTGACTCCTGCACGGGGTGTGAGCAGCATCTTAAGAAGTCCTCAAGGTAGTGGGCTGTGCTGTGGGCACATGCAAATCAGGAGGGCTGGGCAGGCTGGGCACAGCTGCAGGGAAGCTCCTCCTGGTCATTCAACACAGGCTCAGTGTGTCCAGGTGTCCCAAGTCAGACCAGGGAAGCTCAGATTTGCTTGAGGTGAACATGGTTCCCTGGGGCCACAAGACACAGTCACCCCCCTGAGCTGTGAGGGGTGAGCTGTAGTCACTTTCTGGTTCAGGACCTGCTGTCCTTGTATCTTAAGCACAGTTCTGTGTTAGTGACCCTTGGACAAAGAGGGGACATTACAGAAGCAAGGGGATAGTTTATGCTTTGGAGGTAAAAACAGAAATAAAGACAGAAAGAGAGGAAGATGTGTAAACTCACTAAGGTGCTTGGGGTTTCTGGACATTGTCACAGCCTGTGTAAGAGGCACAGATGAGGGACCCAATCATGGACCCATACCTCCCTGTCTCAGAGTCCCAGAGAGCACACTCATACCCATCATGGTGCCCATCTTCTCCAGACAAGCTGGTCTAAGGCCAGCCAGGCTCTTCAACTTGACTATCTTATAAAAGAAGGAAGAATAATTTTACAAACAATGAAGATACTTTAGAGATTGCAGTTTGGAGAATATAGGGCATGTTCAGCATCTTAGTATAAACAGTAAAGATCCAGATTCTGTATATAATTCTGCTTTACCAGTATTACCACAAGTGTTTTTAAGTCCTGGTAATGCCTCATGACCTCAAGGGGACTGTAGTGTCTCTAAATATCATGTCCTCCATCAGGTCCTCTTGTAACTTTTCCAGAAATAAAGCAAGTCAAAATTCTTCACCCTTGTTCTTCTCAGAGTTATCAGTAAACCTTCCCAATAACTGTCCATAATCTTCATTTTTCTTTCCTTTTCTTTCTTTTTTCTTCTTCTTTTTCTTTTGTTTTCTTTCTTTTTTTTTCTTTTTTCCCTTTAATTTCCCCCTTTGGTGCTGGTGACTGAACCCAAGACCTGGTGCATGCTGCACAGTTCTCTACCTCTGAGTCAGAGCCCCATCCCCTAGCTCCTTCAGTTACACATCATTTCTGAGATCATCAGTTGTCCCCTGATACTTCCTCCTGCCCTAGTCTGGGAGGGCTCACCTGTTCCTACCACAAACAGCAGGACAGAGGTGGTGAGCAGTAACTTAAAGGAAAGGGAAGATGTTTTTTAAGCTTTACTCTATTTTAAATATCCCTGTGCTTGTGTTAAGTTCCTTAGGGAAGAGAGACTATGATGAAATCTTTACTGTGGGGGCTGGGAAAAGTAAATTCAGGTCAAGTTTCTCCTTAGCAAGGTGCAACCTGCAGGTGGACAATTGTGGGAATGTGTGCAAAGCATCTGATGAAGGAAGGACTTTGCTTGTGACCTACTTGGGAGAGGCTGGAGCAGGAGTTCATGCAGACTGAGCTCAGGTTGGAGCTGCCTGAGAGCTGCAGGCTCTGGCCCTGGGCTCTGAAGAGGAGGTTCTCCTGGTCAGTGTGGTGAGGACCTGGTGAAGCAGAGGCCCTTCCCTCAGGCTGCCTGGCCAGGGAGGCAGGGGAGGAAGGTGCTCCACTCCCGGGGGCTGAGGCAAGCAGAGAGCCCATGGCCGGGGAGTTTCAGAGACCAGGAGTCAGCTCTCACCTGGCTCTGAACACAGTGCTGAGCTCACTGTCCTGGATAGAGGCCTCACTAGACCAGAAAGGGGGGTCAGCAAAGACCCCCCCCAGAGCCTCTTCCCAGCCAGAGCTCAATTTGCTTAGAACTAAAAGGAATACTCCATGCCACATATGTAATATTTAAAATGTAAATCCTATGGTATGCCTGTGTTGACTTTGTAACTCTAGTATGAATATGTGTATGAATATAGGTAATTCTTGATTTTTTGTTAAATGTATAATTTTATATTTATTTATCTATCTATTTATTTATTTTTTTAGTTTCTCAGCTGCAGTGTTGCAGTCAGTGTTTTCACATGCTAGGCCATGATAAACTACATCCAAAACAGCTCCCTTTTGTTTCCATACTGTGTTCTGTAATTTTCCTGGGGTGCACTTGAATCTGCAGTCCTCCTCCCTCAGTCTCAAGGTGTCCAGGACTATAAGCATGTGCCACCCTGCCCATGGGACTCTTAAGTGCAGACACCCTGAGCCTGGGCAGGTAAAACTGGCATCTCTTGCCTAAACCTATGGCTGCCTCTCCACTCTCAGGACTGAGCATGAGTACCATGGAGTACAGGACCTGCATAGGGTCTTCCTGCTGCCTGGAACAGTGACCTTCCCATTGCTTAGGACACTGGGTGATGTGAAGGGCTCCCGTGACAGAAGCAAGTGTTATAGAGATTGGCAGTTGTTTCTATGTCCAGAGCTGGGCATGGGCAGCTCCTGTATGGTTGCTTCCCCACACAAGGCAGAAGAGCTGGCTCAGTGACCGCATGGCCACAGGACAAAGCCATCCACACATGCTGGTGGTCACTCCTCTGACTGGACAGACAGAGGTGCCTCTGGCAGGTCACAGTTCACATGATACAGGAGCTCTGCACACAGTGGACCATGGTGGCTACATATACAGCCCTGAACACCTGCTTCTCTCCTTCATTGTCTGTAAAGACCACAAGGCACCACCTTTGACTCTTCCATGAGAATCCAAGGGGTGGAGTCAGAGGCAGACCAAGGGCCAGGATGTGCAGGAGAAACAGAGTTGTGACCCACATGAGGACAGCCATGAGGGAAGTGAGAAGTGACAGGTGTGAATGCAGAGCAGAAGGGGACAGGACAGAGAAGACCCAGGCAGGAGAGTAGAGAAGAGACACTGGAGGAGACCAGGATACAGGGAAAAGGGATGGGAGGGGAGGGAGGGTGTGACTTCAGAGCTGTCCCCAACCTGCTCCCCTGAGTGTCCTCTGACTGTCAGCAGCCCTGTGCACAAGCAGCATCTGAGTGGAGGTTTGTCCCCTAGTGGGGACAGGAAGAAGTCAAGTTCCTTGAAGGAAGTGTGGCTTCTGGGGGCCAGAGTAACCTGTGTCCCTGCCCCACAGCCCTCCCAGGCAGGCAGGGTGTGCAGAGGGCAGCAGGAGGCAGCAGGAGCTCAGCAGCCAGGCCTGGTCCTGATGGTGCCAGGCTGGACAATGCTAATGCTCTTGCTGTGTCTGCAGGGGACAGTGACTTCTTACTCCCCAGCACTATGGTAGGGAGAAGGGAGGGTATGAGATCAGATCACTGTGAGAGCACTGGCAGCATGGGTGAGGCCTGGGTTCTCTGCCCAGCACCACATAGAAACAACCAAGAAAATTAAATTAAAAACATTGGAAATCAGAAACTGAGTCCTGTCAGTCCACTTCTATTTTGCAAGGTTATTTAGTCTCTCTGTGTTGCCTGCATTATCCTCTTAACTGTAAGAAGCAATTGACAATTATGCAAAAGAAAGAAAGGAAGGAAGAAAGAAAGAAAGAAAGAAAGAAAGAAAGAAAGAAGACACAATTGTGCTTTGGATAATTTCATTGAGTTTGCTTATTAATTTTGGATGGACTCCAATCTTATTTTACTTTTATTTTTGTTATTTATTTATTTATTTGTTTCCATGTATTGATCTCAAGGGCAGTCACTGAGTGAGCCACATCCCTAGCCCTCTTTTTTTTTAGAGAGAGAGAAAGAGAGAGAGAGAGAGAGAGAGAGAGAGAGAGAGAGAGAGAGAGAAAGTTTTTTAATATTTATTTTTTTTTAGTTGTTCAGCAGACACAACATCTTTGTTTGTATGTGGTGCTGAGGATCGAACCTGGGTCGCATGAATGCCAGATGAGCGCGCTACCGATTGAGCCACATCCCCAGACCCCCCCCAGCCCTCTTTTGTATTTTATTTAGAGATAGGGTCTCCCTGATTTTCTTAGTGCCTTCCTGTTGATGAAGGTGGCTTTGTACTTGTGATTCTCCTGCCTCAGCCTTGCAAGCCACTGGGATGGACTGCTATGTTCATATTAGGATTTTCAACCCAAAAACAAGCAGACAAAGATATATTTATTTTTGACAGTCTCCTTTAATATCATTCTGTAACATTAAATACAGGAGCTTATGCAAAATAAATTTCTTATCTCTATTGTTCACAGAAGGAGGTTGAGGCGTAAAGTGAAAGTAAGCCCAGGAGGAGCCCAGAGTGAGCTCTGTAGTCAGTGCTACTGGTCATTGCTCTGCTCTTCACATCTTCCAACCCATAATTTCCCTGACTGCTCAGAAGGAAAGTAAGATGTGTTTCTTCCACTTCCCAGGTAACAGAATATAATAAACAGCTGATTTTAGAGGGAAGTCAGACTAGCAACGATAAATACTAGGACTCTCTTTAAAATGGTGAAACACCTGGCAGGTTTGTCAAATGTTCAAATTCAAGCATAAGACTCTGTACAAAAACATCCCAGTTTCCTTCACCAAACATGAGAAGAGCACTAGAGGGACAAGTGTCCATCATCTACGCTGAGTGGGAAGCGCACAATGGCCTGAGTTCTGTAGGGACACTATGTCCTGGACAGAGTGGCAGAAATTCCTGAGGAAGCCTTCTAGTGGGAGGGGTCTTGCAAGCAAACCTGAGCTCTAGAGAGGGGCTGGGATGGGATTCCAAATGTTCCCATAAAAGCAATTGACTCCAACCAGGCCTTACTGATGATGCACATGGAAGCCAAACTGGGACACTCAGGTTTGCAAAAAGAGTGAGATTTCCTGTGAATCCAGCTGGCATGGAGGATAGGAGGAGTCAGCTCACATCTGCCTCCCCAGCACTGGGAGAAGAAGGATTTCAGGAAGGGAAGGAGGCTGCCTGGGGACTGGGAGGTTAGATGGGGAGTCTGAGGCCCTTCATGCAGGTGGAGGAGGTCATGGTGCCTCTTTACACAGACATGCTCCATTGGGGGTAGTTATCAGGTTCTGCATGTGAGATTCTGAGCTTGAGACTTTGAAAATTCATTGGCCAAAGAGGAGAATAAAAGAAGAAGAAGTTTTATTGGCTAGGACACCTAGAACTTTTTTGGCATTTCATTGTTGAAATAACCTGTTGCAAATTGTCCATGAATGGATTCTGGATGATTTTCCTAAATAACTCCCTATGTGATTGACTATTTAAAAAATTTATGTCCAGGTGTTTTGAGCTGCAGTGGTATTGGCACTCTTCATTATTCAGTGTCAAACATTGGGATGCAAAATTGTGACAGGAAAAAGACAAATCACTGACAAATCACTCAGATGTTAGCTCATTATGATGGATGGAGGAATGTGCTCATCATAAAGCCTTACCTTCCACCAATTCCCACCTCCTTGGAACCTTGGGCTCTCTATAGGTGGAGAAGCAGGAATAACTGAGAGCCTTTTATTTTTGCTGGACACAAAGGAAAAGGAAAGTGTTAAAGATTCCCCTATCTGACCCTGGCTTTGTTATGAAATAAATGTGAGCAGAACCTGGAGCTATTTCTGGAACCAAGATTGACAGTGTCTATGCTTTGACAGATTTAGCAATATATTGTTGATGTCAAGTGAGAAGGAAATAAATACCTAAAAATCAATTACTCTTAGGGATTCACCTTTATCTTCATCTGTGTTTGGGATATTATGACTCTTCCAGAGACTCCATCCTCACCTGGTGAAGTAGGGAAATAATACCAAGTGATCCAACCTCTCTAATCTCTCATATTTTTTCCAGGGGAGCAAAAGAGGGCATAGGAGACTATGAATCTTTCAGACCTGAATGAAGTTTAATTTCCTCTCTCACACAAACTTTGCAGGTGCAGAGAAAGAGAAAAGTGCAAAATATCTGACTGGGTGCCTCTGGGGGCAGCTGCTGTGCCCCAGGGGAGAGAGAGGCATCGGGGCTGGTGAGGTTTCTGTTGGGGACTGAACCACTGTGGTAATCTGTGTGGCCTTTCACACAGTAATAAACTGCAGCATCCCCAGGCTCCAAGCTGCTGATGGAGAGGGTGTAGTCTGTCCCTGACCCACAGCCACTTTATCAGGCTGGGATGCCACTGGCCTTGCTGGATACACCCTAGATGAGGCATCTGGGAGCCTGCCCAGGCTTCTGATGGTACCAGGCTAAGTAGCTGCCAACACTCTGACTGACCCTGCAGGTGAGGGTGACTCTTTCCCCTGGAGACACAGCCACAGAGGCTGGAGTCTGTGTCAGCACAATTTCTCCTGTGATACCTGAGATGGAAAGAGACCAGAAAGGTCACCTGTGCAGTCTAGGTCATACCCCAGTTTCCACAGTAGAGGCAGGACTCTGCATCATCCCGAGCTTGAATCACTGGCCTTGCTAAATAGAGGTGCCAGAACACAGGACTCAACCACACTGAAAGAGATTTCAGAGATGTGTAGAACCATCCCATGATCCCTCACCTGGGAGCCAAAGTAACAGGAGGCAGAGGAGCTGAATGGGGGCTGCCATGGCTCCTTCTGTGTCCCACCTAACACTGAGCACAGCAGAGCCTTAAGCAGTCACTCATATGGCTCTGGAAAGCAGTTTGGGTGGGGCATGCAAAGCAGCTGGGAGGGGCCAGTGGGGCTTCTAGAGGCAGAGAGTTTGTCTCCTGCTGTCTGCACTTGAAAACCCAGGTGGTCCTAGCAGGAGAGTCCTGGGCTCAGCCTGAGGGCAGATTTCCCTCCTGAGCTACAGAATTTCACCTCTCTTTCCTCATGCCTCACCTGGCTAATAAACTGACCAGCTGACATTGGAATAGATTCTGGTGTTGAGGTCTCCTTGGTGACAATGCTCATCATCATCAGAAGAAGACTAACTTAGCAGGGACCTACTGCTTCTGCTTCAGGGTGTCTAGATCAGTTTCCTGGGATTGTTACTGTCTGCTGTGCTTGCTCTCTAGTGACAGTCTGCAGCATGAAGATGCAGGATTTGTAGTCTGGGGTTCCACAGTCTTGAGCATGGATCTTTTCTCCCCAATTTATGAAGCTGTTCCTCTTCTTTCTTCACTAGGCAAGATTCTACAGGAAATTCAGGTGATCCCTCTGCTCAAGTAATAGTCCATTGTTTAAGGACAAAAGATTAACAGTTCTTCAGGAATTTAAAACTCATGCTGGTCTCAGGGAGGTTGATATCTGCCCCATGTGACCCACATGAGATACCAATGCAGTAGTTTAGCAAAGAAAGAAGGGGCCTGAAGAACCCTATAGGGTGCAGAGGTACCAGAGGAGGGGGTGTCCTGGGGCACCTGGTCTAGAGCTGCGAGCCAAGCCTTATGCTCCCCACCCAGAATATTTCTAGAGCCTCTGTGAGACCCTCAACTCCTTCCAGGGTCTCTCAGGCCCAGAGGCAGCACTCAGCAGTTAGGCAGGTCACCCAGGACCCCATGCAGAGTGGCACAGATGGACCCAGTGGTTCTGGAGCTCCAGTAACCAGCACCCCCTGTGTCTCTCCCCTCAGCCTCTGCAGGAACTGAGGAAGGAAGGGATCTTCCCTGGACCCTAAGCTCTCTGCTCAGACCACACCTTTTTAGGAGTCCTGGAGCTTCAGGTTCACCTGTGACTAGTGTGTTCCCTGCCCAGGTGAGAGCTGCTTAGATTTTCCTTTTTGAATCAAAAACAGGTTTATTGGATTATTTTAATATCAAAACAGACTCACTTGGAGGTGGGTCAGGAGGATGGTGACCCTGGGGCTCTTCAGGGGAGGTTGTACCAGGAGCTTGGTCCAGGTTGAGGTCTAAAGTCTGCTGTGGCCAGGGAGATTCAGCACATCACAGTTCTGACTCATCCCAAGCACTCACACAAGGATTGAGGACATGGAAACAGGAGGAGAAAGGGAAGGTGTCCAAGGTCACCTACACAGGAACCCTCTGGGGACAACAGACACTCTGGATGTCCAGTTGAAAGAGAAAACAGTTTGTTTCCCAGCCTCTGGAGACAGATTAGAATAGATACACAGTAGGGGGAAGAAGAGAGTGGGAACAATATCATGTCCACACATGCCCTTAGCATGTCTAAATGTTGGTTCTTCTAGTTAAATGACTATAGTCATTTAACAGGTGATTTCATCTGAATTATTTTGATGAGAACATTGATTAATGTAGTCCTTCTGGATTTCTGCCCACAATGCAGAGGCAAAAATTATTTTTTCAATGAAAAATAAGCATCTGAGATCTTGGGATCCCTGCTTTCCCAAGTGCCCCTCATGGTCTTGATATTGATATCCCAATTGGTCAGTGGGCTCCCTCCTCTATGATGCATCTCCAGAAGCCCCTGTGCCTTCCCTGGTTCACCCAGAGGAACAGCCACACTGTCCACACTGCACACACCACATTGGACCCCTCACAGAACTCATCAGGATAGAAATAATTCTGCTCACATTCCCTCCTGAGGTCACTGCTTTCTTCATGGTTGCGTACCCATGGCCATGAGGACATCAGTGCCTGGGTCACACCCTGACTCAGGTACACCTGTCCTATGTGAGGGCTGTAACTTGTTTCAGAAAACTCTGCCATGAAGCTGGAAACCCTCAAAGAAAACAGGATATCTTTATTTTCATATTAACAAATACAGTTAATTACACTAAACTTCAGGTACCACTAATTTCACAGTTGAAAAAGATCAATTGGGCAATGAAAAGGAAAGTTTCAAGTCAAAAGGTACAAAGACAGTTTGCACTGAAAATATTAATTAAGACTTATTGTACCCCAAATAGAGGCGGGAAAGACCCCAGGAGGGTGGTGCTTGATGGGAGGGTCCATCCTGGGAAGGCAGTTGGGGGATGTGGACTGAATTATGTGGCCATCTGAAATCAGGACCAGGTAACTAATTACAAGTGCCTTTCCTGAGCTGTGTC
Organism: Urocitellus parryii; assembly: GCF_045843805.1. Taxonomy (NCBI): domain Eukaryota; kingdom Metazoa; phylum Chordata; class Mammalia; order Rodentia; family Sciuridae; genus Urocitellus; species Urocitellus parryii. Next base: position 25,631,558 of record NC_135542.1, on the reverse strand, counting down.
CCTAGAAGCAGTGGGGAAAGACTGGGCATGTTATTAGAGTAACTGGAAATAGAAGATGAAAACAGCATCTTCATCTGGTCTGAGTACCCTACAGAAGGTCCCCTCTCCCTCAGCCAATTTTCACATTTGGTCTCAGCAATCATGGCACACAATTCCTTGGAAAAATTCCACCAGTTGGATGGGCTGAGGAAATGAGCTGGTTTCAAAAGAGTTGGCTGCAACATTAAACTAAGAAAACAAAGAAGAAACAACACAAGACACAGACACAAGTTTCTCAGGTGGAGGGTGTAACTACTCTGTGACCCCAACTGTCCTCTTCCATGCTGGGCAGTGCTGGAAAGAGAGTGTGGTCCTGGAATCTCTTTATTTTATAGGGAGGATGCACAAAGCAGTTACAATGGAATGTTATTCACCAAATAAGGCAGGCAATGGTATTTTGAAATATGGACACTTGCCTTGTGATGTCTTGGGGTCAGCAGATTAAATGACATCTTAGCAAATCACACTCATCTCAGGTGCTGTTCAGGATCACAGGCAGAGTAAGAGGAAAGGCACACTTAGAACGCACAGCTGAATCATTGTACAATGCCAGACCTGTCCCCTCAGATGGCTCCAATGTGCAAAGCTCACACAACAGCCCATGGATGGCATGCAACACTATAATATATGATGTTCTCCAATATGAATTTTTTCTATGAAATATCTATGAAAGTTTTCTATGAAAATTTCTATGAAATTTTTGTATGGAGACACCTGGTGAGCCTGTCTGCCAGGATGCACCGTGCAGAAATATCATCTTTAATAATGTTGTGTTTTGCTATGTTTGGGATATAATCTGTGCCATACTGAAAAATAACTGGGTGAAAAAAATATTTTTTCTATAATTAGTGGAAGTCATTAACAAAATGTCAAAAACTGAGATCTGTATCTCTATTTTATATATTTCTTTAGTTACAGTTGGACACAATGACTTTATTGTATTTATTTATTTTTATGTGGTGCTGAGGATCAAACCCAGCACCTTGCAGGTGCGGGGCAAGTACTCTACTGCTAAGCCACAATCCTAACCTCCTATATCTGTATTTTGATGCTAAGATTTTTATGCCAAAAATTATTGTTGAAAAGTGAACAAGCAGTTAAAATATACCACATGCTAAGATGAATATAACACACTGGGAATAAATAGATTCAAGACCAAGTTATAATTCATGGACATTATCCTGGTGTCCAATACCAACTTTCTCTCTTACCCTAGCACCTTTGCATGACCTCACTCCAGGAGTCAAAGGGATTGTCCCAATCAGTTAATGTCAATGGGGGTTGACTTAAATGTATTAGCACCATCAAATGGCACAGGTAAGGTGAATGTCCCCACAATGTGGCCAGAATAATGGGTGGATTTCTTATATGACACCAAGCTAGTAGATATTTGAGAAGAGCACATGGTCACAATGTACTTGTGGACAGAGGCATGGCCCTCTCAAAAATCTGTGTGTGGACTCCTGGAGAGGTACTTGGCTGAGGGCCTGTAAGGAGAAGACAGAAAATCAGAGACAAAGTGATCCTGAGAGGATTCAGGCAGATGTGCTCCTGGATTGGATTCTGTGTATGCAGAACTTTATGGATTATGTGAAACAGCAGAGAAACCCTGCCACAGAGTAGAGCTAAGTGACCATGTGATCTAGAAGCCTCTCATCCTCCAGTCAGATTCCCTGTTCTCTGTGTCCCCTTCACTACCACCATATTCTCAAAATAGATCCTTGGTCAAGTGGAGGCAGGGTTGGGGGTCATGACAAGAGCCAAGTCTACCCACCACCTCTACTGTTGTTGCTGGGCTACAGCCATCACAGCATATCTGATTTCTCAGCAACAGAATCAAATGTCACCAGCCACCTATGGGAAGTTGGAGTTTCACATCACCATCACCTGGAGGCCTATAGTGCCCTCCTCCTGGAACACACCTGTGCTATGGGCCAAGTTTGCCTTTCATGCACATGGCACTCTGAGGAGCATCAGCATCCAGACACTCAGAGAGTGTGTGATTGAGAGAGGAATCTTCACAGCAGGACCTACTGTGTGCTGCAGGACCAGGAACAATATGCGCATGATGGTGGCTTCCAGTGGTCCTCCAAACAGAGCATCACCCACAATCCACTTGGGGAGGACCTCCTCCAGACTGTAGGAGTCTCCCTCAAGATGCACTTCATCTTAATAAGATGTCCCTGATAGCAGGAAATAATGTCTTAGGAAGTAAGGGGCATCTGAATTTCTACTCTTGCAACTTCAGACCCTGCAGGATAGCAGGACTTGATCTTAGCAGTAGAATGCCTCCCTGAGTCTATCACAGAATACCTTTAAGTGTATCCAAAAGCTTTATTAGCTCATCACTCATCAGACAGCACTCAACCAGAAATCTAAATTATTTATTGTTTGTGCAAGTTGTAGAATTCAACTATAACTAGTAGGTTTTTGCTCCTCATTTGGTGTTGAGAGGAGAAGATCTAGGTGAATACCAGGACTGAGAAACAGTGATGGACACTTGTCAAAAGAACATGAGAGCTATCCTTCAATGGACATAACAAAAATCAGGAACAATCAGAATAAAGCAGAGTAGGGAAACTATTTAAAGCCTTGACCCTGCAAACCCCAGCTCAGCAGAGGCTGCAGCTTTGCTCTGGAGCCCTAGATGGAGAAGGATGAAGGGCACAGCCACAGGCAAGACTTCTTAGTTTTCTGCTCCATGACACGCTGCCATGAGGATCACATGCCATGTGTGGTGTTTGATTTCAGACCTGGGAGCCAAAAGTCACTGTTTTAGACAAAATTTACTGCAAGAGGGAGAAAAGACAGTTATATAAAGTGTTTGTTTCTGCTCTTCTTTAGACTGTGCTATGACTTGGATATGAGGTGTCCCTCAGGGAGCCATCTGTGAAAAACACAAGGGGATCTTCTTTGGACAAGTAGCCAGGAATATTTTAGGTATCCTTAAAAAAATATCCTTGGATCTCTCACACAATATATTGCCCAAGGCATATGACACTTACCTTTACTCTGCTAGAAAGGTCTCTCATGATCCCAAGGGAAATGGGCATAACCCATTGGGAACTGGACAGCCCACCTTTTTAACCTTTTAAAAAACATTCTATGGAAGGCTTTTGATGTCCCACAATATAAATAAAGCAGGCATGGGCTCTCCTATGCCAGAATATTAAATCTTGCTGGATCCCTATGATCTACTTGCCCCTCCTGCCCCCATTTTGGAAATCATTTTCGGTGTCCTGTAGTTTTTTCATCATTCTATTTTTCTTAGGTTTTATTTTTCAGCCAGCCCATCCCATCAAGGGGAACTCTATTTCCAGTGCCCATGCAGGACACATGTGAGACTGTCCCCATAAAGGTCCTATGTTAATACAGGAATATTCATAGATGAAATGACAAGATTTTGAGAGCTGAGCCTGATCAGTCCTTCCTGGCCTGAGTGGACCAACTGGGTGGTGACTAAGGGTAGGGAGGAGTGGCTGGTGCAGGTGGTCACTAGGGGTGATCCCTGGAAGGTGCATCCTCCCTGAGGCCCTTTCCCCTCTCTGCTTGCACTTCCTGGCCACCACGAGTGAAGCAGCTCTCCTGCCCCACACCCTTCTGCCCTGAAATTCTGCCCACCCAGGCCCAGAGCAATGGGGTCATCTGACCGTGGACGGAAATTTTGAACCAATGTACTTAAATAAACTTTTTCTTCTCTAAGTTAGATGACTGTTGGAATTTTGTTCCACTGATATGAAACTGACCATGAGTGATTAAGAGGATTTGCCTTGAATTCAGGCATCTGTGGGGACTAAGTGCTTCCAAGGAGAATGTGCTTCCTGGGCCTAGCAGGATAAGAAACCTTTCTTTTGTTTGAGCTGTGGCCCTCTGTAGACCAGAAGTCAAAGCACTAGCACTAAATAAGAGCTTGCTAGAAATTAAGAATTTTAGGCTTATAAGGGGACCCAATACCAGTAATGTCCAGATTAAAAAAAAAAAACATTCTTCATTATATGAAAACCTGAGTAAACTCATATGAATGAGAAAGTTCAGTCAGTTCACGTTAACACTGAGTTGAAACATATCTAAAGATTATCTGAACGGGATTTTAAAGCAGCCACCATAAAAGCAGCACCAATGATCACCTGCAAATGTGTTTGAAAGAAATAAAAAACAATAAGAAAGCATCAAGAAGAGTATTGAAACTGTACAAAGGCAAAAAGTGAAAGTTTCAGAACTGAAAAATGCATCCACCACAAAGAAAGCAGAGATGAGCTGAGCAGGTGAGTGGAGCAGACAGAGAGAGGAGGCAGCAAGAGGGACAGCCATGGTCACACCCAGCTAGAGAACCCTGGGAGAACCTGAGAAGGCAAATGCACAGGGACTCAGATGAACCAGGAGGTGCCTCTCAGCTCCCCTCACAGCCACACTGCCAGCTTCTGAAGATGGAGACAGAATACTTAGCTTTATGGGAGAAGCAACTAGAATCACCAGAGAATTCCTCGCCAGAAAATAGGGAGGACAAGGAAAGGACAAACTTTCAAGTGCTGAAGGACAATTCTGTTGACCTAGAAATCTAGATCCAAGGAAATGTACATCAGAAATCAAGGTAAAATCAAGAGGTCCTCAAGTATAGAACAACAAAGAGAATAATACATAGCTAACCCCAAAGTGGGGGGCAAAGTGCTCTATATAGAAATAATGTGTGATAGGAACATGGACCTTGGAACACAGGGATTCAGAAGAACCATAAAGGAGGGACAGATGACAAGCATTTGACAGCTGGGTCTGACCATTGCACATTGTGGACATCTGTCCAAACATCACTGTGATATCCCAGGTCACCAGGAAAATTCAAATTAAAAAAAAAAAAACATGAGAAAACACCTCCCTGAGGGAATGGCCAAGTCCAAGAGGGAACACCCCACAGGCAGCAGGAGGGGAGCCCAGGCCCATTTCTGCTACTGAGCTGGTCCTGGCTGAAGTCACAAGCCACTTCCAGCAGCCGAGTGTTCTGGGGAGTGTCCACAAGCTGTCTCCAAGATGAAGACAGGATGTGAAATACAGTGTACAGTTTCTATAACACTGGATATTCTGCAACCAAACACGCAGCAATCATGCTCCCTGTGTTTAGCACACATGTTAAACATGTGCTAAGTGTTAACACAAATATAAAAAAAAAAACAAAAACTCCAAAACCTGCACAGGAAAACTTATAGGAATTGTGTTCAGCATTGAAAACTTGGAGGACACAAGCCTGCCCTTCACTAGGGAAATGAATCAATACTGTCCAAGAGCCAGAAACCAGAGTGGAACTCAGCACTGAAAAGAACACAACTATGGAGAAGTCTGCAGTGATTCTTGCCTCTAAACCCAGCAACTGGGAGGCTGAGGCAGGAGTAGCACAAGTTTAAGGCCAGGTTCAGCAACGTAGCAGGACCTAAAAACTTAGAGAGAACAAAATAAAACAAACAAACAAACAAACAAAAAACCCCAAAAAACAAAAAAACAAAACAAAACAAAAAACCACCAAATCAAACCAAACAAACCAAAAAAAAAAATAAAAAAAGAGGACTGTGAATATAGCTAAGTAGTTGCATATCCTGTATTAAATACCGAATTTGAAGAAAAAAAAATAAATAAAAAGAGGGAGAGAAAAAAAAAAAAGAAAACAGCTATCATGTAGTGAATATCCATGAAGGAAGGAAACTTACATGCACAGCACTTAGGTAAGAGAGAGTCTGAACATCAAACCTGCTGTAAATTCCAGGCCCCTGTCACTCAGTCCAGGTGAAACTACAGGATGGAAAATCATGAAGGTCTGCAGCAGAGAAGGGGAGTGAGGAGCAGCTGGAGCTCAGACAGTGTGACGGCGGGATCTGCACTATGCCAGGCCACACTGTTGGACACACGCCACTGTCCAGTTGTCTACTTACACAGAATGCACAAAGTGACCCTGATGTGACCATGGGCAGAGGTTGATGAATTGTAACAGAAGCAACAGAGTCTGGGGTGGTGATGGAGGGGCTGTGGGAGCATAGGGGACACAGGAGAACTCTGTACTTCACCGAGTTATGCTGGGAACTCAAACTACACTGAAAATCAAAGACTTAAAATATTCCTGTGTGGAATACATGGAAAGGGCTGTCAATGAGCCATTATCATGGTCATCTTCTGGGGCTGATCTGAAGGAAAGCTTCAGGGTGCAGAGAAACCCCCCTGGACCCTTCCACAAACCCTCCCTGTGGCCCTGGGACCCTGGTGCCTCTGAGCAGTGCTCTAAGCAGGTGGAGGCAGCAGGAGGAGCAGCTGGGGCAGCCCAGCCTCACATTTCTGCTCCCTGGGAGGTTTTTGTCATTGCCTGTGTCACTGTGGGAGGGTAACTGCTATCTTGTAGACAGTAATAATTGGCAACATCTTCAGGCTTCAGGCTGCTGGTGATGAGAGTGAAATCTGTACCAGATCCACTGCCCTGAACCTCAAGGGGACCCCAGATTCAAAAGTGCTTCCATATCTGATGAGGAGTTTAGGAGCTTGACCTGGTTTCTGCTGATACCAGTATAAATTACTGCTAATGCCCTGACTGGCCCTTCAGGTGATGGTGACTCTGTCTCCAGGAGACACAGGCAAGGAGGATGGAGACTGGGTCATTGGGATGTCACATCTGACACCTGCCATTGGAAACATAAAAAGAAATATTCTTATGAGCGTTATGTTCCAAGAGGACTTTCCTGAGTATCTAGGCAGCACTGACCACACTGTGATTAGTAAATCCCAAGTACTGTCCCCTCTTACCTAGGAGGCAGAGCAGTAGCCCCAGGATCTGAGAAGGGGCACTCATGGATATACTGTGTCCTGACTGGGACTGACTCCTGCACAGGGTGTGAGCAGCTTCTTAAGAAGACCTCAGGGCAGGGGGCTGTGCTGTGGGCACATGCAAATCAGCAGGGCTGGGCAGGCTGGGCACAGCTACAGGGTGGGACCCTCCTGGTCCATCAACACAGGCTCAGTGTGTCCAGGTGTCCCAGGTCAGAACAGGGCAGCTTAGATTTGCTTGGGGAAAACATAGTTCTCTGGGTCCACAGGACATAGTCAGCTCCCTGAGCTGTGAGGGGTGATCTGTAGTCAGTTTCTGGGTAAGGACATGCTGTCCTTGTGTCCTAAGCACAGTTCTGTGTTGGTGTCCCTTGGAGGAGGAGGGGACATTACAGAAGCAAGGGGATAGTTTATTCTTTGAAAGTAAAAACGGAAATAGAGACAGAAAGAGAGGAAAATGTGGGGCTGGGGATGTGGCTCAAGCGGTAGCGCGCTCGCCTGGCATGTGTGAGGCCCTGGTTCGATCCTCAGCACCACATACCAACAAAGATGTTGTGTCCGCCGAGAACTAAAAAATAAATATTAAAAAAATTCTCTCTCTCTCTCTCTCTCTCTCTCTCTCTCTCTCTCCTCTCTCACTCTCTCTTTAAAAAAAAAAAAAGAGAGGAAAATGTATAAACTCACTGAGGGTTTGGGGTTTTTGCACATGGCACAGCATGGGTAAGAGGCAGGGAAGGAGGGACCAGCCCTCCCTGCCTCAGAGACCCACAGAATACACTCAGACACATCATGGTGCCCATCTTCTCCAGACCAGCAGGTCTAAGGCCAGCCAGGCTCTTCCTCTTAACTGTTCTTTAGGAAAGGAATAATTTTACAGATAGTAGGGGATAGGAAAGGTAGCAGAATACAACAGTTACTAATATGCCATTAGGTAAAAATGTGAGTGTGTAACCGACGTGATTCTGCAATTTGTATTTGGGGTAAAAATGGGTGTTCACAACCCACTTGAGTCAAATGTATGAATGTTTTGAACAACCAATAAAAAAAGTAAAAAATAATTAATTTGAATATCTTAATTTGCTTTATTTTTTATTCTAGTATTGGGCAATGCTTCATTCCATAAAATAGAATAAGTATTACGTTTTTAATGTTTATTTTTTAGTTGTGGTTGGACACAATACCGTTATTTCACTTACTTATTTTTAGGTGGTGCTGAGGTTCGAACCCAGGGTCTTGCACGTGAGTAGTGAGCACTCTACTACGGAGCCACAACCCCAGCCCAAGTGTTACCTTTTTTGAGTTAATGAAACAATGAAAGTTTTTATATATTTTTTAATTTTTTGTAACAGGGTATTGCTGTGGTGTTCGGGCTGGGTTCCAACTCCTGGGCTCAAGTAATTCTGATTTAGTCGCCATAGTAGTTGGGACCACAAGCTTATACTTTTATACCTAGCTAGGTTTAATTTTGATGATTTCAATTTATCTGTATTTTTCTTCAGTTCCTTGTGCTTTAATGTTTTAAATTTGTATTAGAATACAGTTTTCAAAAAATTTACCATTTTAACTGTTTTATAACTGTAGACTTTAATGACATTAAGTATATTCACGTTGTTGTATAACTGTAACTATCACAGCTGTTTCTAGAATTTTTTTCTTTATCGCTGTACTAAAACTCTTTACTCACTAAACTATAATTCCCTTTTCTCTGTGACAGTTCCTATTGTGCTTTGTGTGTCTATGAATTTAACACTGTAGTTACCTCATATAAGTAGAATCATATAGAGTATTTGTCCTTATTGTTCATGCTTTTAGCATAACTAATAATGTTATCATTTTAACTCTTAAATTTAATCCTTAATGTACTTTGAATTAATTTTTATATATGGTATGAGGTAGGAGTTCAACTTTATTGTTTATTGCATGTGAATAACCAGTTGTCCCAGTACTATTTATTGAAAAGATTGTTCATTGCCCATTGAATGCTCTTGTTACTCTTGTTAGAATAATTTTCTATTAAAATATGAATAAAGTCTTCAGAAATATTTACAGAATCTAAAAAAAAAGAAGGTGAATTGGGGCAGGAAGGAGAGGAGGGTAAGGATGGATGACAGAGGCGATGATGATCAATATGTTATATATATGTATAAGCATGACATAACAAAGCCCAGTATTTCATATAGTTAAAATACACTAATAAAAAAGTTAATATAAAAAAAGAATAATTTTACAAAGAAGTGAAAGTACTATAGAAGATTAGAGAATATAGGGCTGGTCCAGCATCTTGGTAAAAACAGCAAATATTCTGAATGTTTACATATCTCGGCTTTTCTCATATTACCACAGGGACTTTTAATTATTAGTAATGCCTCATGCCCTCAAGAGGGCTGCAGTATCTCTAAACATCTTGTCTTGCATCAGGTCCTCTAGCAACTATTCCAGGAATAAAGCAGGACAAAGTTCTTCACGTTTTTCTTCTTTTATTTTTCATAAACCTTTCTTTCTTTCTCTTCCCTCCCTTCCTTTCTTTCTTTCATCATTTCTTCCTACTTTTCATTCTTTTTATCTTTCTTTCTCTCATTCTTTCATTCCTTTCTTCCTCCCATTGGAGCTGATGACTGAACCCAAGGCCTGGTGCATGCTGCACAGTTCTCTACCTCTGAGTCAGAGCCCCTGCCCCTCCCTCCCTCCCTCAGTTACACATCATTTCTAGGATGATCAGTTGTCCCCAGATACTGCCTCCTGTCCTGGTCTGAGAGGGCTCACCTGTTCCTACCACACACCAGGAAAGAGCTGGTGAGCAGTAAACTATAGGAAAAAGGGAAGGTTTAAAAGCTTCACCCTATTTTAAAAATCCCTGTGCTTGTTCTATGTTCCTTAGGGAAGAGAGACTACAACAAAATCTTTACTGTGGGGGTTGGAAAAAGTAAATTCAGGTCAACTTTCTCCTTGCCAAGTGACAACCTGAAGGTGGACAATTGTGGGAATGTGTGCAGAGCATCTGATGAAGGAAGGACTTTGCTGGTGATGTAGATGGCAGAGGCTTGTGTAGGAGCTCAGGCTGGCTGGGCTCAGGCTGGAGCTTCATGAGAGCTGCAAGCTCTGGCCCTGAGCTCTGAAGAGGAGGTTCTCCTGGGCAGTGTGGTGAGAACCTGGGGAAGCAGAGGCCCTGCTTTCAGGCTGCCAGGCATGGTAGCCAGGGGAGAAAGGTGCTCTAGACCCTGGGGCTGAGCCAAGCAGAGAGGTCATGGCCAGGGATTGTTCAGAGACCAGGAGTCAGGTCTCACCTGGCTCTGCACTCAGTGCTGAGCTCACTGTCCTGGGGCATAAACACTGCTAGACCAGAGAGGATGGTCAGCAAAGACGCCCAGAGCCTCATCTCACCAGAGTTTAATTTGCTTAGAACTAAAAGGAATACTCCATGTCACATATGTAATATTTAAAATATAAATCCTAAGGACACATCTGTGTTTACTCTGTAACTCTAGTATGAATATGTGTATAAACATAGGTATTTCTTGACTTTTTCATAAGTGTAGAATATTTTTTTTTTGTTTATTTATTAGTTTCTCAGCTTCAGTGATGTAGTCAGGGTTTGTCACCTGTATGTCACGATGAACTACATCCAAATAAGCTCCCTTTGGTTTACATACGGTGTTTCTATAATTTTCCTGGGGTGCCCTTGAACCTGCAGTCCTCCTCCCTGAGTCTCAAGTTGTCCAGGAGTATAGGTGTGTGCCACCCTGCCCATGGGACTCTAAGTGCAGACACCCTTAGCCTGGGCAGGTAAAGCTGGCATCTCTTGCCTAAACCCATGGCTGCCTCTCCAGTTTTAGGACTGAGCATGAGCACCATGGATTTAGGGACCTGCACAGGAACCTCCTGCTGCCTGGAACACTGACCTTCCTATTGCTGAGGACTCTGGGGGATGTGAAGGACTCCAGTGACAGAGAGAAGCAAGTGTCATAGACATGGGGAGTTGTTCTTTGGCCCAAATAGAATTTCTATGTCCAGAGCTGGGACTGGGCAGCTCCTGTATGGTTGCTTCCCTACACAGGGCAGAAGAACTGGCGCTGTGACTGCATGGACAGAGAACAAAGCTATCCACAGCTTCTAGTGGCCACCCCTCTGACTGGACAGACAGAGGTGCCTCTGGCAGATCACAGGTGACATGATGCAGGGACTCTGCTCACAGTGGACCATGGCTGCCACATGTACAGCCCTGAACATCTGCTGCTCTCCTTTCTGGTCTCTAAAGACCACCATGTACCACCTTTGATTCTCCCAAGAGAATCCAAGGGTTGCAGTCAGAGTTAGGCCAAGGGAAAGTATATGCACGAGAACAGGGTTGTGACCCACATGAGGACAGCCATGTGGGGAGTGAGGAGTGACAGGTATGAACACAGAGTAGGAGGGGACAGGACAGAAAAGACCCAGGCAGGAGGGCACAGGAGAGACACTGGAGGAGCTCAGGATCCAGGGAGAAGTGATGGGAGGGGGAGAGAGGATGTGACTTCAGACCTGTCACCAGCTTTCTCCCCTGGGAGTTCTAAGACTCCCATCTGCCTCTGGGGAAACGCAGCATCTGAGTGGAGATTTGCCCCCTAGTGGGGACAGGAAGAAGTTCAGTTCCTTGAAGGAAGTGTCTGCTGGGGGCCAGAATGACCTGTGTCCCTGCCCCACAGCCCTCCCAGGTAGGCAGGGTGTGCAGAGGGCAGCAGGAGGCAGCAGGAGCTCAGCAGCCAGGCCTGGTCCTGATGGTACCAGGATGGATGATGCTAATGCTCTTGCTGGGACTGCAGGGGACAGTGACTTCTCCCTCTCTAGCACTGTGCATAGGGAGAAGGGAGGGTATGGGGTCAGGTTACTGTGAGAGCACTGGCAGCATGGGGGAAGCCTGGGTTCTGCCCCCAGCACCACTGAAAAACAGCCAAGGAAACTGAATTAAAAACATTAAAATCATAAAACTGAGTCCTCTCAGTGCACTTCTATTTTGCAAGATTATTTAGTCTCTCTGTGTCCCATGGATTATCATGTTAAGTGTAAGAAGCGATGTGAGAATTAAGCAAAAAAAAAAAAAAAAAAAAAAAAAAAAAGAAGAAGAAGAAGAAGAAGAAGAAGAAGAAAAGAAGATGCAATTGTGCTTTTGATCATTATTGCATTGAGTTTGCTTATGAATTTGAGATGGACTGCTATTTTATTGTACTTTTATTTTTTGTTATTCATTTTTTTGGTTACATGGATTGGTCTCAAGGGCAGTCACTGACTGAGCCATATTCCCAGCCCAGTTGTATTTTATTTAGAGACAGGGTCTCCTTGAGTTTCTTAGTGCCTTCCTGTTGCTGAAGGTGGCTTTGATCTTGTGATTTCCTGCCTCAGCCTTGCAAGCCATTGGGATGGACTGCTATGTTCATATTAGGCTTTTCAACCCAGAAACAAACAGAAGATATATTTATATTTTGACATCTCCTTTAATATCATTCTGTTATATTCAGTACAGGAGATGGTGCAAAATAAACTTCTTATCTCTATTATGTAAATAAGGAGTTTGAGGCTCTAAAGAGAAAGTGTGCCCAGGAGTAGCCGAGAGAGAGCTCTGCAGTCAGTGCTCCTGGTCATCCCTCTGCTCTTCACATCTTCCAACCCATAATTTCCTTCACTCCCAGAAGAAAAGTTAAATGTGTTTCTTCCACTTCCCAGGTAACATAATATAATAAACAGCTGATTTTAGTGTGAAGTAGGACTAGCAATGATAAGTATCAGGACTCTGTTGTGAAATGGTGAAACACCTTGCATGTTTTTCAAATGTTCAACTTCAAGCACAAGAGTTGGTGCAAAAATGTTAGTTTCCTTCACCAAGCACAAGAGACCACTAGAGGGACAAGTGTGCACCACCTCTGCTGAGTGGGAAATGCACAATGGCAGGAGTTGCACAGGGACACTGTCCTGTAGAGAGGGGCAGAGATTCATGAGGAAGCTGTCTAGTGGGAGGGGTCTGGCTAGCAAACCTGAGCTCTAAAGATGGGCTGCGCTGGGATTCCAAACTTTCCATGAAATTAACTGTTACCAACCAGACCTTACTGCTGACATACATTAAAGCCAAACTGGGACACCCGGGTTTTCAAATAGAGCAAGATTTTCTGTGAGGCCGGCTGGCATGGAGGACAGGAGGCCTCATCTCACTTCTGCCTCCCCAGCACTGGGAGCAGAGGGATTCCAGGAAGGGAAGGAGGCTGCATGGGGACTGGGAGGTGAGACAAGGACTCTGAGGCCCTTCATGCAGATGGAGGAAGTCATGGTGCCTCTTCACAGGAACATGCTTCTTTGGGGGTAGGTATCAGGTTCTGCATGTGAGATACAGAGCTTGCAACTTTGAAATTTTTTTGGCCAAAGGGGGAAAAAAAGAAGAATAAAAAGTTTTATTGGCTAGGACACCTGGAACTCTTTTGGCATTTCATTGTTGAAATAACCTGTTGCAAATTTTCCTTGAATGGGTTCTGGAGTTTTTTTTCTAAATAACTCCCTAAGTGATTGACTATTTAAGAAATTTATGTCCAGGTGTGTTGAGCTACAGTTGTATTTACACTTTTCATTATTCAGTGTCAAGCATAGGGATTCAGGATTGTGACAGGAAAAAGACAAATCAGACAACTCACTCAGATATTAGCTCCTTAGGATGGATGGAGGAATGTGCTCATCATAAAGCCTGACCTTCTACCAATTCCCACCTTCTTGGAACCCTGGGCTCTCTATAGGTGGAGAAGCAGGAATAACTGAGAGGCTTTGTGTGGACAAAAGCAAAAAAAAAAAAAAAAAGAGAGTCCCCCATCTCACCCTTGCTTTGTTATGAAATAAATGTGAGCAGAACCTGGAGCTGTTTCTAGAACCACAGTTGACAGTGTCTATGCTTTGACAGATTTAGCTATATGTTGTTGATGTCAAAATGAGAAGGAAATAAATATCTAAAGACCAAATTACTCTTAGGGATTCATCTTTAATTCCACCTGTGTTTGGGATATAATGGATCTTCTGGATACTCCATCCTCATCAGTGAAGTAGGGTAATAATATCACCTGTTCCAATCCTTTTTAATCTCTCATATTTTTTTCCAGGGGAGCAAAAGAGGACATAGGAGACTATGAATATTTCAGACCTGAATGAAGTTTTATTTGCTCTCTCACACAAACTTTGCAGGAACAGGGAAAGAGAAAAGTGCAAAATATCTGACTGGGTGGCTCTGTGGGCAGCCACTGTGCCCCAGGGGAGAGAGAGGCATCGGGGCTGGTGAGGATTTTGTTGGGGACTGAATCATTGTGATAACCTGTGTGTCTTTAAACACAGTAATAAACTGCAGCATCCCCAGGCTCCAAGTTGCTGATGGAGAGGGTGTAGTCTGTCCCTGACCCATTGCCACTTTATCAGGCTGGGATGCCACTGGCCCTACTGGATTCACCCTAGATCAGGTGCCTGGGAGCCTGCCCAGGCTTCTGCTGGTACCAGGAGAAGGAGCTTCCAACACTCTGACTGGCTCTGCAGGTGAGGGTGACTCTTTCCCCTGGAGACAAAGCCACAGAGGCTGGAGTCTGTGTCAGCAAATTTCTCCTGTGGTACCTGAGATCAAAAGAGAACAGAAAGGTCACCTGTGCAGTCTAGATCCTACCCCAGTCTCCACAGTAGAGCCAGGACACTGCAGCACCCTGAGCTTGATAACTCGGCTTGCTAAACAGAGGTGCCAGGACACAGGACCCAACCACAATGAAAGAGTTTTCACAGGTGTGTAGAACCATCCCATGATCCCTCAGCAGAGAACCAGAATAACAGGAGGCAGAGGAGCTGAATGGGGGATTCCATGGCTCCCTCTGTGTCCCACCTAACACTGAGCTTGCCAGAGCCTTAAGCAGTCACTCATATGGCTCTGAAAAGCAGTGTGGGCGGTGCATGCAAAGCAGCTGGGAGGGGCTAGCAGGGCTCCTGGGGGCAGAGAATTTGCCTTCTCCTGACTGTACTTGAACACCAGGTGGTCCTAGCAGGAGAGTCCTGGGCTCAGCCTGAGGGCAGATCTCCCTCCTGGGGTACAGAATTTCACCTCTCCTTCCTCATGCCTCACCTGCCTGATAAACTGCCCAGCTGACATTGGAACAGTCCTACAGGGAACAGCATGGAGGCTGTGTCTCACTTCTCTCTTCATCTCCCATGACTGTTCCTCTCCATGGGGGTAGGGTTACCTGTCCTGGCCAGGAGGAGGTGACCAGGCCACATCTCTTCCTTGCTCCTTACTGATCTTTCCTGCGGGCCCAGGAGAAACTCACCCTATGTGAGATGTAGTATGAGCAGCTCTTTTAAGCCCCAGAGTGTGGTACAAGAACCACCAGTGCCAGGTGACAAGGCCCTGGCTCTGGATCCTCAGGCTCCAGGCACTAGGTCCCTGAGATGGACACCACTGCTGCTCAGCAGGCAGGAAAGTGTTTCTTCAATGACCTTCTAAATCCCTCTTCTCTCCTCTCTGTCATATGTGATGTGCATGTCTGACCAGATCCAAGCTTCTCCCCTGGGCAATGTGGAGGACCTCAGCTCCTGGTTCTGATCAACAGAGGATGCAGCTGGGTTTCCTTGGGCTCCTCAGCATGGGTCATATGGGGAGGTGAGGGCCTGGTCTAGAACCTTCCCTGGTCAGGGTGAACAACCCTTCTGACTAGCCTTTTTGTATCGAGCTAGTCAAAA
Source organism: Urocitellus parryii (assembly GCF_045843805.1). NCBI lineage: Eukaryota > Metazoa > Chordata > Mammalia > Rodentia > Sciuridae > Urocitellus > Urocitellus parryii. Next base: position 25,616,003 of record NC_135542.1, on the reverse strand, counting down.
AATTTCACTGTTCTAAGCCTCATGTCCTATACATCTGCTTTTCCCACAGGAGTCCAATATGTTTGTTTCCCCAGCATTTTTTAGCCCATGAGGAATTAGCTATTAATGCTCCCTCAGCTCCCAATAGAATCCTCATCCATTAAGAAGTTAGAACTTTTTCCTCCATAAGATAGTGTCCCCCAGCATTCTAGAAGTTATCAGCACAGGCAATGAAGCTGGCCCTTGGATGGGTGGAGCTCCATCACCATGGAAATTGTGGCATGAGATGTTACTTCAGCTGTCCTTGCTCAGTGTTCACTTCCATGATACGTGATGTAATAGAATCTCCCACATACTCCTATCCAATAAGTTCTAAAAGAAGACAGAATCAGGACAGTGTCAGCACCCAAGGTGTGCTGTGGTACTTTACCACTCTATCATGCTGTTATCCTCAGTACAGTCCTGATGAGCAGTGTGAGTAACTCAGCAGAGACCCCAGGGAGCAGCCTGAAATCCAGTACAAATGCTTTCCTCACCTCCTACTAGGCCCAGGGCCCTGATGCCCCCTAACTTCTCACTATGCTCACTGCTCTCTTCTCCTGGTTTTCTCCCCTCTCAGCCCCTCCTTCCTGCCCACTGGCCCTGATCACCCTGTTCCTTCAACCCTTGGTTATCCACACTCCTCCTGGACTGGCTCACAGGCCTTCACAGTCCCTCTCTGTCACCGAGGGCTAATTCTGCCTTTGTAATTTTCCCACTGTGGCCTTCGTACTTATAACTCACATTAAAGACAAACCCCACCATCCCACAGGGGTTTTCCTAAGACACTTCCTTCAGACTTCTCCTCAGGGGTTATCATGTAGCCAGCTAGTCAGAAAATTCCTTAGCTTGGCATTTTATATGGAGACTGTATTTATATCCTTCCAGAGTGACAAAATAATTTAGAAAATCAGGACTAGGAATTTTAATGACCCAAATAGGTAAAGGAATAATGTCAAGTAGAGAAGAAATTAACACCAGAAAACATAGCACATGCATATCCAGCATATCCACCAATGTTCATGGATATGTGAGTGTTAGCAATGCATCAATAATGTGAATGTAAGTCTCCTAGGTTAATCTATAGCATGAGTGTGCATCAGGCCTAGGGCACACCAGCATGTGCAGTACTGGAAAGTGTTGCACATATGAATCATACAGTGTTGATATGTATGTTGACATACATGTGAGACCAATCATGTACACGTGTCCCCACTCTTCCCCAATTTGAAGGCTCACTCACTGGGGCACTACTGCCATTGCCTGGAGCCTCTGGATTTTCCAGAACAGAGGCCTCAGGACTCTCCCAATGGCTCTCAGCATTTCTCCCTGGGATAAATGGGAGGCTCACTGAGGGAAGCTCTGGAAGCAGCAGAGGCTAGTGCTGACTCCTGTTTTCATGGAGTTCCCAGGTCCTCCTGCCTCACCAGTCAGCTAGTTTCCCTGACATGCTGTTTGGGCAAACTTGTAAGGAAAGGAGAATCTGCCACGCAGGTCACTCTCCATTCCACCTGTGCCCAATGATCTACACAAGTGCAGGGCAGCCTCAGGCTGGAATGGGGAGTCCATCAGAACTTGACCTTCAGGTTCACATCTCACTTGCTCCTTGTCCCACTTCCCTGAGGACCTGAGGCTACCACATTCTCTGTAGAAACTAGCAAAGCAAAACCCTCCATGATGCCCAGCTGAGGCCATGCAAGGTCAACCACACCTGCTTGGAGGAGCTGGGCTGCCTGAGCCCCAGGGAGCTGCTCCTCCTCCCTGAAATGGATGAGAGGGCTGAGAAGCACCACGGAGATCTGCCTAGGTTCCTCCTGTGGTCTATGACTCCCTCTTGCACAAAAAAGCCATCAACCAACTCAGGGCCTTTTATCCATTACTGTATGGAAACTCTGTCACAACCTGTCCATCAACAGCTTCCTCTGAAAACCTAAACTCTTAGTCTCCTGACCTTTTTCTGCATCTCAAGGGAGCTCCTGCGCTGAGGCTGCTCCAACTTCCCCTGGAACCAGCATCATTCAGCTATAAGAGATTCACCACAGCTGCACAGTGTCCACCTCATGGCCTAATGCTCTCAGGCTGGGTCCAAGTCAGTCCATTTGGGTGAGATGGGGCTCTGTCACTGACAGACCGTGTCACATGAAGACAGTCTTCAACCTCCTTTGACCTCACTGGGAACATCTGTGCAGCTGTTATACCAACAGCATCTTCCTGGAAGTTGGGACTTCAACCTAAACAGGATCAGGCCTTCTAAGAGGATCTAACAGAACACGAGGGGCTCTTGACTTTGGTACTGTGGTCTCCATGGTGACAATGCTCATCATCATCAGAAGAAGACAAAGTGAGCAGGGACCTACTGCTCCTGTTTTGGGGTGTCTAGATCAGGTTCCCCATATTGTTACTCTCTGCTGTGCTTGTTCTGTAGTGACAGGCTGCAGCATCAAGATGTGGGATTTTTTGTTCAGGGTTCCACAGTCTTGAGAATGGATCTTTTCTCCCCAATTTATGAAGCTGTTCCACTTCTTTCTTTACTAGGCAATATTCTACAGGAAACTCAGGTGATCCCTCTGCTCAAGTAATTGTCCATTGCTTAAGGACAGAAGATTAACCATTCATCAGGAATTTAAAGCACATGCTCATCTCAGGGAGGTTGACACCTGGCCCATGTGACCCATGTCACATGAGAAGCCAAAGTTGTAGTTTTGGCAAAGACAGAAGGGGCCTGAAGATCTCTATAGGGTGCAGAGATATCAGAGGAGGTGGTGTCCTGGGACTCCTGGTCTAGAGCAGCCAGCCAAGCCTCATGATCCCCACCCCAAACTTCTAGAGCCTCTGTGAGACCCTCAGCAGCTTCCAGGGTCTCTCAGGCCCAGAGCCAGCACTCAGCAGTTGGGCAGATCCACCTATGACACCATGAGAAGCAGCACAGATGGAACCAGTGGTTGTGGAGGTCCAGTCATCAACACCCCCTGGGCCTCTGCCTTTAGCCCCTGAAGACGCTGAGCAAGGAAGGGACCTTCCTTGGACCCTGAGCACCCCTGTTGAGACCACACTTCTCTAGCAGTGTTGGTGCTTCAGGTTCACCTGTAACTAGTGTGTTCCCTGCCCAGGTAAGAGTTGATTAGATTTTTTAATCAAAATAGGTTTATTGGAATATTTTTTATATCAAGAACAGACCCACTTGGAGGAGGGACAGGAGGATGGTGACCTTGGGTCTCTGCAGGGGAGGATGTGTCAGGAGCTTGGTCCCTGGCTAAGTTCTGGAGTCTGCTGTGTCCAGGGAGTTTCAGCACATTACAACTGTGACTCATTCCAACCACTAACACTGGGACAGAGGACATGGAAACAGAAGGGGGAAGTGAAGGTATCCAAGGTCACCAACACAGGAACCCTCTCGGGACAGCAGACACTGTGGAGGTCAAGTTGAAAGAGAAAACAGTGTGTTTCCCAGCCCCTGGAGACAGATCAGAATATATACACAGAAGGGGGAAGAAGAGGGTGGGAAGATTATCATGTCCACATATGCCCTTATCACATCTAAATGTCTGCTCTTCCAGCCTGTGGACTGTGGTCATTTAACTAGTGTATTTCATCTGAATTATTTTGATGAGGATATTGGTTATTTAAGTCCTGATGTATTTATGCCCATGCTGCAGAGGCAAAAAATACTTTTCAATGAAAAATATGTGGTTCATCTGAGATGTTGGGATCCCTGCTTTCCCAAGTGCCCCTCATGGTCTTGCTGTTGATGATCCCATTGGTCAGGGGGCTCCCTCCTCTAAGATGCATCTCCAGAAGCCCCTGTGCCTTCCCTAGTCCACAAGAGAAACAGTGCACTCTCCAAACTGCAAACACCACAGTGGACTTCTCACAGAACTCATCAGGATGGATATGATTCTGCTCAATTTCCCTCCCGTAGTTTCTTCATGGCTTGATCCCCACAGCCATGGAGACATCAGTGCCTGGGTCACACCCTGGCTCAGGTGCACCTGCCCTATGGGAAGGCTGTAACTTGTTTCAGCAGACTCTGTCATGAAGCTGGAAACCCTCAAAGAAAACAGGATATCTTCATTTTCATATTAACAAATACAGTGAATTCCACTAAACTTCAGGTACCACTAATTTCACAGTTGAAAAAGATCAATTGGGCAATGAAATGGAAAGTTTCAAGAACAAAAGGGATATTTTTAAATGATACAAAGAAACTTTTCGCTGAGGGCCATTGCCAAGTAAGAATGACGTATCGAAATTTCCTTGCCAGCGTACCCCATGTTGATTAGAGGACATTCACTGGGACATTGCATGTATGCTTTAGTAAGGTGACCTTGCTCAAGGACCAGGGCAGATCCGGGTTTAGAGCTGATCAGGTTTTAGGGAGTATCCTGTCCTTGGGTTTAAGACGTTCCCAGTTTAAGACAAGTTTAAGGCGTTCCCGGTTTAAGACTATATGGATTTTAGGGAAGTTTGAAGTTGAAGATTATTGCTGCTGGGAATAGGGCGTTCCTGCTGCCTGAGTTCCCGTTGAGTTCTCGTGGAATTGAGAAGGTATTTGGGACGTGAATTGTGTGGGCAGATTTTAGATTTCCCCTGAACGTGTGTGGAGGCTGGTGTGAGTTCGGGAATAAAGAATTGCTGTTTGAATCTACAAAGCTGTGAGTGGCTCGTGATTCTGTGCCTAGCCAAGATTGCGGCAACTTTTCACTGAAAATATTAATTAAGACTTATTGTACCCAAAATAGAGGAGGAAGAGATCCCAGGAGGGTGATGCTTTATGGGAGGGTCCATCCTGGGAAGGCAGTTGGGGGCTGTGGACTGAATTATGCGGCCATCTGAAATCAGGACCAGGTAACTAATTACAAGTGTCTTTCCTGAGCTGTGTCCCTAGAAGCAGTGGGGAAGGACTGGGCATGTTAATAGAGTAACTGGAATAGAAGTTGAAAACAGCATCTTCATCTTTTCTGAGTGTCCTACAGAAGGTCCCCTCTCCGTCAGCCAATTTTAACATTTGGTCTCAGCAATCATGGCACACAATTCCATAGTATAATCTCAACATTTGGGACAGGCTGATTAGATGAGCTGGATTCAAGAGAGCTGGCTGCAACATTAAACTCAGAAAAGAGAGAAGAAACAACGCAAGACACAGACACAAGTTTCTCAGGTGAGGGTGGAACTTCTCTGTGACCCCCAACAGTCCTCTTCTATGCTGGGTAGTGCTGGAAATAGAGTGCACCCAGAATCTCTTTATTTTATAGGGAGGATGCACAATGCAGCTAAGATGTTCTTCACCAAATAAGGCAGGCAATGGTATTTTGAAAGATGTACACTTGCCTTATGATGTCTTGTGGTCAGCTGATTGATTGACACCTTGGCACATCACTCCCATCTCAGGTGATGTGCAGGATCACAAGCAGAGTGAGATGAAAGGCACACTTAAGACACACAGCCTAATCAGTGTGCAATGCCAGACCTGTCCCCTCAGATTGCTCCAATGTGCATAGCTCAAACAACAGCCCATGGATGGCATGTAACGCTATAATATATGATGTTCTCCAATATGAAATTTTTCTATGAAATTTCTATGAAAGTTTTCTATGAAAATTTCTATGAAATTGTTCTATAGAGAAACTGGTGAGGCTGTCTGCCAGGATGCACAGTGTAGAAATATCATCTTTAATAATGTTGTGTTTTGCTATGTTTGGGATAAAATCTGTGCCATACTGAAAAATAACTGGGTGAAAAAAAATACGATTTTTTTTCTATAATTAATGGAAGTTATTAACAAAATGTCAAAAACTGAGATCTGTATCTATATTTTTATATTTCTTTAGTTACAGTTGGACACAATGACTTTATTGTATTTATTTATTTTTATGTGGTGCTGAGGATCAAACCCAGCTCCTTGCAGGTGCGAAGCAAGCACTCTATTGCTGAGTCACAACCCCATCCTCCTATATCTGTATTTTGATGCCGAGATTTTTATGACAAAAATTATTGTTGAAAACTGAACAAGCAGTTAAAATACACTTCATACTAAGATGTAGATAACATACTGGGAATAAGCAGATTCAAGATCAAGTTATAATTCATGGACATTATCCTGGTGTCCAATACCAACTTTCTCTCTTACCCTAGCACCTCTGCATGACCTCACTTCAGGAGTCACAGGGAGTGTCCCAATCAGTTAATGTCAAGGGGGGGGGTAGACTTAAATGGATTAGCACCATCAAATGGCACAGATAAGGTGAATGCCCTCCCAGTGTGGCCCAGAATCATGGGTAGATCTGTTACGTGACATCAAGCTAGTAGATATTTGAGAAGAGCATATGGTCAAAATCTACATGTGGACAGAGACATGGCCTTCTCAAAACTCTGTGTGTGGACCCCTCGAGAGCTACTCGGCTGAGGGCCTGGAAGCAGAAGGCAGAAAATTAGAGATAAAGTGATCCTGAGAGGATTCAGGCAGATGTGCTCCTGGATTGGATTCTGTGTGTGCAGAACTTTATGGATTATGTGAAACAGCAGAGAAACCCTGCCACAGAGTAGAGCTAAGTGACCATGTGATCTAGAAGCCTCTCATCCTCCAGTCAGATTGCCTGTTCTCTGTGACCCCTCACTACCACCATATTCTCACAATAGATCCTTGGTCAAGTGGAGGCAGGGTTGGGGGTCATGACAAGAGCCAAGTCTACCCACCACCTCTACTGTTGTTGCTGGTCAACAGCCATCACAACATATGTGATTTCTCAGCATCAGAATCAAATGTCACCAGCCAACTGTGGGAAGGAGTTTCATATCACCATCACCTGGAGGCTGTGGTGCCCTCCTCCTGGAACACATCTGTGCCATGGGTCAAGTTTGCCTTTTTTGCCCATGGTACTCTGAGGAGCATCAGCATCCAGACACTCAGAGAGGGTGTGTTTGAGACAGGAATCTTCACAGCAGGACCTACTGTGTGCTGAAGGACTAGGAAAAATACGTGCATGATGGTGGCTTCCATGGTCCTCCAAACACAGCGTCCTTTACAACCCACTTTTGGAGGACCTCCTGCAGACTGTAGGAGTCTCCCTCAAGATGCACTTCACCTTTAATAAGATGTCCCAGATGGCAGGAAGGAATGTCTTAGGAAGTAAGGGGTATGTGACTTTCTACTCTTGCAGCTAGACCCACAGGGTAGCAGGACTTGATCCCAGCACAAGAATGTCTCCCTGAGTCTACTACAGAATACCTTCAAGTGTATTCTAAAGCTTTATTAACTCAGCACCCATAAGATAGCACTCAACCAGAACTCTAAATTCTTTATGATTTGTGCCAAGTTATATAATTTAACTATAATAAATAGGTTTATGCTCCTCACTTGGTGGTAGATAGGAAGAGGTCTGAGTTTACACCAGGACTGAGGAATGGTGATGGACACTTGTCAAAAAAATGACAACTGTCCTTAAATGGACATAACATAAAACCAGGAACAATCAGAATGAAGCAGAGCAGGGACACTATTTTAAGCCCTGATCCTTCAAACACCAGCTCAGCAGAGGCTGCAGCTTTGCTCTGGAGCCCAGGATGGAGAAGGGTGAAGGGAACAGGCACAGGGAGGACTTCTTAGTTTTCTGCTCTATGACACGCTGCCATCAGGATCACATGCCATGTGTGGTGTTTGATTTCAGACCTGGCAACCAAAAGTCACTGTTTTAGACAAAATTTACTGCAAGAGGTAGGAAAATACAGTTACTTAAAGTGATTGTTTCTGCTCTTCTTTAGACTGTGTTATGGTTTGGATATGAGGTGTCCCTCAGGGAGCCATCTGTGCAAAACACAAGGGGATATTCTCTGTGCTGGTAGCCAGGGAGATTTTAAGACTCCTTAGGAAACATCCATGGTTCCCCCACACAATATCTTGCCCAAGGCACATGAACTTCACATTTGCTCTGCTAGGAAGGTCTCTCATTGTACCAAGGGAAATGGGCATAACCCATTGGGAACTGCACAACCCACCTTTTTAACATTTTTTGGAGAAAGAACATTCCATGGAAGGCCGTTGATGTCCCACAATATAAATAAAGCAGGCATGGGCTTTATTTTGACAGAGTATGGAACATTGCTAGATCCCTATGATCTGTTTGCCCCCCCCCCCCCGCCAACCCCTGCTTTTAGAAATCATTTTCTTTGTCTTGTATTTTTTTCATCATTCTATTTTTCTTAGGTTTTATTTCTCAGCCATCCCATCCCATTGAGGGGAACCCCATTCCCAGTGCCCATGCATTACATGTGGGAGACTGTCCCCTAAAGGTCCTCTGGTAATGTAGGAATATTCATAGATGAAATGACAAGATTTTGAGAGCTCAGCCTGATGTTCCTTCCTGGCCTGAGTGGACTAACTGGGTGATGACTGAGGGCAGGTCTGAGTGGCTGAGGAGGTGGTCACTAGGGGTGAGCCCTGGATTGTGCATCCTCCCTGAGGCCCCTTCCCCACTTTCCTTCCACTTCCTGGCCACCATGGATGAAGCAGGCTCCTCACCCACACTCTTCAGCCTTGATGCACTGCCCACCTGGGCCCAGAGCAATGGGGTCAACTGACCATGGAAGTAAATTCTGAACCCATGAGCCCAAATAAACTTCTTGCCCTATGTTAGTTTTCTGCTGAATTTTTACAACAACAAAGGAAAACTGACCAACACAGACTGGTGATTAGAAGGATTTACCTTGAATTCAGGCATCATGTGGTACTAAGTGCTTTCAAGGAGGTTTCTAGGCCTAGCAGAAAAATAAACACTTTACCTGGGTGGGTCCTGCCCTTCTGTAAGTCATAAATCACTGACTTGGCCTGAATTAGGATCTGGTCAGTCATTCAGAATTTCCAGCTCTGTGATGTGACCCAATTCCCAAAATGTCCAGGTAGCAAAGAAAACACTCATCTTCATAAAAACCTGAATAGCCTCCAATGAATAAGAAAGATCAGTCAGTTCACATTAGCACTGAGTTAAAATGTCCCTAAGGATCATCTGAACAGGATTTTAAATCAGCCACAATAAAAGTGCATCAACCAGCAATTGCAAATGTGTTTGAGACAAATGAAGAACAAACAGGAAGCATCAACCAGGGAACAGAAACTGTGCAAGGACAGAAAAAGGAAAGTTCCAGAACTGAAAACTCCAGTTACCATGATAAGAGCCCAGTGGAGAGCTGAGCAGGTGAATGGAGCAGACAGAGGAAGGAGTCAGCAGGGGTGACAGCCATGGTCACAACCAGCTAGAGAACCCTGGAGACAGCCTAGTGGACCAGGGAACAGGGATTTAGATGACCAGGAGGTGCCTGCCAGCCCACTCCAAAGCCACACTGCCAGCTTCTGAAGACAGAGAAAGAGGACATAAAAGCTGGGATGGAAAAGCAAATCCTTAGCTTTATGGGAGAAGCAACTGGAATGAACAGAGAATTTCTCCCCTGGAAACAGGGAGGACAAAGCAAAGAACACAATTTTAAGTGATCAAGGAAAAGACTGTGGACCCAGAACTCAATATACAGGAACTGTTCCCCAGGAATCACAGCAAACTCAAAAGCCCTCAGTTGTAGAAACATGAAGAGAGTGTGAGGCTGACCCCAATGTGGCTGTGAGATGCTCTATAGAGAATAGACATGACAGGAGCAGGGATGAGGAACACAGGAAGGGGAAGGATCATAAAGGATGGACAAGTGAAAAGCATTTGATAGCTGGGTCTGACCACTGCACATTGTGCACATCTGTCCAAACATCACTGTGAAACCCCAGGTCACCAGGGAAATGCAAATTAAAACACATGAGAAAAAAAAAAAAAAACCTTAAGGCCAAGTCCAGGAGGGAGCAACCCACAGGCAGCAAGAGGGCTGCATCCCTGCTGCTGAGCTGGTCCTGTCTGCAGTCACAAGCTACTCCCAGCATCTGAGTGTTCTGGGGAGTGTCCACAAGCTGTCTCCAAGACGGAGACAGGACATGCAAGACAGTGTGACAGATTCTGATAACACTAGGCATTCTGCTATGAAACTAAAGATGGTGAACATACATATCTAAAAATAACTAAAATTCTATACCTAAAAACTTACAGAACCTGTGTTCAGCATTGAAACCTTGGAGGACACAAGTCTGCCATTCAGTAGGGGAGTGGATCAATACTGTTATAGAGGCCAGAAAATACAATATTACCTAGCACTGAAGCAAACACAGCGATCAAGCTGGATGCAATGATGGTCACATGTAACCCCAACAACTAGGAGGCTGAGGAAGGAGGATGACAAGTTTAAGGCCAGGTTCACCAACTTAACAAGGACCTAACAACTCAAAGAAACCCTGTCTCAAAATTAAAACTAGGACTGTGAATGTATCTAAGTGGTAGCACATGCCTGGATTCAGTACCAAGTTTGAAGAAAAATTTAAAAGGAACAAAAGAAAAAAAAAACACATACCTATCATTTCATGGAAATCCCTGGAGAAAGCTTATGTGCACAGCACTCAGGTGAGAACCAGTCTGAATATCCTCCATGCTGTGAGTGCCAGGCAGGTGTCACTCATCCCAGGTGAGACTACAGGATGGAAAATCAAGAAGGTTTGCAGCAGAGAGGGGGGGTGAGGAGTAGATGGAGCTCAGACAGTGTGAGGGAAGGACCTGAACTGTGCCAGGACACACTGTTGGACACATGTCACTGTCCACTTGTCTAGTTCCACAGAATGCACAAAGTGACCCTGGTGTGACCTGTAGATCTGGGCAGAGGTTGATGAATTTTAACAGAAGCAACAGAGTCTGAAGGTGGTGATGGCAGGGCTGTGGGAGCAGGAGAGACTCGGGAGAACCCTGTACTTTACACCAATTTTGCTGGGGACTTAAAATACACTCAAAAATAAAGTCTAAAATATTCCCTGTGGAATACATGGAAAGGCCTGTCTTTGCTGCACAACCTCTGATACTGCCTAATTTAGTCTCTTCAGGTCTTAAATTACTTTCTTTATCATACAGTTATGGGGGCTGATTGAAGGGTCAGGGTGCAGAGGAGCCCCCCGATCCTCTGACTGACCCTTCTTGTAGTGCTCAGGGCCTGGCTGCCTCTGAGCAGTGCCCTCAGCAGGAGCAGCTGGGATATCCCAGCCTCAAACTTCTGCTCCCTGGGAGGTTTTCATCATGGCCTGTATCACTGAGGGAGGGAAACTCCAACCTCGTTGACAGTAAAAAGTGGCAACATCTTCAGGCTTCAGGCTGCTGATGGTGAGAGTGAAATCTGTCCCAGATCCACTGCCACTGAACCTCTAGGGGACCCCAGGTTGCAAAGTGTTTACACCATTTATGAGGAGCTTAGGAGCTTGGCCTGGTTTCTGCTGAATCCAGTCCAATCTATTGCTAATGCCCTGACTGGCCCTGCAGGTGATGGTGACTCTGTCTCCATGAGACACAGGCAAGGAGGATGGAGACTGGGTCATCATGATGTCACATCTGACACCTGCCATTGGAAACATAAAAAGAAATATCCTTGTAAGTAGTGATGTTACAAGAGTACTTTCCTGAATAGCCAGGCAACACTGACCACACTGTGATTAGTAAATCCCCAGTACTGTCCATCCTTACATGGGAGGCAGAGCAACAAGAGCCACAGAAGCTGAGCAGGGGCCCTCATGGCCATGCTGTGGTCCTGATGGGGACTGACTCCTGCACAGGTTGTGAGCAGCCTCTTAAGAAGTCCTCTGGGCAGTGGGCTGTGCTGTGGGAACATGCAAATCAGCAGAGCTGGGCAGACTAGGCACAGCTGCAGGGAGGGCTCCTCTCAGTCACTAAGCAAAGACCCATCACCCCTCTGTGTTCCAAGGAAACAGAGATACTCTGCTTCTCTTTGGGGCCACAAGACCACCTCTGTCTAGTACCACTGAGTAGGTTGTTATCTTGATCTCTTCCAAGTTCAGTGCTTGCTTTCTTCCATCTAGGACAGGGGCTGTCCATTATGGCACAATCCCAGACACTGCAGGACAGTTTACCAGCTACTTTCCATTGCACTTACAGGAACCACTGACACAGAAAAGCTTTCTCTTTGCTCTCATTCCCCAAAACTCATGATTTGAAATAGAGAGGCAATAAGGAAAACATGGGGCGTCACACTTTATAATGGAGGGTGTCATCTGCTTTTACTTAATCTCATAACTACAGCTAAGAAAGTTGTCTTCCTCCATTTATGAATGCTCTGCCCAACTACTTCCACCCAAAGCCAGGGATTATCTTCCCTCCCATCTGAGGAGGATGAGCTTTCTCTCTAGCTCAGCTTGAGATGATTTATGTGCATGACTGGTGTTCCCTGGCTGCTCAGATCATTGCTCCTATTCTCTGTCCTCTGGCAACCCAAGTCATTGCCTTCAAAAGTAGAGATCCTATGGCCACCAAATGCCACTGGTATTCTTCTATGTTATCTAAACTGCATATTTCACATCTCAAATATCAGTCAGCTCCTTATAGTATTCTGTTCTCAGTGCCTGGTTTAGAACAGTGGGGACCAGGCAGGGTCCAAGAGAAGCATGTGGGTGTGTGAAGCCTACATGGGGACTTGCAATCCCAGTAGGGTCCTGAGAGTGTCCCCACATATGTGGGGTAATGTTGTCCAGGTGTGGGTGTCCAAGAAGGTTGAGAAAAGGAGGACACTTGGAGGGATAGGAGTCCTCTCCATAAGACACAGCCCAGCCATGATGAGAAAGACACTCATGCAGGGAGACAGATATAGTGGTGGCCAAAGAGTGGTGTCAGAGTGGATCAGGTGGGTATCTTAGAGAGAGTGGGTGCAAGGAGGGGTAGGTGAGGATGACAGCTGGGGACTGGTTTCAAACAGGGTTATCATGATGATTCGTATGTGAGATGTTTAACAAAAGCTCACATGTGAGACAATGCAAGAAGGATTAGAGGAGAAATGATTAGGTTGTGAGGCTCTTAAGCCAATCAGTGAAATAACCCTCTATTGGAATTAACTTAGTGGTAACTGTAGGCTGGTAGGGAGTGGGTGGAGGAGGTGGGTCATTGAGGGCATATCTTTAGGATATGTATTTTGTATCTGGCAAGTGCAGTCTCTCTCTCTCTCTCTCTCTCTCTCTCTCTCTCTCTCTCCTTGGTGATCATCATATGAGCTGCTTCCCTTTTCCACACTCTCCTCCCAAGTTGTTCTGCCTCTTCTCAAGTCCCAAGGAATATAGCTGTTTGAGACCTCTGAAACCATGAGACCTTAAGTAAAATCTTTCTCCGATAAAATTTTTCTGCCAATGGTATAGAATAGAGGACACAGAAACCAATCCACAAAATTACAACTATCTTATATTCGATAAAGGGGCTAAAAGCATGCAATGGAGGAAGGATAGCATCTTCAACAAATGGTGCTGGGAAACCTGGAAAAACATATGCAACAAAATGAAACTGAATCCCCTCCTCTCGCCATGCACAAAAGTCAACTCAAAATGGATCAAGGACCTTGATATCAAATCAGAGACTATGCATCTGAAAGTAGAAAAGGTTGGCTCCAATCTACATATTGTGGGGTCGGGCTCCAAATTTCTTAATAGGGCACCCATAGCACAAGAGTTAATAACAAGAATCAACAAATGGGACTTACTTAAACTAAAAAGTTTTTCTCAGCAAGAGAAACAATAAGAGAGGTAAACAGGGAGCCTACATCATGGAAATGAATTTTTACTCCTCACACTTCAGATAGAGCCCTACTATCCAGAGTATACAAAGAACTCAAAAAATTAAACAATAAGAAAACAAATAACCCAATCAACAAATGGGCCAAAGACCTGAACAGACACTTCTCAGAGGAGGACATACAATCAATCAAAAAGTACATGAAAAAATGTTGATCATCTCTAGCAGTCAGAGGAATGCAAATCAAAACCACCCTAAGATACCATCTCACTCCAGTAAGATTGGCAGCCATTATGAAATCAAACAACAACAAGTGCTGGCGAGGATGTGGGGAAAAGGGTACTCTTGTACATTGCTGGTGGGACTGCAAATTGGTGCGGCCAATATGGAAAGCAGTATGGAGATTCCTGGGAAAGTTGAGAATGGAACCACCATTTGACCCAGCTATTGCCCTTCTCGGACTATTCCCTGAAGACCTTAAAAGAGTGTACTAAAGGGATACTGCCACATCGATGTTCATAGCAGCACAATTCACAATACCTAGACTGTGGAACCAACCCCAATGCCCCTCAATAGATGAATGGATAAAAAAAAATGTGGCATTTATACACAATGGAGTACTACGCAGCACTATTAAATGACAAAATCATGGAGTTTGCAGGGAAATGGATGGCAATAGAGCAGATTATCCTAAGTGAAGCTAGCCAATCCCTAAAAAACAAATGCCAAATGTCTTCTTTGATATAATGAGAGCAACTAAGAACAGAGCAGGGAGGAAGAGCAGGAGGAAAAGATTAACATTAAACAGAGTCATGAAGTGGGAGGGAAAGGGAGAGAAAAGGGAAATTGCATGGAAATGGAAGGAGACCCTCATTGTTATACAAAATTACATATAAGAGGTTGTGAGGGAAATGGGAAAAATAAGGAGAGAAATGAATTACAGTAGATGGGGTAGAGAGAGAAGATGGGAGGGGAGGGGAGGAGGGATAGTAGAGGATAGGAAAGGTAGCAGAATACAACAGTTACTATTATGGCATTATGTAAAAATGTGGATGTGTAACTGATGTGATTCTACAATCTTTGTAATGTTTTGAATAACAAATAAAAAAATAAATAAAGTTAACTACAAATCATTAAAAAATTTTTTTCTGGTCATATCCATTGGTCACAGCAGTGAAAATAGTGATAAAACAGGAATTGATCCAAAATGCCAATTCATTTATGGTAACTAGGTCCAAGAACTCAGTGTTGCAGAAAGGAGACTAATTGAATACAACCTACAATTTTAGACCATAATCAAAGATATCACTGTGTACTCACAACTCTGGTACTGTAAGACATCAACATCTTGCAGCATTAGATATATGTCTCTGTCTGTTAATACACACATAAATAGATAATTTTTCTAATGTAGAATAAGTAGTCCTTTAGTCTCAAAAACACCCATGGTTTCTAAATACCATTATTCTGCAAAAAGAACCATCAATCCTTGAAAAAATATCTATTACAGAATCTACAATAGGAACATGGAGATGGAGCCTGGTCCATCTGGGAACTAGGGGTACACTTAAGGTCATAGCCTATCAAAACAACAACCAATTTTAATGGAACTCCAACTACCTACACTGGAAATATTTGAGCATCAAAAGAATCAATGATGAATATATGTTATAAACCACTGAATAAAATACAAATCTATGAATTGATACTTCTATCTTAATGAATAAAGGGATATTCATGAAGTATCAAGGATATTGTCCACAAATCCCTTCTAATTGTGAAGGAGAAAGGTCAATGTGCAGCAGAGAGTTCAGGTGACACCACCAGAATCAGGTTCACAGCTTTGCCTCTGGACATTCCTCTATAGTATAGGTTGAACTGTTGGGGTTGTGACCCCAGTGACACACGGTGTGACAGATTGGAGACAGGGTGCTTGAAAAGATAATTATGTAAAGGGAGGTCTTCTGTCTGGTTTAATTCAATGTGCCTGGTGGCCTCATAGAAAGAGGAACTTAGAATGCAGATACACCTGGGAAAGGCCATGTGACACATAGAAGGACCACCCCCCTGGAACTCAGAGAGGCCTCCAAGGAGAACAGCCTGCTGGTGACTTCCTCTCTACATTATGGATCTCACGACTGCTAGACAATACATTTTGCTGTTCAAACCCCCAGTCAGTGTCCTTTCTCATATCAGTACTGCAGGTACACTACCACAGACTGACTAGTGAAATGTTATCAATAGGGGACAGCAACTCCTACAGGGTACATTCTATAAGGCAAATGGTGTGTCCTCTTCAAAAGTGACAAGGTCCTGATGTTCAGGGGAACACTGGAAGTGTTCCTCACTGAAATAGTCTGGAGACCTGCCACAGAGGATTGCGTGTGAACTGGGAAAGCAACACGTCCTCACCAAGGGCAGATAGGGACAGCTAACTGGATTTGAGGTGGACTTGATAACTGGATGCACAACCTCCTAAGGCTGATCTCTAGATCCATTGTGGTGTTGGCTTTTGTAGGAGGACATCATTGGGAGGAGGCACGTAGTAAAATGTAGTGGGCCATCAGGTCTAAGCTGACTCTCAAACAATTTCAGGGGGAACAAAGTACTTTGTGCTGTTCATAAATGTCTGTAAGTTTGAAGTTTCCACAAGAGTTTTTCAAACATGAAACATCTATTCCTGAAAGAGAGACAGGTTTTTCTTATCACTTTGCAATAACTCTGACCAGTTCTTATTGTCATCTGCTATTGTCTGTTCCCAAGGGATGGAGATGGAGTCTTGGTCCCCAAACTGGTGATATTATGAGGTGGTAGAATTTTTAGAATCTGGACCTACTGTAAGATCCCTAGATCAGTGGGGGCACTGCAATCACAAGGAATGAAGGCCCTTCTCATGTCACCACAGCTAGATCCCAGGAGGATGGCTTATGCAGGCCAACCTGCACACTCCCTGAACCTATCTGGCCATTGGACCAGCACAGAGATAGTCTCTCTGACAGGTGAAATTTCTGTCCCCCATTGCATCTTTGGAATAACATTAGAGTGAGTGTCCCCAAACCTATAATTCTGCCAAACAGAAATTGAGAGCTTTATAAAGGGAATGCAGTGTCTTGGAACAAGAGATTACATGTTGGCTCTCCCACCTGTAACTGGGACTCTGATTTGAAGAACTCACAAGGCGAAGATCAGAGTTTAAGGAGTACTGAATACAGCTCAGTGGACACAATGAAAATGATTTATTCCCCCCTTTTCTGTAAAAAAATTCTCATATTTTAAGAAAAAATAAAGAGGAAAAATTAAGGAATAAAAGAGTGATCTTCACCAAAAATAAAAATTAGACATAGTAAAAGATGCTCTGCTAAAATTGGGTCCAGTTTATCCTCCTAGATGGTGTCATAGCACAGATTCTGGGCATTGGCCAGTGTGTTGTGTGGACTCATGTAGTAGGAGCAGGATGGAGTGAAAGACAATGTCCTTCATAAACAGATGGGTCAAGGGACAAAGGCCCATTAATGATGCTGCATGTGATTTTGTTTCCCAGGAAGCACAGGAGTTCAACTGCACTTGCTTTTCCTCTTTTTCTCTGAGTCTGTCCATGCTGAAGAACAGGACCTGGATACTCAGTGCCCCACTTGCCCTGAGTGAGGTCAGTGCTCCAGGGTGAGGTATTAAAGGAGCAGTGTAAAAATGCTATTTGCTATTTTATTGCCTGCCCATCACATTAAAATAAAAATTCCATGAAGCCAGGGTTTCTGCCTGATGTGTTCAAGTCCCTGGTACCAGCACTGGTCAGGAGGCCGTGGGTGCACAACATTATAAACACTTTTCATTTTGGATAAGGATGAGTGAAGACCCTTCCTACCAGAGGCTGGGATCTGAAGTTGTCACCTGTTACCCCAGGAGGAGTCATTGGCACCTGAGATCTGTCAGTGAAAGAGGGACTTAGGAGGACATGAGATGCTATTAGAATCCCAGTAACCTGAAGGTAGCTAATGTTCTGAGAAGTTTCTGTGCTGAGGGAAGCACCAGAGGGCTGGGTGGATGTGTCCATGTGCCTTCTAGTGGCCAAAGAGGAACTTGAAGTGTGTATTTGAAGTTCAGAAGAGACCTGGGATGCAGACAGAGGTGTGCTCTCTGTCCTCATTGTTTTCACTGACAGGAGAATATTCCATGCACTGACACCACATGTAAATGTTTCAATAATGTTTGGAAGTCATGTGCTCACCTGCCCTGAGAGTGTGATGTAAAATGACTCATTTCTCCCAACTGCAGCTGAGTTGAAAGCGGACAGTTGATGAGAACATGTCATTGGGAAGGTTGATGAAAACTCTAGCTGCACCTGGATTTCTGGTGATTTCTTTGGCACGTCATCCTTCTCCTTTGGCTCTGGCCCTATTCTATCCTCTCTGACACCTGTCCTCTGGCCTCTCCGCATGTGGACTTTGCTTTGACACTCTAGTGTTTGGCAGGGCCCCAGGGGCTCAAGGCCAGCTGTTCAGAGCTCTGTAAACACATTTTTCCTGGAGTATTGACTGAGCACAGATGGTGAGCATCAGCAAGATGGTGACATAGGCCATATCCTTCTCTGCATGGTGCTCTGGAGCTCAGCTGAAAGGTTCACACAAGTGTGATCCTTACAAAAGTACACAGTGACTGCAACATGCACAAAGAAAAATCATATAAACCAACCCAATTCTTTGTTAAGAATCATAAAATCTACATTTGAGAAATATTTTAATACACTGGTAGTGAGTATGTTCCCTTGTACGTTCTTGATTGGAGGGACCTGTGGAGACCTTGTGATGATCAGTCTCCAGGCTCCCTGGCTGTATCTGCCTGAGAGGGGATCACTATCAGCAGCAAGTCCAGCCAGTATTTTTATTTTTAATATTTATAGGTGGACACAGGATTTTAACTTTATTTTATGTGGTGCTAAGTGTCAAACCCAGCGCCTCATGCATGCTAGGTGAGTGCTCACCTCTGAACCACAAGCCTATCCCCTCCAGCCAGCAATGTGTCCAACCAGAAGAAAACCTTGGACTTGGAAGAGCAGAGAACTGACCCTAACTGAGGACATCCACCCAGGGCCCTGGGGCCCCATGGATGTTCAGTGTCAGTGGGTCAAGGACAGATTTCACTTTCACCATCAGCAGACCCAGGCTGAGGACCTGGATGTTTCTTGTTGTCCCCTGTGTTCTCTGTTCCTGCCACAGTGCTTTGGCCTTCCACACACATCCTCCCTAGGGCCTCGTTCAGAGGGTGTCGGCTGCACACACTGCTTCCTTCCTGCTCAGCCCTGTTTCTCCTCATTTTATTAAAAGCCTTGTCTCCAGCATGGTCTTGGGAGAATGTGCAACTCTGGGGAAGATTGAGTAGAGCAGCCACCCTGAGTGTGGAGATCCAGGAAGCCTTGGCCTGTGTCTCTTTGGGAACTGTCGGCAACTTGATCTTAGGTTTCCAGGATGTCTGCCTCACTGACATCTCCATACACTTGGATTCACATTTCTGGTCAACATGAGGCTCCCGCTGCATCTTGTGGCCCAGGGCTAGGGTGCTCAGGCCCTGACAGAGCAATTTTTCTCCTGTGCCTGATGATGCTGCCCTTGACATTTTGCTCTTGGTGATGTCACCTTGCCCCATGGCTCCCTCACCCAAGAGCTTCCCAGGTTCAATGCTCAGGACCTTATTTTATAGCTGTCTTCAACAGACTTAGTCGGACTCTCTAACTACCTCTGCCCAGCAGCCCCTAGAGTCAGCCGCTTCTGGTCTGAGTTTTGCATTTGCATGGTGATCTGCTTGAGGATTGGATTTTTTCTCCTTTCTATTCCTCTAGGTCACAAGTATTCTCATGTCCCACTTCCTCTGCTATGGCCTTCTCAGTGGGTGTAGCCTGTGGTGCTCTCTGTCAATGCCCTCTGCCTGCTCTTTTAACTGTCCACAAGTGTCTCATGTCTGTGACTTGTCTGTCAATTATGGGTCACATTCAGACTTGAAATTCAAGGCCTGTGGTCAGTTTTCCACCCTTATCTTGCCTGATATTACCTTACTATTTTTTTGGACACATAATCATGAAAACTGCTTATGGTCTCCTATGTGTGCTGCACTGTTATAAGTAATTAACTGTAATAAAAATATTAGTAGACAGAGCTGGACATGTGGTGCATGCCTATAATCCCAGTTACTTGGGAGGCTGAGGCAGGAAGATGGTAGGTTCAAGGCCAGCCTCAGCATCTTTAAGAGGCTCTAAGCAAATTAGATGCTGCTTCAAAATAAAAAAAATAAAAAAGGGCTGGCATGTGGCATATATATATATATATATATATATATATATATATAATGCTTCTTTCAAATGCTAGTTTTCTGACTTGTGTTCAAACAACAGAAGAATCACTTGGAGTGCTGTTAAAATGCAAATGCTCTATGCTAAGTTTGAGGATGATGACCTATCAGGAAACTTTTTACATGGAGAATACATATTGCTCACAAGACTCTCTTGAGTCTGAACTTCAGTCCATCCTAAAACACTCTAGTTCCTAATAAATAATTTTGATTTGAAAAATCTATGCTTTTTTATGATAAATACAGAAAAGAAAAGGGAAGCTTGAAAAATGAGTGAGGTCCCTTCTTCACCCCACAGTAACTCTTCTTTAGTCCTATGGCTGGAAGGAGAGACTCTCTTGGTTTTTTAGGAGAGGTGGTTTGTCCACTGTAACAAAGAACCACCAGTGACCATGGCTGCAGTCCTTTGGCAGCTCACCAGCATTAGGTTGTTCTCATTTTCCTGTCCTTCAACACCCATGGCCAAGGTCTTTTTTTGGAGCACACTCGGGCAGTTCACTCTTATATTCGTCCCAGGGTTATAGTTGCAATACAAGGTTCAGTAAGCAGTACAGTTATCCATCTTTGCTGCTACTGGAAATCTAATTGTGGCTTTTCACCCTCCAATGGACAATCTCTCTCTTCTTAAGATCATGAACTGAACATGCATACAGTAGTGGTGAAGAACCTTCAAGGAATTACAAAAACTTTGGTCGTGCAGGTGAGAGATGATGCAGGCTGGATAGAGGTCAGGTTTAGAGAAAATGATCAATAGGAGGTTTTCTGTACAGAAAGTCAAAAGAAAACAGCAGAAAGTTAAGTAATAAAAGCCTGTTTATTAAATTTTCTCATTGGCATCTTTTCTATTAGGAAAATTACTCTGGTTTTCAAAAAACAAAGAGACTCTGATTTTCCTGGACCCATTAATGTGTTTTATGTCAAATTCCTAGGAGGGATTAGTTATGAGCATAAAAGTAGAAGTAAACTCTCTAGTCCTTCTTGAAATTTTGTAGTAAATTGAACAACATGGAGAAAACATTAATTATTTTACATTAAATTTTGACTTTACAGTTAAATTTATATGGAAGTTTAATTATCACAGCTGCTTCTCTCTCGCTTGGCCCCTGTTGGAGACACTGCACTTGGGCTGATCCAGGTTCCAGATTGATCATGTGACAGCCTGGGTGCAGTGTGCAGAGTAGCATCCTACAAGATTTTTCAATCTGAGGAATAATGAAGACCAGGGAAGAAATTGTAACATCATGAGAGAAGCCAGAGACATGACACACAAATGATGCCGCTAGTTGGTTGTCCAATGAGTGTTTTCCTCAAATTTTCCTACACTGCATAAAAAAGGATTATATTATGAACCAAAATTATTGATCTTCCATGGCACCTTGGGCCACTGAAATGGATCACAGATGCAAAAATTTCCTGCATAGGTTAAAATGGGATATATAGAGTCTCAGACCTTCATTTATCATAAAAAAATGAGGCAAAAACAGAATAGAGTCTATTGTCTACATCCCATAAAAAGTTAAAGTTGCACCAGTGCTAAAGATATTCCCAGAACCTGGAGATGAATTCTGAGGGGAGTCAGGGGTTTGTGTCCCTGGAACAAACTTGAGAAAGTAAATTGCATGAGGAGTAGCACAGTAATATCAGGGCATCAGCCTTCCAACAGAGGGCCTGGCTTTGTTTTTGGGACTGTGACTCTTTGGGGATTAGGGTGGCTTCATAGAGAGCAGAAAGCACATCCCAGCCTCCCCATTGTTGGGAGTGAGGTGGTTTAAGGTCATCTGACCCTCTGCTCAGAACTGAGTTGGGCTGCAGAGCAGGAGGCTGATTGTCAGTACCCCTAGATCCAGTCCTGTCTGCTATGTGCACTGGGACAGTGTGACTAGTCACCAGCTCCTTTGTTGTCCTTAGAGTTGATTATGACCTTCTCACTTTAGAGACCCACCCAAGTTATGATCACTGGGTAGCAACAGAATACTCTGGGATTTTAAAATATCTTTGAAAGTGGATCTAGCTATTGATTCAGATGTAGATCAGTGATAGAACATTTGCATAGCCTGCAAGAGGTTCTGGTTTTAATTTCCCCAAAACAACAAAAACAAAAAACAAAAGAAAGAAAAAATACATATATACATATATCAACATAAACAAAAACATATATATATATATATATATATATATATATATATATAAAACAATAAGTCTATTAATTTTTATTCTGTATCTTAAAACATTGTCAATTTTTCACAAATTAAAATATCTTCAAATTCTCTGAAGGCCATGAATATATTTGATTCCTTCAACAAATAACTCTCACTAAATTATTTTTACTTTTTATCATTCAAAAAATATTTTAGAACAGGTATTTCCATTTCCTGTCTAGTCCATGTCACCTACTCACCTAACCACACTCAGTGTATGCAGGTCAGCTTGACCTGCTGGAAGAGAACTTGGGCCTCTCAGCTCTGACCTTCAGGAACAAGGAAAATGACCTACCTGGAAGCTGAGCACTGACTGTTTCCTGCTCTGAGTAAGACCCAGAATGATGACCCCTCTGCTTCTGGGGCCTGTGGGAACACATTGGGTTTGGACCGACCAGAGAGAGACCCTGCCTGACCCACACCAGGGAGTGTATTTAAATCCCTAGGCAGCAGTTACATTCCAGGCTCATGCCACTCCTCTTTCTATTTTCTGGTGACACCTTCAGACCAGTTAAAGTGTGATCCCCTCAGTGGGGACAACCTCCTGGGTCCTTCTGCACCAGACTATCCCTTGCTTTTACAAAACCCACTTGCATTTTCTATCTGACAGTGATAACAACTTCATATGCATTATTGTTTGGGATGGGATAGAACCCTAAAATTAAGGAATGGAAATCCCTCCCCAATTGACCTACATTCCTTTGTAGGACAGCCACAGAACCCTCTCCACACAGCATCTCACACAGAGAGAAAATTCAACAGAAGAGGTCACAGAGTCCCTTGGGAAGTGCTTGAGGTTCGCCAAGTAGTGAGGGCAGCCCCAGTTTTCACAGGGTGAGGCAAGAGTGGTGTCTTATTAGAGCAACAACAGCCCAAGCCATTTTCTAGTTCCATCATTTGGGGATCCAGGCTGTCTGGAGCATCTGAAGGGCAACATTCTATGACCTGTGAGAAGCAGCCTGTAGGTCAGCTCTCAGAAATGGGCAGGGGCTGTCCTGCATAGGTATTGCTACTCTAGGATCCAGGAGAGCGATCCAGAGGACCATGGGCCACTCTCGCTAGCCATGATGACTCTCAGTATCTCTGGTAAAGTTTGTTGTGGGCATCATGATTTGTCGACACATTTTTCTTCCTGGTTACACAGAGCAATAACTAAAATAGAGGTTACTCTTCCAGTGAGCAGCAGGGCTGACCCTACATGAGTGTTGCTGTTAGGCCTGCTCTACAATGTCGGGTCCCACTGAGTGTCCCACACACAGAAGTTCTGTGCAGCACCCCCAGGCTCCTCACTGAGGTTGGGAGTCATGACTCGGCCCCATACCCACTGCCACTGACCTGAGAACCAGGGATGTGAGCAAGGAAGCTTCATGTGAAAAAATATTTACTTTAGCAAAGTGTCCATGGTAGTCATAATTTAGGAATGTCTCCCATCCCTTGAGCTGGGACATGCCCAGAAAATACATTCTTAAGATGCACCAAAACAGCCCATTAACTTGACCAAGGGGGACACTACCGTAGTTGGAAAATTTACTCATGTCCTTCAACCCTCACCCACTCTATTGTCCACAGTGAGCTGAAGGGTTAGGTTGGAAAGCACAGGTGGATCCTGTTTGAGCCAGGACCATGCACACCCTTTCTGAGGCCTGGGGGACACATGACCATGGAAGTTCCAAGTTTCTGTAGAGACCAAAACTGGCCTCCAGAGAGACAGCTGATCCTCAGGTGGGTAAGGTCACTTCAGATCTGTACTTCTTTCTGCATGATGATTGTGACAGAGCAAGTCCTTAATTCAATCCTGAGCAAGGTCCTCCTGTGTGAGCCTGAGTGTACACAGTGGGGTGAATACACTAGGAAGAGAAGGGACTTTCCTCCTGAGGGCAGAGGTGAAGTAGGGAATTCCAGGGGGAGGGAGGGTGGAGGGTGTGTGTGCATATTGGTGTTAGTTTTGAGTGGGTTGTGATTGAGTGTGGTTTTCATGGTATTAGGTCCTATATCATGAAGACGTTGTAAATACCTTATATGGGAAAAGTGCCTTCGCAAATGGAAATGATGGCTATTTAAATATTAGAAATTACCCTGTGTTTACCAGGTGTGCCCAAATGCATGCCCAGTGTCTTCATAAAAATCAGGTAAAAATGTAAGAGACACTTAACATAGATGGAAGGATGACAGTCAAGGGTGATAAAGGGTGAGACAGAGTCATTTGTTTACAGCCACCAGAGGTGGAGATGGAGGAACAGACTGTCCCCTGTCATCTCCTCACCTGGTGTTGGCCACTGGGACTCTGGCCCACAGCACTGTGGGGCATGGTAGTAGCATTACTGCTGTGACCTCCAATCTCTGGTGAGTGTTTACAGCAGGTGTTGGGAACTCACACCCATGGGGCCCAGGGAACACTAGGCTACGGCCATCAGTGTCCTCATCAACATCCTAATGCTCCACAGGAATATAAGCTTGAAGTTTCTTTGGTAGGAAATACAGCACGTGGAACCCCACAGTGCAGAGAGGCTCCTGCCTTCTGTAGAATGAACAGTGATGGTGGCCAGTTGAAGAAGACATCTCACTATGGGACATCACACAGTGTCCTCATTTTGAGATATTCAAAAGGACTTAATGCAGACTCTGTGACTGTATGTTTACAGCATCATATTTCAAGGTGAGTCATTTGGTTTCCCAGGAACCCCTCTGATATTTTTGCTGTGGCTTTCCACAGAGGAGGGAACCAGTCATCCAAGGACAGTGGGGTCAACAATGTCACGTGGACTGTGAGGGCTGGGGCTTGCTCTGAACCCAGGTCTGTCTGAATTTAGATACATTTCTTCCACATGGCCACAGTCTTCCCAAAGGTGCAGCATGGCCTGTGAGGTGGAAGGAGAGGATCCAAATTGAAGGCAGGGAATCTCAGCTCCCTGCTGCCTCTGCCCACTCCCTGCTGACCTGACCTGAAACTCAGGCCTCTGCAAGTTCTTCTGCAAAACATAGCCCTGCAGCTCTCCCTGCCCTACCTGCCATCATTCCAGATGTGGGCAGGGGTATGCCTTATACTGCCCTGACCCTCCCTCCTGCCCTCTGCCCCCAGTGCTGACCTGGTTCTCCCCTCTCATTCTCCCATGTGAATCTAATCCATACCCCTGACATGGAGACCAATGAGCAGAGAGCAAGCAAAACCCTCCTCTCTCCTAGGGTGCTGTGAGCAGACCCCACGTCGGGGAGATTTATCTAGGTACTTCTACCTCAGAAGAGCTCTGGAAAGTTCCGTTCTTAGGGTAAAAGTTTTTCTGCCTCATGTCAAAGGAAAAACCAAATGACAGTAATGTGACAATGTTTGGTGGGGCAGTGGACGGCCACTGTCAGGGGTGTCTGTCCCTCCCCTTGCCTTAGTCCCTACTGCTGTCTCCACAGACCACCATCACCTCCTGGGCTTAGAACAGCCCAGGTTGTTTATCTCAGGGTCCTGGAGCTCAGATTCCCAGTGAGCTGAAACCAGGGCAGGAGGGCTGGGTGCCTTCTGCAGTCTCCTGATGAGAGAATCCAGCTCCAGGCTTTCCAGCTCCTTGATTCTCTCATTTCCTTCTCCTGGCCCCTCCCTCTATCTCTCAAGACCTCTCACCATTGTCCCATCCCCTGACTGTGACCGTCCTTCCTTCCCACTCTAAGGATCCTTTTGATCATATTGGTCTCCTGCAGAATATTCAGGAAAATCTCCAGGTCATGAATCTTTAATGTATTCCCACCTCCCTTTGTTGATGTAAGATATTATTCATAGAATCTCAGGATCATAACATGGGTGTTTATTGATTTCTGATAGAATGTCTCAGTGGAGGCAATCATTGACATTTGGAAGTGATAAAAGTGCATCATTCATTGTCTCCTGCAGGTGACACATGGAGGCAGGGGAAGAGGAGAATCAACTGGTGAGTACTAGAGTCCATGGGCAGCTTCAGAACACAACCTCAGGCCTTCTGCACAGCTCTGAGGACCCCAGGGTTGGGCACTCTTAAATTTCAGTAGAATATTCTCTCTGGATTCTGGGTGAGCAGCAGGGAGCCCTGTTTCTGTGTCAGCTTCTCTGACTACCAGACCCCTGGACATTACAGGGTGGATTAGATGTCTGTCTTTATCACCTAGAAAACTCTCACTTGGAACACCATTAGGGGCTTGTGTTTTGATATAGGAATCCAATGGAATCCATAACCCAATTACCCATGTCTAACAAATACTTTCATTGAATTCAGGGGAGCATAGTCATGTCTGTTTCCCTGGGGCTGAGGAGGAGCAAGGATCATGATACAGAGAACCCTCTTTTGCTCTTTCTACCAATAGCTCCCAATGACCCTCAGACCCTGGTGCCTCTGAGCAGCGCTTTCAGCAGGTGGAGGCAGCAGGGGGGAGCAGCTGGGGCAGCCCAGCTTCACACTTCTGCTCCCTGGGAGGTTTTTGTCATGTCATGTATCACTGTGGGAGGGTAACTATTATATGTTGACAGTAATAAGTGCCAACATCTTCAGGCTCCAGGCTGCTAATGGTGAGAGTGAAATCTGTCCCATATCCACTGCCACTGAACCTTGAGGGGACCCCAGATTTCAAACTGTTTGCAGCATAGATGAGGGGCTTAGGAGCTTGTCCTGGTACCTGTTGGTACCAGGCTAAAGCATTACCAATGCTCTGACTTGCTCTGCAGGTGATGGTGACTCTGTCTCCTCGAGATGCAGACAGAGAGGAGGTAGGCTGTGTCACCTGGATGTCACATCTCACACCTGACATTGAAAAACACATGAACAATCAAAGAACTATTCACATTAAAGGACACTTCTATGTTTGGCCAGCAACACTGAACATAGAGCTGCCCCTCCTTACCTGGGAGCCAGAGCAGCAGGAGCCCCAGGAGCTGAGCAGGGGCCCTCATATCCATGCTGTGTCCTGACGGGGAGTGACTCCTGCACAGGGTATGAGCAGCCTCTTAAGAAGTCCTCAGTGCAGTGGGCTGTGCTGATGGCACGTGCAAATCAGCAGGCCAGGGCAGGCTTTGCACAGCTGCAGTAAAGGCTCCTGCCAGTCACTCAGCACAGGCCCAGGGTGTCCAAGTGTCTCTAGAGTAAACCCGTAATCATGGACTTGGCTATGGATAATGTGTTCATCTTGGGTGACAAACAACAGCATCCTCCTGTGTGCATTTCTGTCATCACTAAGTTTCTAGCTGTTTCTTAACCCAATTCTAATGGCTGTTTTAGGACTGCAGGACATAGTCATTATAAAAATGCACACTTAGGAATCACAGGACATTCAAGGGCATCAATGAGCACTTGTTCGAAGAAGCACCTCCATCTCTGAAGACAGTGACTTGAGTTATGGGACTATAGCGAGCAGAAGCATGAACCTGAGCATCTAGGGACAGCAGACATGGATATGTGTAATCATGAGCAGCTAGGACAGAAGCTCATAGTGATCAAATGGGAAAGCGAGTGATCCCTAATCATGGATGGCTTTCATGGAAGCAGTGGGATAAAGCTTTCAGAGATAGAGGAAGAAAGATTCTTAGCTGTACATGACAGCTGGGTCAGGTAGGTGACATTCTTTAAATATATTATGGCTCCCCATGTTTTCCTATTGCTTCCCTGCATGAACCAGAGTGTCAGGGAATCAGAGTAAAGAGGAGCTGCCCTGGCCTCAGAGATATGCATGGGTACCAAGAAGAGGAGCTAGAACACTCATGCATATGATGGAATTGTGTCATAATGGACAGTTCCTATCATAGATGGAATCTAGCAAGCTCAGAATGTGCTGAAGCTGGAGGAGATGGAACTAACAGGCCATGCAGAGGGGGCAAGACTGAGGCTGTTTGTTGTCCCCCAGAAGTTATAAAATACTCTGTGGGCAAATATATAATGCCTGGGGAAATGGGCAGACACTGAATTTCTGCTGAATGAGTGAGAAGAGCTTGTCCTGCCTCTGTGCCAAGCCCTGTCAAGCCCTAAAGATTTGCATGTGCCTAGAGTACAGCCCACTCACTGAGGACTTATTCTTTCAGTGGTCATAGTCTGTGCAGAAGTCAGTTCCAGTCAGGACACAGCATACACATAAGGGTGCCCATATGACTCCTTGAGACCCTAGTACTTTTATTTTAAAGCAGGAAGTTTCAACACTTGGGGATTTACCCAGCACAGTGGGGTCTGATGTACTTGTTCTATAAATGCATTCTCTCATAACAAGGTTCACTATGTGGATATTGGCTTTTATGTTTTCAATCTCAGATACCAGATGTGACATCCAGATGACGCAATCTTCATAAATGGAAGAAAAATTTAGTAGGAATTCTTCTCCATAAATGGAAGAAAACAATTATAGATCAAAGGCTGTCAATGAGGAGTTTTGGCAGAGAGGGGACCTCTATTTCTGAAGACATTGATCTGATTTCTAAAGAATACAGAGGAGGAGCTATAGTCTGTAAATCCATGGAACACCAAATATGAATATAGATAATCACAATCCAAGTCTACATCTTAAGGAGACCTAATCACAATGTCCCACCAGGCAAGTCAGAGTCTTAGTTATTGAAAATGATATCAATAGGAAGCAGGGAAAGCTCCAATTTCCTGATGAATTCTGCAACCATTTTTTAATATGAGGTTCATTCAGGGTCAGGGGAGAGGTTCTTGAACAGATTTAATGTTCAGTATGAGCAGCCTGGATCATGAAGATGTTGCCACTTATTACTCTCAAAGGCATAGCAGTTTGCTGCCCAAAGTGACACAGGCCATGACATCAACGTCCCAGGATAGTGTGATGCTGGGCTGCCCCAGTCGCTCCTCCTGCAGCCTCCACCTGCTGAGGGTACTGCTCAGACGCAGCCAGGCTCTGAAGCACATTGACTGGAAGGGGAGAGGGTACCTCTTTGTGTATTCACCATCTTTCCATCCCCTCAACTCCATCAGAGTAGACCAGAGTTTGTCTCTCCTTATTTCCTAAATGACATGGAGTAGTGAATGTTGTGAGTCCACATAGTGGTATCCCATAAGATTTATACAACTAACAGATACTCAAAGCAGGACTGGCTTTAATACAGGGATTGAAGTTCACACTACAGACATTAATTGTATTAGCAGGTCTGGCTGTTAGGGATATTGGTCTTAGAAAAAGGGGATTCTCTGTTTCTCCCCATAATTCTGAACTCATCTGTCAGTGTAAGTAAAGACTGCCTAATTATGTATTCTCAGAGTCTTTAGGGAACTCCAGACTGGAGGTGGTTCTCTTAGCCTCCTATACCTCATGACCTGGACATTCTGCTGATATCTCCTCTGTCTATAAAAACTGCCTAAGTTAAGCTGAGCATGGTAGCACATGCCAGAAATCACAGTGGCTGGGGAGGCTGAGGCAGGAGGATTGTGAGTTCAAAGTAGTCTCAAGAAAAAGCAAGGTGCTAAACATCTCAGTGAGACCCTGTCTCTAAATAACATACAAAAATAGGGCTAGGGATGTGGCTCAGTGGTTGTGTGCACCAGAGTTCAATCCTTGGCACCAATTTAAAAAAAAAAAAAAAAAAGACTGCCTATTTTGTATTCTGAGAGTCCTCCAGAGAGGTCCAGACTGCAGATGGTCCTCTCAGCCTCCTGTACCTCATAACCTGGTGATTCTACTTATATCTCCCCTGTCTATTTCTTTGATAATAGGTGCTTGTGGGTGTAGAATTATTCACTTTGGCTTGTGAATCATACGAGTGCCTCAGTTGAGCAATTCTATTAGAACCTATAAAAGAAAAATGGATTCTGTAATCTGTGCTCCCCAAGGTGATGATGATCATGGACAGCTGACAACAGATAACAGTACCCTCTTATGGCCATTATTATCCCAACTCTAATTATGTTTCTACAAAGGGACTGATTCATGATATGTGGAGATGATATTTCAAGTATTATCCATGAATCTGAGATAAGGGAGAAATTTTCATAGAGCAAAGATAAAATGATGAAAATAATTCAATATGCAAAAATAATTGTTATTTTCTTACAGTGGGATTAGCAGAAACCAAAGCAAAATCATGGAGCCCATTAAAGAGAAACAAGTATGTGCTACAACAAACCTTTCCCTTAAGAGACAAATGACTTGTAATTCAAAATAGGCCAGTAGGTGGCAGCACCAGACACATTGAGTTTATTAGAAATGAAGAGCAGCTGACTATCCTGACCACCTAGGAGGAACAACTGCCTTTAACAAAGTGCAGGGTGTGCTCCTCAGATTCCCACCACTGTGAGCAAACACTTCCGCACCGCACCTCATTGGGGAAAAGGTTGATCTTGATTCTTGGTTTCAGAGGTTTCATGCCACAGACAGTGGCACTTTGGCTGGGGTCTGTTTGCAGGCAGAACACTATGCAGGGCTTCCAATGTAGGGCAGAGCTTCTCACTTCAGGAAGATAAGAAGAGGGGAGAGAGAGAAAACAAGAGAAAGAGAGAGAGGTGTCAAGAACAAGGCACAACTTCCTGTCAGGCCTCAGTTACATTTCAGGGACTCTTATAAGGAGACACATCTTCCTTGTCTCAGTGGCTCAGATAGTAAAGATGTGTCCTCTTGATGTTTTGCAGATTGGAGGTCCAAATTCAAGGGGCAGCAGATGACTCCTCTGTCATCGGCTCTCTTCCTAGGGCTCCCTTCTTGTCTGTCCTCGCAGCTTCTCCTTGTGGCCTGAGAGTGATGGAGAAGCTCCCTGGAAATGGAGCTCCCTGGATGTCTATTCAGAAGGACAAAGTTCCTGTGTAATCAGCCTCACCTGGATGACCTTGTTTAACCTTCATTCCTTCTTATGGACCACTTCTGCAAACACACAGACAATAAGGTGAGGTGTCAACATATGAATGGGGGCAGTATTACTAATACTAAAAAGGGGCCTTAGTGACTAGATGGAGGGGTGCAAAGGCAAGGCTGAGCATCCAGTTTTAGAGCACCAACACAGAGAGGGTTTGCCCCACAATTCAGTCCCTAGGCAGGTCCTCCACGTGCTCCTGGCCACACAGAGTCCCCATTCAAACCTGGGGATCTCCCTGTAGGTAAAGGACAGTATCACTCTATTACTTACCTAGCATTTCCAAGATCAAGCTTCTCTTTGCAAATTGTGGTCTGTTCTGACACCTACTGGTTGCTGATTGGTATTGCATCTTACAGGGTCAGAGATGGTACCAAGTTGGCTTCCTGGAGTCCCTTCTCTGTTCCTGATGGAGTTCATTCTATTGCATCAGTCACCAGAGGGATTCTGTAGAAAACAGAAAATGATCCCTCCTATGATGTAGACATCAACTTGAGGGCACAAGACAAACCGATAATTTCATATTCAGAAAATAGTTCTAGGACAGAAAGGCACATCTGGACACTGTGATCCAGGTGAAATGCCACAGGTGTGGATTTACAGAGGCTCCTGTGTGTTGCAGGGCATACTGTCAGAGGTGGCTGGTATATTTTTCTCCTAGTCAAGATCTGTCCATGCAGCCCCATTCCCATCATCCCAAGAGCCTTCCAGAGCCTAGTTTATCCCACAACAGCTACACCAACTGGGGAAGGACCTGAGGCCACCCAGTGTCTGGGGAGGTTTGTGTTCTGAGCTGCAGCACTATGAAAGACCTTGTGAATTTTTTAGACCAACACTGGCCAACAGAATCTCCTGCCATGATGAGGATATCTGCATCTGAGCTATCCTCTGTGGGTGCTGTTAGCCATACATGGCCTGTGAGATGAAGCATGGAAAGAACCAAGTGCAAAGGAAATGTTCATTGTAAAATTTAGCTGAATCTAAATTTATAGCATCATTGTGGCTAGTGTCTCCACATGAGACAGCACAGTTCTAAAAGCAGGAACAGCACAATTTCTTCTGCCACCAAGATGCTAATTGACAGGCACCCAGTGTGCCCCATGCCATGGCAATAGTGATGGAGTGGCATCCCCATTCTCCAAGCTATCTCTGTAATGCAGACATTGGAAAGGTGATGTCCTGTCACTATAATGTCTTTTTATGCTCAGATTATTTCTAAAGAAATTTGTTCCTTTTAATGCCTCATGTTTCCCTACTGCTTTGTATGCCTTGACATTTTCTGTTGAACTGCAGACTTTGAATTAAACATTTACCTGCCCCAGTCTTTGAATTCTGATCTGTAACCCCTTCATTGATGATATGAGGTCTAGGGTCTGCAAAGGTAAACCTTTGATCTTTCATTAGCATGCAGGTGTCTGAGTATGTGCTTCTCCTCCCAATTTCCCCAGAATCCATGGCTGTTTAAAAATGTGCTGGTTATCCTGAGGGTTCTATGGAAGCTTCTTTAGGGCCTGGGTGTGCTGTGTATTTTCTAATCCCTTTACTTTCATGCAGTGGTCACACAGTGGCTCCCATCACTGCTTTCCACAGTTCCCTCACCTGAGAACTGAGCCCAGTACTTGTCTCTGTCTGAGTTCTGAGTCATGTGATAAGAGACAGCACTCCACCAGATAGCCCACAGCGGAGGAAGAAAGTCACAAGTAAGTGCTTCTCTTTTCCACCTGGGCCACAGGAAGGATCAGGGAATTGGGCACTTTATTCTCTATTCTGCCTTTTCTGGCAGGGATGGGGTTGTGAAATGTGCACAAAGGTCCAGGGTGATTCCTGCTGTAACTCAAGTAGTCTTTTTTTTGGCAAGGCTTTCATTTTAATGTTTCAGAAGAATTTGGAGTGTAATCACAATTTTTATCAGGTTTTCCCATTCAGTTTTCAGTTTTCATAATTTATTTCATTTTTATGATTCAATAGGGAAAACAAAAATTCCCAGAAATCCTTACATAAATAGTGTTACTCTGACCCTGCCATCAATTAAAGAAAATATTCATTGATGAAATTGATTTAAGTTTAAAAAAATATTCAATGAGACCATTCTTTTCAATTTGAAGGATTGAGTTTTCTAACTGCTCTGCAGTATTTTCTTTACATTATCCTAACAAATTACTTATTTTAACTTTAGTTTTATGCTTGATGGAATATGTTACGTTGGAAGTCTAAACCTTAAAGCACAGTATATTTTCCTAAGTAGGATAATTTGTTCATTTGGTTCATTTTTTAAAATTTCTGTTATACAATATTAAAACCCTTTTCATGGATCACTGTAGATAGTAGAACACAGTTTGAAACAGATGAAATGAAGCATCATGGCCCTGCCCTTACCCTGGAATATGGAGCCCCTCCCTGTCAGTGATGTGAGTTCGGCTTCAACCATCATCATTTCTTTAGGCTTTTCTTTATTTTCACCATTTGTGTCCACATAGGATACAGGTTTGCTGTCTCTGCATCTAGATATTTAAAACTCAGTAGCAAAGCTGGAATTCATACATTATATTCAGTTTACAAAATGAACTTCCCCTTTCACTTAGGATGTAGCAGGCCTCAGCAGACCATCGAAATCACTGCACTAAGTACAGAAGAAAATAACTATAAAATAACCACTTTACACTCAAGTTTGCCATACTCAGAAGCCTTGGAAGAAATGAAAAAAAAAAAAAAGATCTACAATTTCTGAGACAGATTGGGCCTTTTAGGTGAGCTGAAGTTTAGCTGTGTGTTTTTTGTTTTTTTGTTTGTTTCCTCTTTAACATCTTGAGTGTCCCCAGCACTATGGCATGGCCCTGGCAGAGGGGCTCCACTAAGGAAGAGGACCTGACTGGGCTTTGGGAGTTGCCTTGAGCTGCGAGGTTGATTGACATGGCTGAGTCCTCAGCAGCAGGCTTATTTCTCCTGTGGGCATTTGCTAAGGTCAGGGTTGGCAAAAATGGCAGGATGCCAAGTCCTTGTGTGGCCACTTCTCCTGTTATTCTGCACTGACCATCTCTGTGTATGTCAGGGACATGGCCTTGGGCTCCTATATGTCTGCTCATGTTCCCAGCTCAGCTTTGCCTCCTGGTCAACCTCCAATCCATCTTGTCCACATGGTCCCTCCTGAGTGACCATTCTCTCTGGACTTACCTCAGGTCTATCTTGTGGAAAGGGTCACCTGCTAGGAACTCTCCCCTGCCGCACTGACTGGACTAGGATTGTGTGATGTGAGAGAAGCAAATTTGGACAGGAACGTCACTGACCCTTGAGTCAAGGGCCTCTAGAGAGTGCAGGATACATTACATTTCCATAAGGCTTGCATTGGGCAAGGACAACCTTGAGGGCCAGGCAGGGTCTGTGACATTTGGAATTCTCTCTGAGAAAGAAAAGAGAATTCATCTAGCTTTCTAAGTAAAGCCCAACCCCATCAGTGTGCCTACCCCAGACAACGAGGGCCAAGGCCCTAAGAGTAATAGTATTTTTCTCCATTTGAGCAAGTATTGGCTTACAGATTCTTACACTCACCAATAGTTTTTGAAATGTGCCATCTATTTTATGTTCTGTAATTCTTTCACACTTGGCTCATTATTTAAATATATATCCATGGATTCATAACACTCCCTTATTATTGAGAACCCATGACTGAATCTGATCAAAGGTATCAATGTGAGGCCTCCCTGGGAGAGTGGTGTAAAATGCTGAGCCTGACCCTGAGCTGGAGAAGACATGGACCATAAATAAAGAAAGTACAAAGAAGGGTGAGGGAGAGGAGGTCATCACAGCCATGTTCAAGTCCAGCCATGTGCAGACAAGGTTTACACCAAAATAAATGCTAAAGAAAACACATACATTTGTTGCCACAAACCACCGTGATTCTGTGCCTGGTCCTGGTAAAGGCACCTGATGGGAAGGAGCCCTAGCCTGAGCTCCCATTAAGCTCCCCTTCCATCATGCTGGGTTGACCAGAGGCTCCTGAAGACCCTTCACCCTCCCTCCTGCTCATGCCCTGCCCCTCTGATGAGGTCTTAAAAAGAGCTCGAGCTATAAGCTAGGTAGATGGTCCAGCATGAAATCTGTCTCTGACCCTCTGCCACTCAAGTTGCCTGAGACTCAGAGACAACTGGAAGCCCAAAAGGTCAGAAGACACATAGACTTTCCTGCCTTCTGCAAGAATCAATGAATCCATCTGTCTGTAGAAGGCTCTGTGTGGACCTGGAGGAGGTGATGATGACTCCATAGGGCTTACAGGCAGGGAAGGAGGAGTCTGGGTCATCACAATAGCACCTGTGGGTCCTGAAATAAGGGTGAAATGAAAGTTTATGCCTACCATTATGAGCCATGTTCATGATTTCTCTCCCAACCTTAATCTCAGGCTGCTGTGGGGTGTGTGCGCATGTGTGTGAGAGTGAGTGTGTGAGTGTGAATGTGTGAGAAATTGTGTATGTGTCAATGAGTGATTGTGTGAGAGTGTATGTATCTGTGTGTGAGTGTGTATATGTATGTGTATATGTGACAGTGAGTGTTTGAGTGTGTGAGTGTGTGTGTGAGAGAGTGAGTGTATGTGTCTGTGTGTGAGTATGTGTGTACGTGCCCCAGCAGTGACCACACACCTACGCGTCCCACCCTCAGCAGGCGTGCTCTCCCTGGAGCCCACCTGTCTCACCTGATGAGCAGGGTCTGCTCTCTCACTGCTGGGCTCCACTAACCCCACCTGTGTGGTCACAGGAGGATCCTGAGGTGAAGGCCTCAGAGCCTATCCCTGGCCGGTGCTGTGCTGCTGGGAGGAGAGCAGGTGGGCAGAGCAGCCTAAAGCTTCACAGACACACCTGCTACACACATGGCTGTCTCCTGACCTTGGCACACACAGGCCCAGGGTAAGGGGTTAGGGCTGCAAGTAGCCTGAACCTGCTCCTCCTGCCATGGACAACTTCAGTTCTTGGGCTTAAGCAGCAGGATGGCTTCTGTCATATCCAGCTGACACTATGACATTAGAGTGAGGAAGGAAGAGACTGGAGCCCATGATTTGCAGCCCTCAGGCTGACCAGGAGGCAGTGGTCACATCTCTCTGTCTCTCTGTGTAAGTCACATTCCCTGTGCCCCACGATGCTGCCTGGACCTGTGCTGGCCACCTCCTGCATCACCTGAAGCTTCATGCTGACACCTGCTCAACAGTCCTAGCAGCTGTAACCATTGGCAATGTCATCAGCAGGACTATTCCTGAAGTTCCACAATTGACACATTTTCCAGTCACTTTCTTAAAATGCATAGATAGATTCCTATTAGCTATTGATCACCAGGATCTATAGTCCTAGCCTCAAAAATAGGACACTTTCTTCACAATTAGTCACTTGTCCTATGGGATCTGATGACCACGTGTTTATCATTTCATCCAGTTTAATGGCAGAGTGACCATGACAAACCTTTGGGTCAAGAACTTTGAACAGAAAACCAAAGATAGCAGATAGACGATTCCAAGGTGCTCCATGGGCACAATAGAGATGGTGGGGATGACCCTGTAATTCTGAAGAGCGAATATTTGATGTCTGAGAGAGATAGAACCACACAGGTTCAGTGCTTCTGAGCCTTCTCCACACCAGGCAGGACAGGAAATCAACTCCATGGGGCCCAGGGCCAGCATAGCTTGATTTGTGTGGGTTTCTCTTCTGTTAACACCACTGGACCCGCATTTATGATAATATCATTGTCAAGTGCACTCGGTTGATTATTTTTCTGTAAATGACTTGCTTGTATTATGGAAGAATTATAGCACCCATGAAAGCTCTCAGGAGATCTCCACGTGTTTCTGGCTGACACAGGACTGAACCCACAGGCACAGAGGAGAACCTTCCCAGCCTTCCAGTGTTGGCCAGGTCCACTGTGGTCAGGTGTACATCGGGTGTCACTCTGGTCTCATGATGTGGCTATAACAATGGGGGTCATCAGTGTCCAGCCTTCTTTGTGAGTTGGATGCCTTCAAGAGCCAGCGGTCACATGAACTGGATGAAAAGAGACTGATTTCTGATATTGTAGGAGTCCAGGGAGGGACCTCCATGGCATTGGTTCATGAGCCTAAATGGGGGAGTAGATGACTATGTAGAATCTTTTTTTGTTCATGCTAATTATTGGAAGTTGATGATCAGTAATGACCTTTATCTAAAGGTCATTTATTTGAAAACTACTTATTTTAAATTCTGACCCATTTTCAAATATCTGGCCACACCTCATTCATAAGGAAATTGTTCCTAATCCACCCACACTGTTTCCTCCAAGGCCTGGTAATCTGTCAAAACAGGCTGTCAACAGCATTGTCTTGCCCATCTCTGTTTGGATATCAGTTCAAGAAGCCACAAACCTCAGAAGGAGATAGATCAGGTGCATTCCCAGTCCAGGCCTTCAGGTCTCTTAGCCCAAGAGAGGACAGCATGTGCAACTCCAGATCCACAGGCCAAAAGACTCAGGGTTGCAGTTGGAAGATAGCGGCGAATAGAGTGCATCACCCCCATGTACTGTGTAACTACATAGGTGATTAGCGAGTTTAGAATGGCCAGAAGCTATCTTGTTAGGAATTTCCAGCAAAATTGGGGTGCACTGAAACCTAGGGGAAGAATTTCAACACCTGAGGATCAGTTACTACGGCTCCTGGAGATTCCTCCTGATTGAGCCAGTGCACCGACATGCCAGCAACGCAGAGAAATGGTGCTATGGATTCTGTGGGGCCCTGCCAATTGTGCCCTCACAGTGCTCCAGGCTGAGTTCTGGGTTTGAGATGGGGAAGAGAAATAGTCCAGATCTGCCCTCCACATGGGAACCCCACCGAGGAAGCCAGTGACCACCATCTTGGAGAGCTGACGTCACTATCGCCAGTTTCCGACAGATCCAAAACCATTGCAGCAAGTTCAGCGATAGAACAGGTGTGTGACATTTAGCCCTTCTCCCATACAGCAGGGATGCTGAATCACGAGCCACTCACAGCTTTGTAGATTCAAACAGCAATTCTTTATTCCCGAAAACACACCGGCCTCTACACAAACACGTTCAGGGGAAATCTCCAGTCTGCCCGCCCAATTCACCTACTCAACCAGGCTTTTTTCCAAAATACATTTTGAATCTCATGAGAACTCAATGGGAACCCAGGCAGCAGCAACGCCCTATTCCCAGCAGCAATAATCTTAAACCTGCAACTTCCCTAAAACCCGACTTAAACCGGAACGCCTTAAACTTGTCTTAAACCGGGAACTCCCTAAACCCAAGGACCGGGATACTTCCTCAAACCTGCAGGATACACCCTAATCCTGGATCCACCCTGGTCATTGAGCAGGGTCACCTTTTTCAAAGACACATGCAAACTCAACAGCGAACTTCCAAGGCAAGTCCATTTAACATGGGGTATGCTGGCAAGGAAATTTCGATGTGTCATTCCTACTTGGCAATGGCCCTCAGCACAGGGAAATCACATAAA
Source organism: Urocitellus parryii (assembly GCF_045843805.1). Lineage (NCBI taxonomy): Eukaryota > Metazoa > Chordata > Mammalia > Rodentia > Sciuridae > Urocitellus > Urocitellus parryii. The sequence goes on along the minus strand of NC_135542.1, from coordinate 25,577,540 downwards.
ACTGCTCCCCAGCTTTCTGGGGGCGTGATTATCAGAGTGAGTGTGAATAGAGGCCTGGGGAAAGGTAAAGGCACCTGACCTCCAACTCCCCACTCCCACCAGCAACAAATACAAAACCTGTCTCACCAGGTCTTGGAGGAGTGGCTATCGGAGGGAATTGAAACAATAGGGAGCCGGTTCCCAATAGCCGTGCTCCACATCCAGGAAACTGCAGGCCCAGAGTGTAGCTTAAACTGTGGAGAGATATCACAATGGGGAAGGCCTGTCTGGTGGGAGAAGCGAGGAGACTAGAGGCCAGGAATAAACCTAGGTGAACAGGATTGGAGAGACACCAGGTGGGGGAGGAGGGAACAGCCTCATAAGGATTGTTTCCTACAGCCCGAGGGCAAAATCTTGGTCCAGAGGGCACACCTCCACCTACTGGAAGCGAAGAAAATAGAAGCCTAACAGTGCCTTTTTTTTTAATTGTAATTTTTATTTTATTTTTATTTTTTTTATCATTTCTTCTTTTTCTTTTCTATTTTTTTCTCTTTCTTTCTTCTCTCCCTCTCTCTTTCTTGGTTTGCTTCCTTACCATTTCCTTATCTTTCCTCCCAAGCATGACTACTCTCATTACGTGTAATTTACTAAATGCAAATAGATGAATATTACAAGATGGTCTGTAGTCTGCCTAAGCCCTTAACTACCCCCAACTACTCCTATCTATTCTCTTGTTAATATCAGCCTGCATTTGAGAAACACCCCATAGAAGCTAAGATATACTAACCTCCATACCATCAAATTGCCCTACCTTAACATAAAATCCTGTTAAAAACCTCAATTCTCTATATGCCATCAAAATCTGTAGGCCTTTAATGAAACTAATGAATTTACCTTAAATCACAATTGAATACAACATCTCTAAACCTTGTCTCCCAAAACAAAGGAGAGATCTTGGAGCTATACAAAACCAAAACAAATTTATAGGAGAGAACAGAAACACAGCAGTCAAACAGAGTTGGAAAGTAACGTGAGCACCATGAAAAAAAACAAAGGAAAAAAGGATTACAAACAATGCAGGATAATTTAAATTTACAGGAGAAACTAGAGGCATCAGAAAAATGGACAGAGAAAGAACTCAAGGCATACCTGACTCAGATGGAATGGAATCTTAAAGAAGTCATTAGACAGTAAGTCCAAACAATGAAAGAATACTTTGAAAATGAATTACATACGCTGATTCAAGAATCAAAAAATGAACTCTACCAGGAGATAGAGATTTAAAAAAATCAAACAGTAATCCTAGAAATGCAGGAAATCATAAACCAAATCAAAAACTCAAATGAGAATATTACAATTAGACTAGATCAAATAGAAGTCAGAACATCAGATAATGAAGACAAAGTTTATCAACTAGAAATGACTATAGTCAATGCAGAAAGGCTGGAAAGAAACCACGAGCAAAATATCCAAGAGATTTGGGCTGTCATAAAAAAACCAAACGTAAAAGTCATTGGGATACAAGAAGGCATAGAGGTCCAAACAAAAGGAATGAGCAACTTATTGAATGAAATAATCTTAGAAAACTTTCCAGAAATGAAAGATGGAATGGACTGCCGAATTCTGGAAGCCTAAGGACCCCAAATATACAAAACCATAATAGACCAACTCCAAGACACATTATTATGAAGATATCAAACATACAGAACAAGGAGAGGATATTAAAAGCTACAAAAGAAAGGAGTCAGATTACATTCAGGAGTAAACCAATTAGGTTAACAGCTGATTTTTCATCACAGATGTTGAAAGCGAGAAAATCCTTGAACAAAGTATTTCAAAGGCTGAAAAATAATGGATTCCAACCAAGAATAGTGTATCCACAAAATTAAGCTTCAGGTTTGACAATGAAATTAAAATATTTCACGATAAACAAATGTTAAAAGTATTTGCAGCCAGAAACCCAGCACTGCAAAGCTCTTCAGATAGAGCCCTAATATCCAGAGTATACATAGAACTCAAAAAATTAATCAATAAGAAAACAAATAACCCAATCAACCAATGGGCCAAAGACCTGAACAGACACTTCTCAGAGGAAGACATACAATCAATCAAAAAGTACATGAAAAAATGCTCACCATCGCTAGCAGTCAGAGAAATGCAAAGCAAAACCACCCTAAGATACCATCTCACTCCAGTATGATTGACAGTCATTATGAAGTCAAACAACAAGTGCTGGTGAGGATGTGGGGAAAAGGGTACACTTGTACATTGTTGGTGGGACTGCAAATTGGTGCAGCCAATTTGGAAAGCAGTATGGGGATTCCTGGGAAACCTGGGAATGGAACCATCATTTGACCCAGCTATTGCCCTTCTCAGACTATTCCCTGAAGACCTTAAAAGAGCGTACTATAGGGATACTGCTACATTGATGTTCATAGCAGCAAAATTCACAATAGCTAGACTGTGGAACCAACCTATATGCCCTTAAATAGGTGAATGGATTAAAAAAATGTGGCATTTATACACAATGGAGTATTACTCAGCACTAAAAAATGAAAAAATCATGGCATTTGCAGGGAAATGGATGGAATTAGAGCAGATTATCCTAAATGAAGCTAGCCAATCCCTAAAAAACAAATGCCAAATGTCTTCTTTGATATAAGGAGACCAACTAAAAACAGAGTGGGGAGGAAGAGCATGAGAAAAAGATTAATATTAAACAGGGACAAGAGGTGGGAGGAAAAGGGAGAGAGAAGGGAAATTGCATGGAAATGGAAGGAGACCCTTATTGTTATACAAAATTACATATAAGAGGATGTGAGGGGAACGGGAATAAAAAACAAGGAAGAGAAATAAATTACAGTTGATGGGGTAGAGAGAGAAGATGGGAGGGGAGAGGAGGGGTGATAGTAGAGGATAGGAAAGGCAGCAGAATACAACAGTCACTAGTATGGCAATATGTAAAAACGTGGATGTGTAATCGATGTGACTCTTCAATTTGTATATGGCGTAAAAATGGGAGTTCATAACCTGCTTGAACCAAATGTATGAAATATGATATGTCAAGAGCTTTGTAATGTTTTGAACAACCAATAATAATAAAAAATAATGCAAAAAAAAAAAAAGACTCAAGGTTGATGTCCATGCAACCTAGCAAGGACCTAAAAACTGAGAGAGATCCTGTCTTAAAAAATAAATAGATACATAGATAGAGTTATAGATAGAGAGATAGGTAGATAAATACAAATGTGATCGTCAATGTAGCTGAGTGGTTGTGCGTGTCTGGATTTAATACCAAGTTTGAAGAAAACTTTGAAAAAAAAAAAAAAAAACCTACTCTCTATGCTATAGTGAAACCCCCTGGAGGAGGTTTGTGTGCATAACAATCAGGGTGACAAGCCAGGCTGAATATCCTCCATGCTGTGAATGCCAGGCAGGTGTCACTCAGCCCAGGTGCAACTACAGGATGGAAATTTATGAAGGTCTGCAGCACATAGTGGGAGTTAGGACCAGCTGGAGCTTAGACAGTGTAAGGGCAGGACCTGCACTGTGCTAGGCCACACTGTTGGACACACGTCACTGTCCACTTGTCTACTTCCATAGAATACACAAAATGACCCTGGTGTGACCTATAGACTTGGGCAGAGGTTGATGAAATGTAACAGAAGTGATAGAGTCTGCGGTTGGTGATAGAGGGGCTGTGGGTTCAGGGGGGATACAGGAGAACCTTTACTTCACCCTAATTTTCCTGTATACTTAAACTATACTAAAAAATAAAGTCTTAAAATATTCCCATGTGGAATACATGGAGAGGCCTATCATTGCTGCACAACCACTGATGCTGCTTAATTCAGTTTCTTCAGGTCCTAAATTATTTTCTTTATCATAGCAGTGAGCTCATTGCCTGCTGGGGCTGAGCTGAAGGGTCAGGGTGCCAAGGAGCTCCCCTGGATCCTCTGACAAACACCCTTTGTAGTGCTCTGGGCCTAGCTGCCTCTGAGCAGTGCCCTCAGCAGGTGGTGGCAGCAGGAGGAGCAGCTGGGGCATCCCAGCTTCACACTTCTGTTCCCTGGGAGGTTTTTGTCATGGCCTGTGTTACTGTGGGAGGGGAACTGCTACCTTGTTGACAGTAATAAATGCCAACATCTTCAGGCTCCAGTCTGCTTATGGTGAGAGTGAAATCTGTCTCAGATTCACTGCCAGTGAACCTCGAGAGGACCCCAGATTGAAATATGTCTGTACAATAGATGAAGAACTTAGGAGCTTGTGCTGGTTTCTGCTGATAATAATAAATGATTGTAAATGTTCTCACTGTCCCTGCAGGCGATGGTGACTCTGTCTCCAGGAGACACAGACAAAGAGGATGGAGACTGTGTTATCGTGATGTCACATCTGACACTTGCCATTGGAAACATAAAAAGAAATATCCTTAAGTAGTGATGTTGAAAGAGGACTTTCCTGAGTAGCCAGGCATCACTGACCACACTGATTAGTACATCCCTGGTACTGTTCCCCCTTGCCTGGGAGGCAAAGCAGCAGGAGCCCCAGGAGCTGAGCAGGGGCCCTCATGGCCTTGCTGTGTCCTGACTGGGACTGACTTCTGCACAGGGTGTGAGCAGCCTCTTAAGAAGTCCTCAGGGCAGTGGGCTGTGCTGTGGGCAAATGCAAATCAGCAGGGTTGGTCAGGCTGGGCACAGCTGCAGGGAGGCTCCTCCTGGTCAATCAACACAGGCTCAGTGTGTCCAGGTTTCCCTGGTCAGACCAGGGCAGCTCAGATTTGTTTGGGAAAACATGGTTCCCTGGCGCCAAATGACACAGTCAGCCCCCTGAGCTGTGAGGGGTGATCTGTAGTCACTTTCTGGTTCTTGACAGCCTGTCCTTGTGTCTTAAGTACAGTTCTGTCTTGGTTACCCTACGAGGAGGGGGCATTACAGAAGCAAGGGGCTAACGCTTTGGAAGTAAAAACAGAAATAAGAGAGAAAGAGAGGAAGATGTGTAAACTCACTGAGGTTTTTGGTGTTTCTGGACATTGGCACAGCATGGGTAAGAGGCAGGGAGCAGGGACCCACCCATGGACCCAGCGCTCCCTGCCTCAGAGTCTCACAGAGCACACTCATACCCATAAAGGTGCCCATCTTCTCCAGACCAGCAGGTCTAAGCCCAGCCAGGCTCTTCAATTTAACTATCTTTTATGAGAAGTAAGAATAACTTTACAAACAATAGAGATTGTAAAATCTTTGTGTTGAAGTTTGGAGAATATAAGACAAGTTCAGCATCTTAGTAAACACAGTAAAGATTCAGACTCTTTACATAATTCTGCCTTACCAGTATTACCACATGTGAGTTTAAGTCCTAGTAATGCCTCATGACCTCAAGAGGGTGGCAGTGTCTCAAAACATCATGTCCTCCTGTAACTTTTTCAGAAATAAATCAAGTAAAATTTCTCACCCTTCTTCTTCTCAGAGTTATCAAAAAGCATTTCCAATAACTTTCCACAATTTTTTTCTTTTCTTTATTTTTCTTTTCTTTAATTTCCCCCTTGGGTGCTGATGACTGAACCCAAGGCCTGGTGTATGCTGCACAGTTTCCTAAATATGAGTCAGAGCCCTAGCCCCTCCCTCCCTCACTCACTTATACATCATTTCTGGGATGATCTGTTGTCCCCTGATACTTCCTCCTGCCCAGGTCTGGGAGAGCTCATCTGTTCCTAGCACAGACAGCAGGACAGAGCTGGTTATCAGTAAATTAAAGTAAAAAGGGGTGTTTTAAAAACTTCACCCTATTTCAAATATCCCTGTGCTTGTGCTAAGTTCCTTAGGGAAGAGAGACTACAATGAAATCTTTACTGTGGGGCTGGGAAAAGTACATTCAGGTCAAGTTTCTCCTTAGCAAGGTGACAACCTGCAGGTAAAAAATTGTGGAAATGTGTACCGAGCTGTAGAGGAAGGAAGGACTTTGCTTGTGTAGTAGTGTCAAGGGAAGATAACAATAAACCACCCTGTTGATCTTAAAGCAGGGGATGGGACATTTATTCGTGAGCTAGCGGGCCAAGGGGCAGATGGCAAGTCTACACCTTGGCCCCCCTCCAGGGTTGGAGTCCACTTTTTATACCATAATTAAAGAATGGCAGCACATTAATCACAATTGGCTTTTGCTGGTTCAAAACCACAAACAAACATCACAGGATTTAAAATCATAAGCAGCAGGGAAGTGGGTAAAAATCACTCTAGTTGAGCACAAATTAAAGAATGATCACCAACATCAAGACGGCCATTCTCTGACAGGATTCATAGCCCAGGAAACATGGGGACCACAAAGAGAACAACTTTACATTGTATAAGAATTGCCATTTTGTGCTGCCAAACTGCTGTGTCAGCCCCTGTGGATGGGCACAGAGGCTGGGTTTCCCACGGGAGAAGCACTTCTTACAGGAGGTGGAGTCTCAGGGTAAAATGGAGTCTGTGTTGTCACTGCCCATGTAGCCTGGCCCATAGCTGTAGATAGGAGAGGCTTGGTAGGGGCTCAGCCAGGCTGAGCTCAGATGGGGCTTCCCCAGCACTGCTGGCTCTGGCCCTGGGCTGTGAGGACGCACCTCTCCTGGGCAGTGGGGCTGAGGATCTGGGGAAGCAGAGGCCCTGAATCAAGCTGTCGGGCAAAAGGTCCAGGGAAGGAAGGTGCTCCACATCCTGGGGCTGAGTCAGGGAGAAAGGCCATGGCCAGGGGAGGTTCAGAGACCAGGAGTCAGTGCTGGGCCTGGCCCTGTGGGGCAACTGCACTCTGTGCTGAGCCCAAAGTCCTGGGCAGAGACCCTGCTGGACCTGAAAGGAGGGTAACCAAAGACCCACCAGAGCCTCATCTCAGCCAGAGTCCAAATTGCTTAGAAATGAATGAAAGGAATATTATATGCCACACATAGAATACATAGGAGATAAATTATGCAAATATATCTGTGTTTACTCTGCATCTCTAGTATGAGTATATGTATGCACATAGATATGTCTTGACTTTTGGTTAAATGTGTGATTTTATTTTTTCTTGTTCCTTTGCTACTTTGTCAGTTCTAGTGATCTACACAGAGTCTCTTACATGCTAGGCCAGCAATGAGCTACACCCAAATCAGTTGCATCTTATTTATATACAGTGATTCTATAATTTTCCTGGGGTGGCTTTGAACCTACAGTCCTCCTCCCTCAGTCTCAAGGTGTCCAGGACTATAGGTGTGTGCCACCCTTCCCATGGCACCCTAAGATAAGACACCCTGAGCCTGTGCAGGTAAAGCTGGTATCTCTTGCATTAACCCATGGCTGCCTCTCCAATCTCAGGACTCAGAATGAGCACCATGAAGTTCAGGACCTGCACAGGGTGTTCCGGCTGCCTGGAACAGTGACCTTCCCATTCCTCATGACACTGGGTGACGCATGGGCTGTGATTACAGATAGGAGCAGGTGTCATACAGATGGGCAGTTGTTCTTGACTTCAAGGAACAGAATTTCTGTGTCTAGAGTTGGGCAAGGGTAGCTCCTCCTGCTGCTTTCCCCACACAGGGCACAGAGCAGCTGGCTCAGTGATTGCATGGCCACAGGACAAACCCACCCACAGTGGCTGCTGGACACCCCTCTGACTGGACAGAGGTGCCTCTGGCAGGTTACAGCTGACATGATGCAGGGACACTGCTTACAGTGGACCATGGCGGCCACATGTACAGCCTTGAACACTTGCTGCTCTCCTTTCTGGTCTCTAAAGACCACCAGAAACCACCTTTGACTCTCCCATGAGAATCCAAGGGGTGGAGTCAGAGGCAGGCCAAGGGCCAGGATGTCCAGAAAAACAGGGTTGTGACCCACATGAGGACAGCCATGAGGTGAGTAAGGAGTGACAGATGTGAACTCAGAGTAGGAGGGGAAAGGACAGAGAACACACAGGCAGGAGGGAGAAGAGAGACACTGAAGGAGCCCAGGATCCAGGGAGAAGGGATGGGAGGGGAGAGAGGGTGTTACTTCAGAGCTGTCCCCAGCCTACTCTCTGAGGGTCCTCAAAATGTCAGCAGCCTTGTGCATAAGCAGCATCTGAGCAGAGGTTTGTCCCCTATTGGGGACTGGAAAAAAATTCAAGTTCCTTGAAGTAAGTGTGGCTTCTAGGGGACAGAATGGCCTGTGTCCCTGCCCCACAGCCCTCCCAGGCAGGCAGGCTGTGCAGAGGGCTGCAGGAGGCAGCAGAATCTCAGCAGCCAGGTCTGGTCCTGATGGTGCCAGGCTGGTCGCTGCTAATACTCTTGCTAGGTCTGCAGGGGACAGTGACCTGTCTCCTGGGACACAGAAAGAAAGATGAGTGAGACTCTGTGTGTTTTCACTTTACCAAAAGTGAGTCCTCTCTCCATTTTTCTGATGGATAGTGAGAGGGACATCACTGAACAAAGGCAGGAGGAAGTGACACAGAGGATCAGGTGGCAGTAGGTGGTGTCAGGGTGCAGGAAGGACCTTACTATCATCCTGGCAGTTGAGAGGGCATCACAGTATCTTTGGGTCTGTTTTGCAGAGGACAAGGTGGCCACTCCCTGGAAGTCCTCGGGGCCTGAGCCCTCTGTAAGGAGTGACAAAGTGTCTCTGGGGACATCCTGGCCATGCCCTAGATGGACTTTGCACACAAGTGTCCATTCTTTGGCTCAGGCCTGTCTGTCCTCCTCCAAGGCTCTGCACTGTCCACCCTCAGCCCAGCCTGGTGTCCACCATCCCCTAGGATCTGCAGCTGCTCGTGCTGCACGTGGAGGCTGCCCTCCCTGGGGACCAGTGCTGTGGGCTGCTGCACCTGCAGGGCCTGGTGAGTGTCCTTCTCAGGACATTGGGTGGCAGCTCCAGGACACACACAGGACCTGTGTAGGTGATGCCAATACAATCAATACAAAGTGAAAACTCACAGAGGCTGCCCGTGGATGGGGAGGTGAGAGAGGAGTCTCAGGCCCTTCATGCAAGTGAAGGAAGTCATGGTGCCTCTTCACAGGAACATGGTTCTCTGGGGGTCGTTATTGTGTTCTGCATGTGAGATATGAGCTTGTGACTTCTAAAGTTCCTTGGCCAGCACAGTTGGCATTGTCTTGCATTTTTGCTGTTGGAAAACCACAGCAAAGTGACATTGAATGGATTCTGAAGGTTTTTACCAGAAAACTTACTCAGTGGTTGACTATTTAAGAAAGTCATGTCCAGGTATGTTGAACTAGAACTGTATTCACACTCTTTCCCATTTGGGGTAAAACACCAGGAGGCAGGATTGTCACAGGATAAAGAAAGGTAGGACAGGTCACTCAGATGTCAGCCTCATGGGATTGTCCTGGGAAAGACGCCCTTCCACAAATTCCCACCTCCTTGAAACCCTGGGCCCTCCATCTGTGAAAAAGCAGGAATAGCAGAGAGGGCCTCCTTGTGCTGCACACAAATCATAAAAGCTGTGGTTTCATCCACATCCCAGGGTCAGAATGTGGGAGATCCGCCCCCCCCCCTTACCCTGGCTTAAATGTGAGCAGGACCTGGGAGCAATTTCTGAAACCATATCGACAGTGTCTGTGCTTGGACAGATTTAACTACATACTTTTGAGATCAAAATGAGGATGATATAAATTTCTGGGAATCAAACTACACTTAGGGATTCACCTTTACCTCTGCCTATGCTTGGGATATTATGGCTCTTCCAGAGACTCTATCATCTACTGGAAAAGAAGGGAAATAACACCAAGTGTCCCCATCCTCTCTAATCACTCATATTTCTTCCAGGGAAGCAAAGAGGGCCTAGGAGACCATGCAGCTTTCAGACCTGAATGAAGCTTTGTTTCCACTCACACAATGTTTCCAGGTGCATTGGGAAGAGAAAAGTACAAATGGTCTTATTTAGTGCCTCTGGGGGCAGCCCCTGTGTCCTAGGGGTAGGGTGACAGAGGGGGCTGTGAGGTTTCTGAGGGGGACTGAACCACTGTGGTAACCTATGTAGCCTTGCAGACAGTCAAACACTGCAGCCTCCACAGGCTGATGGCTGTGATGGGAGGGTGTAGTCTGTCCTTGACCCACTGCCACTGAACCGGGCTGGCATGCCACCTGCCCTGCTGGCATCTGGGAGCCTGCCCAGCCCTCTGCTGGTACAAGGAGATGGAGCTGCCAACACTCTGACTGGTCCTGCAGACAAGGGTGGCTCTTTCCCCTCGAGACAAAGCCATGAGCCTGAAGTCTGTGTCAGCACAATTTCTCCTGTGGTACCTGAGTTGGAAAGAGACCAGAAAGGTCACCTGTGCAGTCTATGTCACACCCCAGTCTCCAGAGTAGAGCCAGGACCCAGCAGCACCCTGAGCTTGAATTACTGGGCTTGATAAACAGAGGTGCCAGGACACAGGACCCATCCACAATGATAGAAGTTTCACAGACATGCAGAACCATCCTGTGATCCCTCACCTGGGAGCCAAAGTAACAGGACACAGAGGAGCTGAATGGGGGGTGCCATGGCTCCCTCTGGATCCCACCCAAGGCAGAGCTTCCCAGAGCCTTGCTCATCATGTCTCAGCAACATGAGGTCATCCATGTTTCTGAACTTTACTAAATGAGCAACTTTAGCCACCAAGGAAAACTTGTAAAGAACATAATATGCACATCTATTGAAAGGAAAGGGGAATGTATCTGCAACATTTCTTCTAGCTTGAAAATGACAGATGGTACATACAACAATGCCATGCAGTGACCTGGTTTAATTCTGCTGGGGTGGAAGGGGCTTCAAGTACCAGCTGTGCCTGCAAAGCTCAGAAACAGAGTATGATATAGCCAAGTGTCTCTGTCAGGACAGATACAGGGACCTGCTACATGGCTCAGTCACAGAGCTGACATTACCTGCCACAGACATCTGGCTGAACTTGTAGTATTCTGGAATCCACAGCAGCTCAGGCCTCAGACCTGAGCTCAGGCAAAGATAATTCTCTTGCTTGCTCCAGGTCTCTGTCTGAAGTAACTGTGGTCATGCGGACTACAGGCAGCACTGTCCCATGTGACTCTGTGTGGATGACCTCATGCTGCTTGGACAGATGAGCAGAAAACAGCAAAACTCTGGTGTCCAGAGAAAACCATGCTCTCTAGAGGGTGGGTTGCAGACCTACAGCAACTAACAGGCCTGTCACATTGCAAAGATATTGGGGCCCATATGTGTGAGGCCTGATGCTTCCTCCCCTTCAGAAGGAGGACAAGACATTGCTCCTTGTTACTCTAATCACTGAGAAGAAAAATCAGTGCAGGCTGGGCTCTGTGCAGTGCTGAGATGGCAACATCCATGCTGGGTGAACTGCTCCAACCACTCATCAGCTAACTAGAGAGCCTGTCTGTACTGAGGGGTCCAGAGCAGGACACTCTGCAGCAGGCTTGTGCTGTGACTCAGGAGCCCTGCTGTGTGGCCATGGGGCCCAGCACTTTGCTAGGGGTAAGGGTGTTTGTACTAGGTGAGGACAGTGTGTGTGCCTCTGACAAGTCCCCAATAAAGAATCACAGCAGAGACTTGCAGAGCACTATAGAAGACCAGGCATCCCCAGGAAATAAAACAGAAGGAAAGAAAGAAAAAAAGAAATGTTTAGTGTTCAAAAAGGAGCTCCCAAGCATCCTTGAGCCCTGGCCCCATGCTCTGAGCACTGAGTGAATGAGTGACTGAGCTGCTCACCACACGGGAAGTGTGGGACTCAGCACAGGGCAGCACCAGCTGCGCCCAGCTCTCCTTACATTAAGATGAAAGTGGTACATTGAGATTGGACTTGAGGAGATTCAGAGGCTCCACTGAAGGCACACACAGTGTCCCAGAGCATTCCCTTTCATTATGGCATCACTTGACCTCTGTGACCTTATTGATTTTACACATATGCTAATGCCACAAGGAAAGAATCTAGACTGTCCTCAAATGGCACCAAGAAGGTGCACTGCCTTCCCAGTGCAGCCATGGTAATGGGGACAACTGACATATTACTTGAGGTTAGCAGATGTCTGAGCAGAGCATATGGTCATAACCTCAATGTGGACAGAGGAGTGATCTGAGTCCAAGATGTGGGCATAGTTTTCTGGTCTGTGCAAGGCTGGCAAGCATGGCCCCTATTAAGAGCAGCCACACTCTGGAGCTCCAGTGGCTGCAGCTTATGCTGACCCCACCTCCCACAGAAGCCAGGAAACTCCAGTTTCAAAACTACTGCAGTGACGGTCTCCTGCTCCTTACTAGATGGGTCAAAAAAGTTCACCTGGGAGTATATCAGGATCCAGGAAACTTGATGGGCACGTTTCAAAAGCAGATGACAACTTGCCACCAGAAGAGATAAGGTAAGATTGGGAGCCATCAGAGGATGAGTAGGTAGAACTGTTGTGGGTCCTGCCCAGGCCAAGGCACCACAGAGAGGAGGTGCTGGCACCTGCTATGGGATGCCTGGGCAGAAGAAGGGTTCAAGGATAAACTAGCACAGTGACCTGATATTGCTGTTGCTGTTAGTACCAGGGATTGGTCCCAGGGCCACTTAACCACTGAACCACACCTAGCACCTTTTCTGTTTTATTTGCTGTGTGGGAATCACAACAGTTATGTGCACATTATTGTCTGTGCTATAATTTGGGTGTCAATGTCCTGGAGGAGCTCTTGGGATAGTGCAGGAATCCACAGGCTCCACCTTCACTCAGAGGAGCTGTTACTTCTGGGGAGCAGGGGACCTACTCATGCACAGATCCCAGGCTTTGAAAGCTGTGACTTAGACTGTGATTCCATGGATTTCAAAAAATGACACTTGAAATGACTACAGTGTGTTGAATTTGTGGTAGAAATAACTAGAGCCAACTCCTTCCACAAAGCGTCAAACCTGGAGAAAATGGTCATGTCTCACTTTGGTCTGAGAAGGAAAGAGGGTGGGGTGCAGAAAGCCTCCCTGGCCCTTCCTACCACATTATACTAGAGATCTTTAGAGCCTGGTGCCTTTGATCAGTGCCCTCAGCAGGTGGAGGCAGTGAGAGGAGCAGCTGGGGCAACCCAGCCTCACACTTCTACTTCCTGGGAGGTTTTTGTCATGGCCTATATCACTGTGGGAAGCGAACTCCAACTTTGTTGACAGAAATAAGTAGCAAACTTCTATCTTGTTGACAGTAATAAGTGGAAACATCTTCAGGCTCCAGGGTGCTGATGGTGAGAGAGTAATTTGTCCCAGATTTACTGCCACTGAATCCCGAAGGGACCCCAGACTGCAAATTGGGTGCCTTATATATGAGGAGCTTAGGAGCTTGCCGTGGTTTCTGTTGATGCCAAGCTAACCAACTGTTAATACTCTGACTGGCCCTGCAGGTCATGGTGACTCTCTCCTGGTGATGCAGATAGAGAGGACGGACTGGGACATTGTGATATCACATCTTGCACCTGACATTGGAAACATAAACATAAATATTCCTACAATTATTTATGATTCAAGAGGACTTTCCTGAGTAGCCAGGCAGCACTGAACACACTGTGATTAGTTAATCCCCAGTACTATCCTTCCTTACCTGGGAGGCAGAGCAGCAGGAGCCCCAGGAGATGAGCAGGGGCCCTCATGGCCATGCTGTGTCCTGACTTAAACTGACTCCTGCACAGGGTGTGAGCACCCCCTTAAGAAATCCTCAGGGCAGTGTGCTATGCTGTGGGCACATGCAAACCAGCAGGGCAGGCTGGGCAAAGCTGTAGGGCTGGCTCTTATGTCACTAAACTTAGGCCTGTGTCCCCAGGTATCCCACGTCATACTAGGACAGCATTGATTAGCCTGGAGAAAACCTGTTTCCCTCTGGGATCCACAGGACAGATTCGGTCCACTGTTCTGTGTGTGATAACCAATTGCTCTCGTAATGATTCTAAAATGTGAAAATGGTTTGTATTGTTTCTTTTTTCTTTATTACTTACTTTTTTTTTCTTTTTTTTTGGTGCTGGGGATTTTACCCAAGGCCTTATGCTATATCCCCAGCCCCCTCTTTCTTTCTTTCTTTCTTTCTTTCTTTCTTTCTTTCTTTCTTTCTTTCTTTCTTTCTTTCTTTCTTTCTTTCTCTTTCTCTTTCTTTCTTTCTTTTTTTCTTTCTTTTTTTCTTCCTTCCTTTCTTTCTTTCTTTTCTTTCCTTGGGGGTAGCATGGATTTTACCATATACTAGGGGTTCCTAGCCATACAGCAAAGCCCCAAGCCCATATATATTTATATTCTCCATGTTAAGAAAATATGTGCATGATTGGGTCCATCCTTAACTAAAGCATTAGAGACAAACAATATATATATATATATATATATATATATATATATATATATATATATATATATATATATATATATACCTGCAGAAAACATGCATGTATCTGAGGTGGGCTTTGAAGTTGTGATCCTCTTGCTTCAGCCTTCCAAGTTGCTGAGATTGCAGCCATACATCATCACAACCAGCTCAAGGTTAATTTCTTTCTTTTTCTTCTGTTTATCTTCCTTTAATTTTTTTTCTTTTTGGTACCCAGAATTGAACTGAGGGTTACTCAACCACTGAGTCACATCCCCATCCTTATTTGGTATTTATTTAGAGACAGGGTCTCCCTGAATTCTTCGGTTCCTTGCTTTTGCTGAGGCTGGCTTTGAACTCATGATTATCTTCCTTAGCTTCCTAAGCCACTGGAATTACAGACATGTGCCACCACATTTAGTGTTTCTTAATGACAATACTCTTGGAGTATGAAGAGAGCCTTGAAGCAGGGAGGAAAGGAAATGGGGGAAATTTTTATGTTTAGAATATACACAGAGCACTGAAGACAGGAAGAGATTTGAATTTTTAAAGCTTTGCAGGTGTTGGGGTTTCACTGGACTTTGGCTGGGCCTGACTCAGACACCAGAGGAGGAGGAAACTATCATGATTCCAGCTCTTCAACCTCTCTTTCCCTGATGCACTTAACACAGTCAATGCCTCTCTTTCCAGAGCAGCAGGGCTCAAGCCCAGGAAGGCTTCTTCACATAAGTGTCTTTTCTACAGAAGGTAGAATGATGCTAGAAGCAAATCTTTGTTTCTTTCATCCCTCCAGGGAATGTTTAAGAAATAAATCAACTAAGAAGGTTGGAGCACATGGGGATTTGAAATAGCTCAGCAAAAGCAGAAAGGACCCAGGTTCACTCTGTTTCCATCCTCAGCACATTGGACATTCTAATCTGGGTTTCATTCTTTCTGGGCCAAGGAAGGCACATGTCTGGGCCATGGAGAAGAGCAGCCAAGGGCTTCAGCTCCACTCTGCTCATGAGGAATCATAATACTCCCAGAAACCACGCCCACTGCTCTCTGCTCTCATAGGCACCTGAGGTGATCCTAAGTGCTGCCATCCCTGCTCCTGCCTGGCACGGGAGAGGCTCACCTGTCCTCATGGTGTATAGCCTCCCTGACAGAGTGGTGTAAAATGCTGAGCCCAATCCTGAGCTGGAGAGGGACACGGGCCAGAGATAAAGGAAGAACAAAGAAGGGTGAGGGAGAGTAAGTCATCACAGGCCTGCTCAAGTCCAGCCATGTGTAGACGAGGTCTACACCAAAATAAACGCTAAAGAAAACACATATTTTTGTGTTGCCACAAACCACCTGATTCTTTGCCTGGTCCTGGTGAAGGCACCTGATGGAAGGGAGCCCCAGCCTGAGCTGTCATTCAGCTCCCCTTTCATCTTGCTGGGTTGACTAGAGGCTCCTGAAGATGCTTCACCCACCTTCTTGCTTCTGCCCTGCACCTCAGTCGAGGTCTTAAAAAGAGTTTGAGCTCTAAGCTAGGTACATGAAACAGAGTCCTTGACTACTCTCCATTTCCCTGAGATCCCAGGATCTTTCCCTCCAACAGACAGAGAATCTGTGGTGCTTCTCCCCTGACAAGCAGCACATCTGGCAGCTGGGCCACCCGGCGGGAGGTTTGTGGGGTTTTACACCTTAATTTTTTAATTAACTTTTATAGCTTGCTCAGAGCAATAACACCAGCCTCCTTAGCCTCTACTGTCCTGAGGTCCAGCATGAAATCTGTCCCTGACCTTCTGCCACTCAAGTTGCCTGCTACCCAGAGACAAGTGGAAGCCCAAAGATTCAGAAGCCATATAGAATCTCTTGCCTTCTGCAAGAATCAATGTATCCATTTGTCTGTATTAGGCTCTGTGTGAACCTGTAGGAGGTGGATGGGTGAGAGGCAGGAGGGAAGAGCCTGGGTCATAACAGTAGCACCTGTGGATCCTCAAATGAGAAAGAAATGGAAGGTTATGCCTACCATTATGAGCCATGTTCATAATTTCTCTCCCAACCTTTATCTCCAGCTACTGTTTTTTGTGTGTGTGTGTATGTGTGTGTGTGTGTGTGTGTGTGTTGTGTGTGAGTATGGGTGTGTGTGAGTGTGCGAGTGTGGCAGTGGAGGGTACTGAAATTGGTTCATGTTCATACCCACATTGTACTTTGAATTGCCATTTATAGTGTCTCCCAAACTCACCTGCAGAACCCTCTCTTTATATCTCCCAATATCCACTGGTACCAAGATTATTTATCTTCATAAATCTTCATCAGTTTTATCCATCACAAGCCTACATGTTCATCCTGGAGAGAAAACTTGCATTTGTAGCACACAGAAAGAGCAAACATGCAGGACAGTGGGGCGCCAGAGCTTACCTGCCTCCCCTTCTCCTTCATCATCCCCTTTGTCCTCACCAGAGATCCAGGGGATAGTAGCCCCAGGAGCTGAGAAAGGAGCCAAACATTTTTTTTTTTGGTGGTGGGCAGGTATCAGGATTGTATTCAGGGGCACTGGACACAGAGCCACATCCCAGCCCTATTTTCTATTTTATTTAGAGACAGGGTCACACTGAATTGATTAGCTCATGATCCTCCTGTCTCAGCCTCCCGAGCTGCTGGGACCACAGGCCTGTACCACTGTGCCAGACCAGGAAGCCTCATTTTGTGAAGTTGAATTGAGGAATTCTGGTCAGTCAAGGCCAGGTTTAGCTGAGATTTTATCTCAGAGTTTATCTCAGACACCACAGCGTGCAGGTCACCAAGAGTCATGGGTTCTGTCCTTTGTACAAAGTCTGAAATATCTTGTATGTTTGGAGAAAAACCAGTGAGAAAAAGTCCATGCTGCTGCCTGCAGTAGAGGGTGAGATCTGACTGTGGAAGTTTAAATCCATGTGGAAAACATGTTCAGATGAGGGGACCCCCTAAAAATTTCAGGGAACTGATACTGTGTTGCAGGAACTCTTTACTTTTCCATGTCCCTTACCTGACATATGGGGTACAAGGAGGGTTTCAAATTTCTGTGGTTTTTATATTTTAGAAACTATGAGTGATCTTTACTAGGTGAGCATCCCCATCTCAAATCCAACCCTCCCTGTAACCATCCAATGTGTCATATTGTTGAGCACTTTGGATTCTGGATGTTAGAAGAGGGGGTGCTCAGCTAGCCCTGGAATATACTAACACAGATTGAAAAGCACAGGAGTGCCCTCTAGAGGAATTTGTCACTAATTATGTGTGTCTATGTATGTGTGTGTGTGTGTGTGTGTGTGTGTGTGTGTGTGTGAGTGTGTGTGTGTGTGTATGTGTGTATGTGTGTGCATGCACATATATTCTGTTTCTCGGGAGAATCCTGACTTATACACATTGTAAAACATAATTTTCAAGATGTAAAAAGAACTACTGAAAATGGAGAAAAGCATAAATGTTTGTATGTTTTGATTCCATCACTAATCATTTATAAAAAATTTACTTAAATGGATAAAGAAACCCATATGAAAAATTACTCAATATCATTCCTCATCAAAGAAATGTTTATTTTAACCACAATACCCTTTCAAGATCTACCAATATGGACACAATTTCACAAAGCCTAACACTATCAAGTATTATTGGGAAGTTTCTATAGCAGCTGAAACGTTTGAGTATGGTGCTAGTTGGGAGACTGCAAACATGCTCACTATTTTAGAAAAATATCACTATTTTATTTTAGTGTTCACTGAAGCTAAACTGTGCCAACCAACTCTCTAACTCAACACTCCCATTCCTAGGAATATACCCAAGAGAAGTGAATGCATGTGTCTACAAGGGATCTTGACAGAATTTCCCTAAAAAAATTACCAACAGTGTCAGAACTAAGCCAAATCACTAACATAAAGAATGGCTGACATGTTCATATATAATGGGGAACTGTCCTCAGTAAAAGGGATCCAATTGCAACCTCACCCACCACATATGAATTCCAAGAACCTGCTGATAAAAAGGAGCAAGATGCCAGAGGAAACGTCCAGGAAGTGAACTGACAGGATGTTCCAGGGGATCTGACCTATGTTGATGGGAAGTGGATGTGGATGGGTGAATGGGAGGAGCAGGAGGGCCTGTGAGGGGATGGGACACCTGTATCACCCACGGGGAAGTGGCTAAGGGGGTGCAGGAAGTTCACGTTCACCCAGATGGTCACTTTACATTCACTTACTAGCAGCACGTGTGCTTTTCTGGATTTAATTGCATCTGGCCTTAAATGAAGGCCTGAGTGGGAGATATGGAGCCAGAGCCCCAGAGTCGTTTTTCATCTCCTCCTGCAAACACAGGAAGCAAGCTGAGCTCTGAGAACCTCCAAAGCCACATCTGTACAAGATTACTACAGGCCAGTTACACTAGACACATGAGCCCTTAGTGTGGTTTCAACACCCAGGACTCTCCAAATCTCAGTCCCTGGCCACTGGCTGTGGAGTGTGCTCTGCTGCTCAGTGTCCCTCATGCTGGTGGTAGTGGAAGAGCCTGGTTTCAGAAGTCTGAAGTCCCTTTCAGGCCTTTACCATGAGCCCGGCAAGTACTTCCCACCAGACCCTGTGCCTCTGAGCATACCACAGGGCAGATGGCAGCTGGTGACACCATATGACCTCCCTGCAGCATCCCTGGGAGGAGGGTTTGTGCATGGGGCTGTGACTCTGTGGGAGGGACTGCAGAGTCCTGCTGGCAGTCAGAGCTGATAGCCTCCTCAGCCTCTACCCTGCTGATTTTGAGAGTGAATTTTGTCTGAGACTATACCCCAGCAAAGCCATCTGGGATGCCAGATCATCACTTATATGCTTCGTAGATGACAATCTTGGGAGCCTGGCCTGGTTTCTGCTGATACCAGGTTAAAGAGTCACTTATGCTCTCATTGGCAGTGCAGGTGATGGAGGTGCTCTCTTCTGGAAACACAGTCAGGGATTCTGGTGACTATGTCAGTCCCGGGGTCCCACTGAAAGCTGGGAAGGAAGAAACAGCATTCCTGTTGTCAAATGTGTCCCACTTCATTTTCTCCAGCAGACCTGGCTCTCCTGGTCCTCTAACCTCAGAGCACTGTGGGCCAGATATGTGAATAACCCTGGGAGCATCTCACACTAGGAGGAGAGAACTCCATCAGCTCATGTTGTCCCCTGTGCTCCCCCCTCACCTAGATGCTAGAGCAGCAGAAGTCAGAAGAGTGTGGCCAGGTCACCCATGATTAGACAGGCCCTGTCTGAGGCTCCTGCTGGGCAGGTTCACCAAGAGGCCTGTTCACAGGGACTTTGAGAAACAGAAATGGGATCTGGGGAAACATGCAGACTAGCATGGGTTGAGTAGACCTGGCCATGTGAACATGGACATAGTCACTGTGGGAATGTGGCCTCAGCCAGGGGGCTGCAGCCTCCAGAAAGTGAAGACAGTGCAGGCTGGTGCAGGAGCCCTGCCACCAGTGCTCTGGGCCTGTCCCATGGAAAGAGACCCAGCCTTCCATACTCCAAAACCTGGAGGACTCTCTGCTATTTTAAGCCACCAGTTCTTTGATACTGTGTTATGATAGCCCTAATCGGCTGACACAAACAGAGCTTAGAAAACCCAGACTGAAGGGGCTGAGGTCATTTGTAATTTCACTTGCCTTTCTAATGCTGCACATAATGGATAGAAAAAGGCTTCTCTGGTGAAACAAATGCACATCTGCCCACAGTGTGTATGATACCAAGCCAGAGCTCACTGCCCCACAGGTGGAGAAGACAGGCACATGCACACCATGGCCTGGGGTTGTAGCAAAAGGAAGGAATTCACTGCAGATCAACCCACATGGAGAAAGAAGGACAGCATACACCTACCTCCCTGGCTGGGCAATGCAGTGGGCTTCTAAGGGCTATGGGGAGTCGATGACGTCCTAGGTGGTCTTGATTGGATGCCGTTGTATCTTTGAAAGTTTTTATTACTTTTTTTCTATGTTCTGATTTCATGGTCAGTACCACAGCTCTTCATTCTAAGGGGATGAGCTTACAGTCCCTGGTCTAAGGTTCTGCAGGTTTGAGGATTTTGGTTCTTCCAGGCTCAGGATCAACCTTAGGTCAGATTTCTAGGTGTGTTCCAGGGCATGTTCTATAAAACATCACACAACAGGTAGACATGAGACAATTATTTGAAATGCGAGCAGTAGGGGAGAGGGCTTAACTCCATTCTGATTGGAATGATTAGGAGGCTAGGGCATGTGGATGCTCAGGAGAGGCAGAGAGCAAAGAAACATGAGGAGGTGAGTGACTGTGGCTGGCATGGCCAAAGCCAGAATTCTACCTCTTGTGGAGTCCTGGGGACATGGCTCCTGTTCCTTTGATGTTTCCACTCATGGCAAAGGCACTCAGGTCCTTGAGAGATGCTTCTGAGTTGTAATGGGTTTCCATTTGCACTGTAGGCCTTAGTGGTGCCCAGGAGGAGGCTGGGCCTAGAGCAGGGGCAGGCTCCAGAGAATCAGGTGACACTGAAGACTTTCAGTTAAGAATGAAAACCGACTAGGAATATCTTATGTAGTGTCTTCATTCTAAGATATTCAAGGGCATAAAACAGTCCTGGGGATTTTCTCTAATTTGTGTATATATCTCATTGTCCATGGTTTGGTCCAGCTGCAGGCAATCTTGGAATCTTCAGTGTTCCATTCAGAGATGAGGGACCATTCACAGGATGGGTCATTTGTCAGAGCCACATGGAAAGAGGGGCAGAGAAGGGGCTATCAGAGCTTTACCCAGCCTGCTTCCTGGGATGGCCTGAGACCTTCAGCAACCTCCTGGGGGAGGAGCAGCTGGGGTGAGATTGATGTCTTAGAGGTGATAGAGGAGGCACATGCCCTGAAAACAGCACAGCTACTGGCAGAGTAGCATCTGTCCAGATGTACCAGGTACAATGGCCATGGCAGCAAGAGCCATCAAGAGATGGATGCCAGGTCTGGTTTATGCTGCTGCCAGGCTGAGACCCTGTTGGTCCTCAGGCAAGCCCTGCAGAGGCTAGAGATCATCTCTTCTTTAACAGAAGGAGGGAAGGTAGAGACATGGTCCATTTTAGGATTCCACTAGCCTCTAAGTCAGAAGTAAAATGAAGACCCTCAACTATTAACAACAAGCACGTGTTCACTCCATGTGCTGTGACTCTGATCAGAGAGTCATAGGTGGACAACATCATGTGCAAAGAAACATCACATGTCACACACTGAGGATGAGGGTACTCCTTCCTCACAAGTCAGAGGAGCAGGGGAGAGAGGAGCCCCTGGCAGATCCATTTTCATGAGGTTGGTCCAGAGGCTGCTCCCACTAAGGACAGGTCGATATTCTGAAGTAATCTTCAGGGACTGTCACAGGGAGACACATCTCCCTGGTCTCAGTGGCTCAGATAGTAAAGATGTGTCTTCTCAATGTTCTGCAGACTGAAGGCCCAAAGTCAATGGCAGCAGATGACCCCTCTATTAAGGCTCTCTTCCTATGGCTCCCTTTTTGTCTTTCCTCACAGGCTTCTCCTTTTTGCCTGAGAGGGATGGAGAGGTTCCCTGGAAGAAAGCTCCCTGGATGTCTATTCAGAAGGACACTGTTCCTGTGGGATCAGCCTCACCTGGATGACCTTATTTAAACTCTGTTCCTTCTTATAGACCACTTCTGCAAACACACCAACAATGAGGTGAGGCATCACCATATGAATGGGGGCAGTTTTACCTATACTAAAGAAGTGCCCTTAGTGACTAGGTGGAGGTGTGCAAAGGCAGGGCTGGGCATCCAGTCTCAGAGCACCAACACAGAAAGCTTTGCCCCACACCTCAGCCCCCAGGCAGGTCCTCCACATGCTCCTGGCCACACAGAGTCCCCATTCAAGACTGGGGATCTCCCTGTAGGTAAAGGACAATGTCACTCTATTTCTTTCCTAGCATTTCCAAGAGCAAGCTTCTCTTAGCAAATTGTGGTCTGTTCTGACATCTACTGGTTGATTATTGGTATTGCATCCTATAGCGTCAGAGATTGGTTCCTTCTCTGTTCCTGATGAAACTCATTCTATTGCTTTCATCACCAGAAAGATTCTGTAAAGAACAGAAAATGATCCGTCCTCTGATCCAGACATCAATTTAAGAAACAATATTAACAGACAATTTCATAGTCAGAGAAGGAAATAGTCCTAGGACAATAGGCCACATCTGGTTACTGTGATCCAGGTGAGATGTCACAGGTGTGGATTTACAAAGGCTCCTGAAGGCTGCAGGGCATACTTTCAGAGGTGGCTGGAACCCTGTTCTCCTGGTCTAGGTCTGGCCATGCAGCCCCATTCCCATCATCCCAGAACCCTTCCAGAGCAGACTCTGGACCGCAGCAGCTATACATGTTGAGGAAGAACAGGCTTGTGCCCAGTGGCTGGGGAAGTTTGTGGTCTGAGCCTCAGCTCCATGAAAGACCTTGTGAAACTTTTAGACCAAAACTGGCCAACAGAATCTCCTGGCATGATGAAGATATCTGCATCTGAGCTGTTCCCTGTGGCAGCTGTTAGGCACACATGGCCTGTGAGATTCAGCATGGGGAAGAACCAAGTGCTAAGGAAATGTTCATTGTAAAATTTAACTGAATCTGAGTTTATAGAGTCCCTGTGGCTAGTGTGCTCCACGTGAGACAGCACAGTTCTAAAAGCAGCATCAGCACAATCTCTGTGACCACCAGGATGCTAATTGACAGGCACACAGTCTGCCCCATGCCATGGCAATAGTGATAGATAGTGACATCCTCAGCCTCCAAGCTGCTGTGTCAAGGTTGATGTCACCATCAAACCCATGATGTGTGAACCACAGGGGATTCTGGAAGTAAATGGAATCCTGGTGAGCCAGGCTGTCTCGAGGTCTGTTGGACACTGTCCAGGAACATTTCCAATCTGTATCTGCTATTGTTAGCACCAGGTGTCCCCACAGGTCCATGAGTTAAAGGCTTGGCCCCAGGGTGGTGCTTATGGGAGGTACTGTGGACCTTGAGGAAGGGACCTTGATGACCCAAATCTCTTTGTCTTCCTGGTCCTCTTTGTTTCCTGGTCCCTGAGGTAAGTGATAGGCTTTGTCTCACAACCCTCCTATGATGTGCTGTCTCTGCCCAGGGTTCAAGGCAGTGGGGCCATCTGGCCTTGGACAGGAACCTCCAGAAATGGAGCCAGATGAAAGTGTCCTACTTGTATGTTAATTGCCGTGGTGTTTTATTATAGTCATGCAAAATGAAGTGCAGCATAACTGATGGAACTCAAGGAAAAGGCGCAGGAGCTCTGGAGATTCCTATGGACACAGCCCTGAGGCTGTGAACTCTGAGACTTCTGTCTCTGTCCTGTGTCCTGCCTGCATTTGCAGATATCCTCAAAGAGGGATGTGGGAGGACTCCCATTCTCAGGGTGCACAGAAGCCTCCCAAGTCTCAGGAGGCCCCGAGTAGACACAACACAGAGCACACTCTTTCCAACCACTCTCCATCAGAAAAGGTAAAGGATGGTATCCCCAGGGAACTCCTGGAACAGCCGGTAAGGTCAATAAGTGCTTGAGTTCTGCCACCTGGTGGATCAAGATACTTGTTCCCTGAGTCAGAGGCTGAGTCTCAGAAGGCCAGGGTTACCAGAGGAATCACATTGACCTGCACCTGCTGTCAGTCAGACACCTCAGAGACCCTCAGTGCATCTGTGTGTAGTCAGTCAGGGTTCTCCAGAGAAGCAAACCAACAGGAGACAGAGGACTATGTATGTGGTCACAGGTGTGGGTCATCTTATGAGAATTTCATTCACAGTTTTCAGGAGGCTTAGCAGTCCATCAATATGCAGTGGACAAGCAGTGGTCCCAGGAGACCCAATGGTGGGCTCCAGCCTGATGTCAGCAGATTCCAGGTCCATGAAGCCCTTGTTTATGTGCTAGTTCCTCAGCAGAGCAACACCAGTGTGGGTCCAGTCAGGCATCAGGGGTCCTCCCTACTCCCAGGAAGGTGGGCTGTGTTCTATTATGCCCAGTATTAAGTCCTCCCACATGAGGAAAAGCAATCTGCTTACCTCCGCCTGCAAATTCAAAGGCTGATCTGATCCCAAATCCTCATGGGCACACCCAGGACAGTATATCACCAGATACTTGGGCACCTTATAACCAAAGCAAGTGGACACAGAAGCCTGACAATCACAGTTATGAAGTGAGTGACCATCAACCCAGCTACTATAAATCTGCCCCTTCAACATGTCTCCAAGCCACTTCTCTCTGGGTCCTCATCATGAGTTGATGACCTCATAGTTAGTTTACCAGGTGTTGAGCTTTGAAGACGGCACATGCTGAAGGTCAGTAGTGCACAAATGTTGCTTGTCACCACTATAACAGAATCTCCACAGGGCAGGATGGTGTTAGTTTTTGTGTGAGTGATCAAAAACTATGCAAATTATCTGAAATGTATTAAGTAACTATTTGTACGAGTTACTCAACTCCAGACCATTCCTTTACCCAAGGAGCAATATCATTCTCACCTTAATTTTTTTTTAAATTATTATCATGAGTTAAAAGAAAGACCTTCTGATGTTTTACACATTTTAAGGACACACCTTGCAGCACACCTGGTGTAAATAATGTTGTACAATTATCATAGCTGTCTATCTCTGCAATTTCAGGTCAAGTTTCTTATAAAAGTGGGGTCACTCAGTGGACATTCTCATGTGACTTGCAGAGTATTTCTCACTCACTCTCTGTATCTAGCTCTCAGTTGGGTAATGGTTCTGGGCCCCAAAGGGACAGAAGTTCTGTGTCCAGAGCTGGGCTTGGGCTACTCCTCCCAACTGCCCTCCCCCACACAGGCAGAACAACTGGCTCAGTAACTGCATTGCCACCGGACAAAGCCATCCATAGAGGTTAAGGCCACACCTCTGACTGCACAGAGGACTGGATAGGTGTATTGGTAACTCCACAGCTCACATGACAAAGAGCCTCTTCTCTCAGTGGACCATGTCAGCCATGCATGCAGCTTCAGAACATCTGGTGCTCTCCTTCTGGTCTCTAAAGATAATAATCACCATCTTTAACTTTTCCATGAGAATCCAATGAGAGCAGTCAGGGGTCAGGCCAAGGGTCAGGATGTGCAAGAGAACAGTACTGCAGCCCATAGGAAGACAGCCGTGTAAAAGACTGGATGGCTGTGAGTTCAGAGCATAGGGGACAAAGCAGAGAAGGCCTAAGAAGGAATGCAGGGGAGGAGCCCAGGACCAACAGACAAAAAATGGGAGAGGACAGACGGTGTGCTTTTAGACCTGTCCTCAACCTGCTCCCCTGAGAGGTCACCAGACTGCCAGCAGTCCCTGGCAGAATCAGAATCCTGGGAGAGATTTGTCCTGCTGGGTTTCTGTTCTCATGACTAAAAGGCTCAGGGGTCACTCCAGGTAAAGTGGGATAACTGAGATACATGAAATAACCACACAAGAGACACAAATACCTTTTTCTTTGGGGTCACTGTGATGGCTCCTCTGACCTTAAGGGTCTGCAGAAAGAGAGAGTGAGAGCACTCAATGATCCCTTTAATTGAGGAGAAGCTATGCAAATGAAGCAGGCAGTCAGGTTTCAGGGAGCTGAGTCAATCTTCATGATGTCCACTGTCAGTAGGTTGACTGACACCTGGGTAGGCCACACCCAAGGGCACAGTAAGAGAAGGGAACACACAAGTCATTTCCATGGAAGATTCTATCCAAAACAGGGCAAGGGATTATATTACAAAGAAACAGGTGAGCATAGCTTCACCCATAGGGCTGTAGCAAGACACACCCATGCATGAGGTGCTGACCCTCACACCCAAGAAGGGTGGGGAAAGCTCTGCCACATTTCTGTGCCTCAGCACTCATTCAGGGATTGTGACTCAGTCACGTGTAAGGTTGTTCTCCCACATTGTCGCCTGAAGGTGACAGGAGGAAGTTCATGTGCCTTGATGAAAGAGTGGCTGCTGGTGGCCAGAGTGATCTGTGTCCCTGCCTCCTAGCCTCCCTGGCAGGCATGGTGTGCATAGGGCAGCAGAAGATAGCTGGTGGCCAGAGTGACCTGTATACCTGCCCCCCAGAGCCCCAGGCAGGCAAGGTGTGCAGAGGGCCCCAGGAGGCAGCAGGAGCTGGGCAGCCAGGCCATCACAAGCCCCTCAGGGACTCAGGACATGATTCCTAGGACATGCAGGCTGTTCATGGGCCCCCTCTTATGGCCACATGTGCAGAGACACCTGAGGATTTTACTTGTGGTGACCTGGTGAGAGTGAAATGGTCTTTCCTACACATTTCAAACACAGTGTGGTGTTTTTCCCTGGCTTGTTTAGAAGTGACAACCACACATGTTTTTTCACAATGTACAGGGCTGAGATTACATTAGGTGATGGGGTACAGTTTCCAGGGAGACGTGAGAGCCATGAGTTGGGACTGTACCACCAGGCCTGGAGTTCAAGGGCCACATGACCCATTGTTGTCCCACATTCTCTGTAAAAAGCTGAGTGACTGTGGAGTCAGGGCACCTGGGGTCCCAGACATTCAGCTCATCTTCTCCTCCACTGCACTTTATTGACCACTTCCAGTCATTATTTCTGGGGCATGAGAAAAGAAATATCCTGAGATGTGCTAAATTAATCACAAGGGCAGGAGCAGGGAGGGAGGGAGGGATCAGGAGACATAGTAAAGTGACAGCTACAGGCCAAAGCCAACAAGACTGCTCCACGTTTCTGACCATGTGTGGAAATCAGGTGGCCAAACACCAGGGCCACTGAGTCTAGCTTACTGTGAATTTCTTGACTCTGAACCCACCCAAACCATGAGAACACTGCTCCTTGGTACTGCCTTTTTATCCCAAGGGATTTCTTTTTTTTCTGTAATCTTGCTCCTCATGGCCATACCCAGCAGAGGGGCAACAGAGAAAACACTAGGCTTTTTCCCAAAAGCATTCATTGAAACCTTTTCTTGGCTTTATGGTCAAGAGGGTGCATTCCCAGCTGCTATGGAGGCCCCACTGGTGACTGCAGGAGTCAGCCCAGGATCTGCTGCTGTCCTGAGGATTGATAATGTCTTTCACTTCAGAGAAACTTAAGTCTTCAGCATTTTGGTTTAAAAGGTGGTGACCACTGTCGATCTCTCTGGCATCCTCAGCACTATTGGGAGGAATTTGAAGGACAGAGGTGATGGTCACACAGGAGCTCTGATCCTCTTACTCTCAGTTCTGACTGGACCTCACCGTTGGGGGAATGACAGGAACTTTCCCATTTCTAGCACAAGCTTAACAAATGATAATATCTTCAGAAATTCCAAAAAGTTTAGTTTAGGCTCTCCATTCATTATTGAAATACATGTGGCCTGGGATATGAGGAGGAGATGACTCAGGCTTCAGTGGTGAACCAGAGAGTCAGTACCTTTCAGGATCTGCATTTATTCACTGCATTATTGACCACCATACAATCAGACATTGAAAGACTTAAATTTTCTCTCTTTTCCTATAGTATGAAGTTCCAAACCAGAATACCTAATGTGGCTTTCCCATACTCTATGAACCCCCATCCTCTTCAGATGTGATGATCTATTCAATTAGAAGTGCAGTTGTCATCTCAAGAGGGGATGCAGAGGACCCTCACTCTCCTTTCCTCCAAAACCTCCCTGTGACCTCAGAGCCTGGCTGCCTCTGAGCAGTGCCCTCAGCAGGTGGAGGCAGCAGGAGGAGCAGCTGGGACAGCCCAGCCTCACACTTTTGCTCCCTGGGAGGTTGTATCATAACCTGTGTCACCTTGGCAGGCGAACTGTTAGTCTTTAGACTGTAATAAGTGGCAACGTCTTCAGGATCCAGGCTGCTGATGGTGAGAGTAAAATCTGTGCCAGATACAGTGCCACTGAACCTCTATGGGACCCCAGATCCAATATTGGTGGCATGATCAATGAGGAGCATAGAGGAGCTTACCTTGGCTTCTGTTGATAGCAGAATAACCAATTATTAATATTTTGACTTTCCCTAGAAGTGATGGTGACTATGTCTCCTTGAGATTTAGATGGATAGGATGGAGACAGCATCATCAAGATGTTGCATATGGAACCTGAGATTAGATACATACACATAAATACCCACATAAGTACGAATGTTACTATAGGACTTCGGTGAACACCATGAAACACTGACGCCTGGGCTGAGCACATCCCCAGTGTTGTCCCTCCTTACTTGGAAAGCAGAGCAGCAGAAGCCCCAGGAGCAGGGTGGGGACCCTCATGTCCATGCTGTGTCCTGATTGAGACTGACTCCTGCACGGGGTGTGAGCAGTCTCTTAACACATCCTCAGCGCAGTGGGCTGTACTGTGAGCACATGAAAATCAGCAGGACTGGGCAGGGCTGGCACAGCTTCAGGGCTGGCTCTTCTCAATAACCAAGCACACAGGTCCAGTGTCCCTGTATGTTCCATCTCAGACTAAGACAGCACACATTTGCCTGCTGAGAATGTATTACTCCCTGGAAGCAATAGAACAGATCAGTCTGCTGGTCAATTTTTCATTTTCTTGTTGAGTGTTCATCTCATCATCTCTTGATCTCACCATCTTCAACTGGGCCTGACAGAAAAAAAAGAAATTTACATTCTTTAGACTCCATGAATTTGGCAGCTCTTTCTGTAAATTAGCTTTGCAGCAATTACCATCAGGAAGGCACTCATATTTTAATAAAAATGAAGATTACATGTGTATTCATTAATTTAAATTGTCTATATATTTATTATCATAAAGCTGCATGTTTAATATAATTATTCATTATCTACTCACTGTGTAACTTGACAAATATTTCCAAAGTGATCCCAGACTTGCTGACAACCCTGGAGATAGTATCCTCACATAGTATGAGTCCATGCTCTGCTAGTGAAATTCTGAGAGTTGGAGCAACAGTGATTATGCAGGGTCACTGTTTTCTGTTCCCACCTCACCATCTCTCATTAGAAGCGTATTTCTTATTCCATTTTACCCTGTGGTTTCCTGGAAACTAGGACAATTGATCTGAGATGTGCCTTCCTCATTCAGAGTCTAAATAGGAGAATTCAGTATCCACCAGCACCAGTAGGAGGATAGATGTATGGACAGAGGTAAAGTGAGCTCTGTAGAATTATGAGGTTATATGATGCAGGCAACGGAGAGAACCAGATCTACCCATTCACTAACTCCATGGTCAGGAGGCCCACACCTCCAAGGTCAGACAAGATGTGAATCAGGGGCAACAGACAATGCCCTGTTTTTCATATCATCTTGGCTGCCTGCCTGACCTACCAAGGCACATCATGACTATAATGTAGACTTTAACTCCCTGTATAAAGCAAGCACCACTTGGAAATCTGAGGTGGCTTCAGTTTTTTCATATGAATCCAGACCAATACTGGAACTCAGGCTCTAAATGTGCATTGATAAAATTTATTATTTAAACCAGGAGAAACATTGGGGCCGGCCCAGAGGTATGAAGTCTCTGACCTCTTCAGCTTCGGGGGCATAGGGAGTCTTAAACTGTCTAAATGCTGTTTGCTCAGGATCACTAGGCATTGCTGAGCTAACGTGGATCTGGGGCAAATAGCCTGCTCTTCTCAGAACACACACCAAGCCCGGAGCGACCGAATTCAGGCTCCCGTTCACCTGCGTCTCGCAGACAAACTGCTCTGGCTCAGTGCTAAACGATCCCGTGGAAACAGCTTGTCGGTCCCGGTCCCCGCCAGATCTTGCGGATGTAAATACCAACCGAGCTTTCATAGGCAGTGGCCACAGGATTGAGACGGGGCTTGGGAGGGCTAGTCAGGACACACCCGTTGCTTCGGTCACCCGGCAAAGGGAACTAACTGCTGCCATTCGCATGGGATCCCACCATAAAAGAGAACTGATGTCATCAGAATGCGGTGGAGATAACTTCATTGAAGCCAGCTGCGGCAGGTGTGTAACCTCTAGCCTTCCCTCTCCACACAGCAGGGAAACCTCAAGGGCCCCTCCCAGCTCTCCTGTGAGTGCGATAGTCAGACCGAGGGATTCAGGAGTGGCGCGGAACCCGCGACGCGGGACCCCCAGCTATCACTCCCACCAGTGCAGACAACTGAGGTCTCTTTCACCAGCTCCCGGGGGCATGGCTACCAGAGGGCAAGCAAAAATACACTGAGGGCTTTCAGCCCCAAGCTCCACAACATTAGGGGCTGAGGGACTGGCAAGCAGGGAGAGTGTGCCCAGTTGTTCAAGAAAATAGGGCTCCCGTGAACAGCAGACCTGGAGCATAACCAGTATTGTGGTGAGCGTCACCTGTGAATGGGGCCAGTGGTGAGCAGACTAGACACAAGAAATGGCCTGAGGCACTCAGGAGTGGAGACCCGCCCAGAAGGGGAGGAGGAGCTGCTGCACAGTGATTGGTTCCTGCACATTGAGAGGAGAAGCTTGGACCAGTGGGCACAGCTCCACCTACTGGAAGAGAAGTTAATCGAACACTAAGACTGCATTTTTTAATTTAAAAAAAATATTTTTTTTCTTTTTAAATTTTTAAAATATTTTTGGTATTTTTTTATTTTTTATTTTTATTTTTTGATTATTTTTAATTTTTTTCTTTTTTCTTTTCTATTTTTTCTTTTGTCTTTTCATTTCTTTTCAATTTCCTTGTTCCCTTTCCTTGAATTCTGTTTACTCTCATTCTCTTTAGTGACTTCTTCCCTTCCCTTCTAATAACTTTCCTCCCAAGCAGCATGACACTGTTTATGTGTAATTTACTAAATATGTATATGTCAATGTTCCGAGACATTTATAGTGCTACCAAGACCCTAACTTTCCCCAAATACTCCAGACCATTCTCCTGTTAACATCCCTCGTCAGTAGAGCAACTTTCCAAGGTTGCCAAGAGATACCAACCTCAATACCATCACATCATTCGACCTAAATATAAGTCCAAAGATCAAACCGCAGACCGCTATATGCCATCAGAATCCGTACAGAGTTTAGGAAATGAATGAATCTGCACTAAAGTGCAACGAAATGCATCATCTCTAGTCATAGTCTCCCACCACAAAAGAGAGACCCCAGAGACACACAAAAACAAATAAATTTATAGGAGTAAACAGTAACTCAGCAGTTCAAAAAGAGCAAGAAGTAACATAAGCAGCATGAAAAAGCAAGGAAGAAAAGGAGTACAAAAAATGTAGGACAGCCTAAATATACAGGAGGATCTAGAGGCATCAGAAAAATGGTCAAATACAGAACTCAAGGAATACCTTAGACAGATGGAATGGAATCTTAAAGAGGATATGAGACAGCAAATTGAAACAATGAAAGAACACATTTGAAATGAATTACACAAGGAAATAAAAGAAACAAATAAGCATCTTTATCAGGAGATAGAAATTATAAAAAATCAAACAATAATTCTAGAAATGAAGGAAACTGTAAACCAAATTAAAAATTCAAATGAGAGTATCATTAACAGAGTGGAGCAAGTAGAAGCCAGAACGTCAGATAATGAAGACAAAATATATCATCTTGAAGAGTCTAGCAAACTCAGAATGGCTGGTAAAAAATCACGAGAAAAACATCCAAGAGATATGGGATAACATAAAAAAAATCAAACTTAAGAGTCATTGGGATAGAGGCAGGTATAGAGGTTCAAACCAAGGGAATGAACAACCTGTTGAATGAAATAATTATAGAAAACTTTCCAGATATAAAAAAGGAAATGGATGTACAAATTGTAGATTCATACAGGACACCGAGCATACAAAATCACAGTAGACTAACGCCAAGACACATTGTTATAAAGATATCCAATATACAAAACAAAGAGAAAATATTAAAAGCTACAAGAGAAAGGAGGCAGATTACATTCAGGGGTAAACCAATAAGGTTAACAACTGATTTTTCATCACAGACACCAAAAGTGAGAAGATCCTGGAACAACATATTTCAAACTCTGAAAGACAATGGATGCCATCCGAGAATTTTGTATCCAGCAAAATTAATCTTCAGGTACAACAACGAAATAAAAATCTTTCATGATAAACAAAAGTTAAAAGAATTTGCAGCCAGAAAACCAGCATTGCAAGCATCTTGAGCAAAACACTACACGAGGAAGAAATGAAAAACAATGACCAAAACCAACAGTGGGAAGTACCTCAGTAAACCCAGAGAGTGGGGGCAAAGCTAATCATGTAGAAACAAACCAAATTAAAAAAAAAAAAAAAAAACAAGATAAATAATCAAACATGGCTGGAAGTACAAACCATATATCAATAGTAACTCTAAACATAAATGGCTTAAACTCACCAATAAAGCGGCATACACTGATAACATGGATTAAAAAAAATCAAACAATATGCTGCCTTCAGAAGACACATTTTATTGGAAAAGACATACACAGGCTGAAGGTGAAAGGTTGGTAAAAAACATACCATGCACAGGGTCCTCGTAAGCAAGCAGGGGTGGCCATCCTCATATCGAATAAAATTGACTTCAAGACTAAGTTAATCAAAAGAAATAAGGAAGGACACTATATAGTATTAAAAGGAACCATTCACCAACAAGACATAACAATTATCAATATTTACCCACCAAATAATGGTGCTGTGACATTCATAAAACAAACTCTCCTCAAGTTCAAGAATCAAATAGATCACAGTACAATAATTAAGGGGGACTTCAACACTCCTCTCTCACCATTGGACAGATCCTTCAAACAAAAGTTGAATAAAGAATCTATAAAACTCAATATCACAATCAATAACCTAGACTTAACTGACATATATAGAATATATCAACCATCATCAAGTGGATAAACTTTTTTGTCAGTAGCACATGGATCCTTCTCAAAAATAGACCATATATTATGCCATAGGGCAACCCTCAGTAAATATAAAATGGTGGAGATAATACCATGCATTTTATCTGATCATAATGGAATGAAACTAGAAATCAATGATAAAAGAAGGAAGGAAAAATAATACAGCCCATGAAAAAAGAAGAATATATTAATGAATGATCAATGGGTTACAGAAGACATAAAGGAAGAAATCTAAAAATTCTTAGAGACAAATGAAAATACAGACACAACATATCAGAATCTATGGGACACAATAAAAGCAGTTTTAAGAGGGAAATTCATTGCCTGGAAGTCATTTCTCAAAAAATGAAAAAAAAAAAAAAAACAACAACAAATAAATGAGCTCACACTTCATCTCAAAGCCCTAGAAAAGGAAGAAAAAAACAACAGCAAATATAGCAGAAGGCCAGAAATAATTAAAACCAGAGAGGAAGTCAATGAAATTGAAACAAAGAAACTATTGAAAAAATGACAAAACTAAAAGTTGGTTCTTTGAAAAAATAAATAAGATCTACAGACACTTATTCATACTAATGAAGAGAAGAAGAGAGAGAACTCAAATTACTAACATATGGGATGAAAAAGGAAATATCACAACAGATGCTACAGAAATACAGAAGACAATTAGAAATTATTTTGAAACACTAAATTCCAATAAAATAGAAGATAATAAAGACATCGATAAATTTCTTAAGTCATATGATTTGCCCAGACTGAATCAGGAGGATACACAAAATTTGAACAGACCAATATCAATGGATGAAATAGACAAAGCAATCAAAGGACTACCAACCAACAAAAGCCCAGGACCAGATGGGTATACAGGTTTTAGGAAAGGTTTTGCAAAAGGATTTACAATGGTTTTACAAAACCTTTAAAGAAGAATTAAAACCAATAATTTTCAAGTTATTTCAGGAAATAGAAAAAGAGGGAGCCCTTTCAAATTCATTCTATGAGACCAACATCACCCTGATTCTGAAACCAGACAAAGACACCTCAAAGAAAGAAAACTACAGACCAATATCTCTAATGAACATAGATGCAAAAATCCTCAATAAAATTCTGGTGAATCAGATACACAAACACGTAAAAAAAATTGTGCACCATGATCAAGTAGGATTCATCCCTGGGATGCAAGGCTGGTTCAATATATGGAAATCAATAAATGTTATTCACCACATCAATAGACTTAAAGGTAAGAACCATATGATCATCTCGATAGACACAGAAAAAGCATTCGACAAAGTACAGCATCCCTTTATGTTCAAAACACTAGAAAAACTAGGGATAACAGGAACTTACCACAACATTTTAAAAGCTATCTATGCTAAGCCTCAAGCTAGCATCATTCTGAATGGAGAAAAATTGAAGGCATTCCCTCTAAAATCTGGAACAAGACAGGGAAGCCCTCTATCACCACTTCTATTCAATATAATCCTGGAAACACTGGCCAGAACAATTAGACGAAAGAAATTAAAGGCATAAAAATAGGAAAAGAAGAAGTTAAATTATCACTATTTGTGGTCCACATGATTCTATACCTACAAGACCCAAAAGGGTCTACAAAGAAACTACTAGAACTAGTAAATGAATTCAGCAAAGTGGCAGGATATAAAATCAACACGCATAAATCCAAGGCATTCCTGTATATCAGTGACAAAACTTCTGAAATGGAAAAGAGGAAAAACATCCCATTCACAATATCCTCAAAAAAATAAAATACTTGGGAATCAATCTAACAAAAGAGATGAAAGACTTATACAATGAAAACTACAGAACCCTAAATAGAGAAATAGAAGAAGATCTTAGAAGATGGAAAAATATACCCTGTTCATGGAAAGGCAGAACTAACATCATCAAAATGGCGATATTACCAAAAGTTCTCTATAGGTTCAATGCAGTGCCAATCAAAATCCCAATGACATTCCTTGTAGAAATAGATAAAGCAATTATAAAATTCATATGGTAAAATAAAAGACCCAGAATAGCAAAAACCACTCTAAGCAGGAAGTGTGAATCAGGCGGTATAGGGATACCAGATTTCAAATTATACTACAGAGCAATAGTAACAAAAACAGCATGGTGCTGGTACCAAAACAGGCAGGTGGACCAATGGTACAGAATAGAGGACACAGAGACCAATCCACAAAGTTACAACTATCTTATATTTGATAAAGTGACTAAAAGCATGCAATGGAGGACGGATAGCATCTTCAACAAAAGGTGCTTGAAAAACTGGAAATCCATATGCAACAAAATGAATCTGAATCCCCTTCTCTCACCATACACAAATGTTAACTCAAAATTGATCAAGGAGCTTGATATGAAATCAGAGACTTTGCACCTGATAGAAGAAAAAGTTGGCTCCAATCTACATATTGTCAGGTTGGACTCCAAATTTCTTAATAGGACACCCATAGCACAAGAGTTAATAACAAGAATCAACGAATGGGACTTACTTAAACTAAAAAGTTTTTTCTCAGCAAGAGAAACAATAAAAGAGGTAAATAGGGAGCCTACATCATGGGAACAAATTTTTACTCCTCACACTTCAGATAGAGCCCTAATATCCAGAGTATACAAAGAACACAAAAAATTAAACAATAAGATAACAAATAACCCAATCTACAAATGGGCGAAGGACCTGAACAGACACTTCTCAGAGGAGGACATACAATCAATCAACAAGTACATGAAAAAATGCTCACCATCTCTAGCAGTCAGAGAAATGCAAATCAAAACCACCCTAAGATACCATCTCACTCCAGTAAGATTGGCAGCCATTATGAAGTCAAATAACAACAAGTGCTGGCAAGGATGTGGGGAAAAGTGTACACTTGTACATTGCTGGTGGGACTACAATTTGGTGCGGCCAATTTGGAAAGCAGTATGGAGATTCCTTGGAAAGCTGGGAATGGAACTTCCATTTGACTCAGCTATTCCCCTTCTTGGACTATTCCCTAAAGACCTTAAAAGAGTGTACTATAGGGACACTGCTACAACAATGTTCATAGCAGCACAATTCACAATAGATAGACTGTGGATCCAACCTAGATGCCCTTCAATAGAGGAATGGATAAAAAAAATGTGGCATTTATACACAATGAAGTATTACTCTGCACTAAAAAATGACAAAATCATGGAATTTGCAGGAAAATAGATGACACTAGAGCAGATTATGCTAAGTGAAGTAAGCCAATCCCTAAAAAACAAGTGCCAAATATCATCTTTGATATAAGAAGAGCAAGTAAGAACAAAATAGAGGGGAGGAGCATGAGAAGATAACCACTAAACAGGGATGAGAGTGGGGAGGGAAAGAGAGAGATAAGGGAAATTTTATTGTAAAGGAAGGAGACCCTCATTGTTATACAAAATTACATATAAGAGGAAGTGAGGGGAAAGGGGGGAAAACAAGAGAGAGAAATGAATTACAGTAGATGGGGTAGGGAGAGAAGATTGGAGGGGAAGGGAGGGAGGGAAGGGGAGGGGAGGGGGGATAGAAGAGGATAGGAAAGGCAGCAGAATACAACAGACACTAGTATGGCAGTAGGTA
The DNA here is from genome assembly GCF_045843805.1 of Urocitellus parryii. Lineage (NCBI taxonomy): Eukaryota > Metazoa > Chordata > Mammalia > Rodentia > Sciuridae > Urocitellus > Urocitellus parryii. Next base: position 25,540,904 of record NC_135542.1, on the reverse strand, counting down.
AAAAAGTGGATGTGTAACCGATGTGAATCTGCAATATGTATATAGGGTAAAAACAGGAGTTCATAATCTGCTTGAATCAAATGTAGGAAATATGATATGTCAAGAACTTTGTAATGTTTTGAACAACTAATAAAAAAGAAATACCATAAGCAAATTTAAAAAAAAATAAAAATAAACCAGGAGAAACATTGTCAAGTATGTGCTGTTGCACCTGAAGAAGAGGGAGAGGGAGGCTGCAGAGGAGCTCCACTGGTTCTTTCTACCAAAACCTCCCAGTGGCCTTTAGAGAGTGGCTGCCTCTGAGCAGTTCCCTCAGCAGATGAAGGCAGCAGGAGGAGCAGCTGGGGCAGCTCAGGCTCACACTTCTGCTTCCTGGGAGTTTTTTGGCCATGGCCTGTGTCACCGTGGGTGGCTAACTGATATACTGTAGGCAGTAATAAGTGGCAACATTTTCAGGCTCCAGGCTGCTGATGGTGAGAGTGAAATCCGTCCCAGCTCCACTGCCACTGAACCTTATGGGGACACCAGATTGCAGATTGGATGCACCATAATTGAGCCACTTAGGATCTTGACCTGGTTTTTGCTGGTACCAGTTTAAGTAAATGCTAATGCCCTGACTTGCCTGGCACGTGATGGTGACTCTTTCTCCTCGAGATGTAGACAGGTAGGATGGAGACTGGGTCATTGTGGTTTCACATTGGCACCTGAAGTTAGACACATGAAAAGAAATGTATGCACAATTAATAGTAACATAAGAGGATTTCCCTGAATAGCCAGGCAGCACTGACCACATTGTGCTGAGCACATCCCCAGGATTGTCCCTCCTTACCTGGGAGGCAGAGAAGCAGGAGCCCTAGGAGATAGGTGGGGACTTTCATGTCCATTTTGTGTCCTGACTGGGACTAACTCCTTCACAGAGTGTGTGCAGCCTCTTAAGAAATCCTCAGGGCAGTGGGCTGAGCTGTGAGCACATGCAAATCAGCAGGGCTTCGCAGGCTGGGCACAGCTGCAGGGCTTCTCCTCTCAGTCACTTAGCACAAAACCATCATCCCCCCATGTTCCAGGGCAACACAGATACTCTGCTTCTCTTTGGGGCCCAAGACCACCTCTGTCTAGTACCCCTGAGTAGCTTGTTATCTTGATCTTTTCCAAGTTTAGTGCTTGCGTTCTTGCATCTATGACAGGGCTGTCCATGATGGCACAATTCCAGACAGTGCAGGACAGTTTACCAGCTACTTTCCATTGTACTTACAGAAACCACTGACACAGAGAAGCTTTCTCTTTGCTCTCATTCCCCAATACTCATGATTTGAAGTAGAGAGGCAATAAGAAAACATGGGGAGTCACACTTTATAATGGAGGATGTCATATGCTTTTACTCAATCTCATAACTACAGCTAAGAAAGTTGTCTTTCCAATTTATGAATGCTCTGTACAACTACTTTCACCCAAAGCCAGGGATTATTTTCTCTCCCATTTGAGGAGCATGGGCTTTCTCTCTAGCTCAGTTTCAGATGATATATGTGCATGACTTTTGTTCCCTGGCTGCTCAGAGAATTGCTCCTATTCTCTCTTCTCTGTCAACCCTAGTCATTGCCTTCAGAAGAAGATATTCTATGTCCACCAAGTGCCATTGATATTCTACTGTGTTCTCAAAACTGCATATTCCACATTTCCTATTGTCAGTCAGCTTCGAAGAGAACTCTGTTCTCAGTGCCTGGTTTAGAACAGTGGGGACCAGGCAGGGTGCATGTGAAGCATGTGGGTGTGTGAAGCCCTGCATGGGGACATTCAGTCTCAGTGGGGTCCTGAGGGTGTCCTCACATGAAGGGGGTGGTAGCGTTGTCCAGGTGTGGATGTCCAAGAGGGGTGAGACAAGGAGGACACTTGGAGGGATAGGAGTCCCCTGAGTATGAGACAGCCCAGGCATGATGAGAAAGACACCCATGCAGGGAGACAAATATGATGTCAGAGTGGAGCAGGTGGGTATGTTAGAGAAAGTAGAGGCAAGGAGTGTAGGTGAGGATGACAACTGCGGACTGGTTTTGAACAGGGTTATTGTGAAGATTTGGATGTGAGGTGTTTCCCAAAAGCTCATGTGTGAGACAATGCAAGAAGATTTAGAGGAGAAATGATTAGGTTGTGAGGATCTTAAGCCAACCAGTGAAATAATCCTCTGTTGGGATTAACTGAGTGGCAACTGTAGGCAGGTAGAAAGTGGCCGGAGCAGGTGGGTCATTGAGGGCTTGTCTTTAGGGTATGTATCTTATATCTGGCAAGTGAACACACTCTCTCTCTCTCTCTCTCTCTCTCTCTCTCTCTCTCTCTCTCTCTCCTTGGTGATCATCATTTGAGCTTCTTCCCTTTGCCACACTCTCCTCCCAAGTTGCTCTGCCTCTCCTCAAGTCCCAATGAATGTGGCTATTTAAGACCTCTGAGGGCTGGGGATGTGGCTCAAGTGGTAGCGCACTTGCCTTGCATGTATGTGGCCTGGGTTCGATCCTTAGCACCACATACAAATAGAGATGTTGTGACCTCCGAAAACTAAACAATAAATATTAAAAATTTCTCTCTCTCTCTCTCTCTCTCTCTCTCTCTCTCTCTCTCTCTCTCTCTCAAAAAAAAAAAAAGAAGACTTCTGAAACCATGAGCCCTTAGGTAAAATCTTCCTCCCATAAAATTGTTTTTGTCAGATCCTTTGGTCACAGCAGCAAAAAAGGTGATAAAGCAGGAATTGGTCAAAAATGCCAGTTCATTTAAGATAACTAGAACCAAGAACTCAGTGTTACAGAAAGGAGTTACTTACCTGAAAGGAGACTAACTGAATAAAATCTACGATTTTAGACGATAATCAAAGATATTACTGTATACTCACAACTCTGGTAGAGTAAGTAAGAAAGTAACTTGCAGAATTAAGTATAAATGTCTCTGTCTGTTAATACAGACATAAATAAAGAATTTCTCTAGTCTAGAATAGTCTTTTAGTCTCAAAAACACTCATGGTTTCTAAATACCTTTATTCTTTTTTAAAAAGAACCATCAATCCTTGAAGAAATGTCTATTACAGAATCCCAATATAAAAGTGGATATGGATCCTGATCCATCTGGGAACTAAGGGTACACTAAAGGAACAAGGTGGTCATAGCCTATCAAAACGGAAACCAACTTCAATGGGACTCCAACTAGCTACACTGGAAATATTTGAGCATCAAAAGAATCAATGATGAAAATATGTTATAAACCACAGAATAAAATAGAAATCAATGAATTGATACTTCTGTCTTAATGAAGAAAGGGATGTTTATGAAGCATCAAGGATATTGTCCACAAATCTCTTCTAATTTTGAAAGAGGAATGTCAATGTGCATCAGAGAATTCAGGTGACACCACCTGAATCAGGTTCACAGCTTTGCCTCTGGACATTCCTGTGTGGTATAGGCTGAAATGTTGGGGTTGTGAGCCCAGTGACACAGGGCATGACAGATTGGAGACAGGGTTCTTGAAAGGATAATTATGTAAAGGGAGGCCTTCTGTCTGGTTTAATTCAATGTGTCTGGTGGCCTCATAGAAAGAGGAACTTAGAACTAAGATACACCTGGGGAAAGACCATGTGACACACAGAAGAACGACCCCCAGGGACTCAGAGAGGCCTCTGAGGAGAACAGATGCTGGTGCCTTCCTCTCCACCTATGGATCCCATGACTGCTAAACAATACATTTTTGCTGTTCAAACCCCCGGTCTGTGGTCCTTTCTAATATCAGCACAGCAGGTACACTACCACAGATTGACTAGTGAAATGTAATCAAGAGGGGACAGCAACTCCTACAGGGGACATTTTATAAGGCAATTGGTGTGTCTTCTTAAAAATGACTAGGTCCTGATTTTCAGGAGAACACTGCAAGTGTTCCTGACTCAATGAATCTGGAGACATGCCTCTGAGGACTCATGTGAACTGGGACAGCAGCACATCCTGACTAAAGGCAGATGGAGACAGTGACAGGATTTAAGGTGGACTTGATAGCTGGAGGCCCAACATGATAAGACTGATCTCTAGATTCTTTGTGGTGTTGGCTTGTGTAGGAGGCCATCATTGGGAGGAAGCACATAGTAAAATGTAGTGGGCCATCAGGTCTAAGCTGACTCTCAAATGGTTTCAATGGGAAAGAAGAACTTTGTGCTGTTCATAAATGTCTGTAAGTTTGAAGTTTCCTCAAAAATTTTCAAATATGAAACATCTATTGTTGAAAAACAGAAAGATTTTTTTTATCCCTTTGCAATAACCCTGACCAGTTTTTATTGCCATCTGCTATTGTCTGTTTTCAAAGAATGGAGCTGGAGTCTTGGTCCCCAAACTGGTGATATTAGGAGGTGGTAGAACTTTTAGAATCTGGATCTACTGGAAGGTCCCTAGATCAGTTGGGGACACTGCACTCAGAAGGAGTGAAGGCCCTTCTCATGTGACCACAGCTAGTTCTCCGGGAGATGGCTTATGCAAGCCAGCCTGCCCACTCCCTGACCACCCTGGTCATTGGACCAGCACAGAGATCGTCTCTCTGACAATGCTCCCCATTTCAACTTTGGAATAACATTAGAGTGATTGTCACCCAAAGCTATAATTCTGCCAAACAGCACTGAAAGCTTTGGAAGGGGAATGCAGTGGCCTGGAACAAGAGAGGACATGTTGGTTCTCCTACCTCTAACTGGGACTCTGATTTGAAGAACCCACAAGGAGAAGATCAGAGTTTAAGGAGTTGTGAATACAGATCAGGGACACAATCAAAATGATTCACTCCCTCCTTTGTCTTGAAAAATATGGACACAATGGTAAGAAAGGCCAACTGGAATGAGTAGAAGAAAAATTGGTGAAGGAGTAAATGAATGGATATGAGGAGGAAGAAGAATCTGCTAACTGTGTATCAGATGAGAAAAAGGTTCATCCCAAGTGGGAGAAGACAGAAAATATTGTGGCAGCATAATACTTACCCCAGTAGCCTCATATTTGGAAATTCCTAAAAACCAGAACCTAATGATGTGATGGTGTAATCAAACAAGTGTGACACACACCTGGCTTCCTTCTCTTAGAGCTCTACCTGAGATGTCACACTCTTTTTTTTTTTTTTTCAAGATTTCTAATTCATTCCTCTTCAGGCACTGCTCCTCAGACTTAAATATGCTGTTGCTTCACTTCTGGACCTGTTTCATCTGAGCTTTCTCAGATTGTCTCCAGTAACTCATCCCAATCATTTTTTTTCTTTTTGTTCACCTTATCCCACCAATCCTTAAACTTTGGTTACCTCTTATCCCTGAACTCTTAATGCTCCATCCATGACATTTTGAGCTGCCCCTCTTTTTATGACTCCTGGGTCACCCTCTGATTTTCTCCATCAACAAAGCTTTAGGCATAAATGATGTTATATTCTGTTTCCTACACAATGAGCTACATATTTTACTCATTTTTTGGTAAAATTAAATAAAGAAATGGCCCCACTGCTGTTTATTTATTTATTTATCTTTAAAAATAATACATTAAAAGAACAAGTTGGAACAAAAAGTTAAAATTACCAGTAGCTTGACTAGAGGATATAGTGAAAGCAAAAGGACACAAAGCTGTTCTCCATTGTATCATTAATGGTCTATTTCTTAATAGAAACAGTATTTACATAGTATGTTCCACCTGTAATAATTCGTTGATCTGTAGAGTTTTGATGCTGTTCAAGTATTTTCATTGTTAAATAGGATCAAATTAATTTCACAAAAGGTGGTGGGGAAGAGCATAAGGAGAGACTAAAAAAGGATACTAGAAAATACTTTGGGGTAAGGGATGAATCAATTAATTATTGAGTGGATTTTTGGATGTGTTTTTATGTCAAACTCTAAAAGTATACACCTTAAATAGGTATAGTAATTAGGGTGATAGTAATTAGCACTCAATTTTGTTAGAGTGCTTGCCTTACATGCACAAGACCCTGGGTTCAATGCCCATAACAAAAAAAAATTGTACAGTAACTATATTAATAAACCTAAAAATATATCTAAGTTATGGTTAAAAAGAAATTACACTATTAAATGATTAATTAAAAATAAAACTAAGAACTCATTAGCTAAATATTCTTCTCAATATTTTGAGATAGGCATTTTGTATAGGTAGAAAATAAAGGGAATATACTAACAAAGAAGTAATATTTAAACATATTAACAGTGAAAACAGCATAGAAAGTATCAGTAATTCCACCTTTTACATTGATAATACAACTAAAATTAAAAGAACTCTGGTAAATTTGAGAAGTAAAATTTTTATATTATTTATGTATTATATACTTGTAACGTGTATGGTATGTATAATAATGCCTCATTTAATGATGTGTATGCATTCGGGAAAATGCATCATAAGGTGGTTCTGTTATTTTGCTAATGATGCAGAATACTTACATAATTCTAGATGGTAAAGACCACTATATACCTAGGTTATTATTTAGCCATTAAAGTACATAAAGTCCCTCATTAATGAAAACATTGTGCCACATGACCATGGGATTTAAAATGATAGCAATCAATATAGATCTAATAATGAGCCCTGTGGAACTAAAGACAGAATACTTAAAAAAGACTCTGGCCATTTAGACAATGATAAAACACAGAAACTGAACTACCCTAGAGGGGAAAAAAATTACAAACTTTCCAAAGAAAGCTGCATAAAAAATGGAGTATCTGAATAACAAAAAATGCCATTGTAGTATTTACTGATATGACTTAATAAAGCATTCACTGGTAAATAAATAAATAATAATAATAATAATAATAATAATAATTTAATATTAAAGGAAAATATAAGATATTCAAAGTTTTTACAACAAAGAGATTTATATGGTGTATCTAGTGGTGGCTGATTATAAAACTAGCTACTTGGAAGGAAAAGGAAGAAAAAATTGCAATCTCAAGATCAGCTTAAGCAGCTTAGTGAGATGCTTACTCAAAATATAATTTAGATGGGACTGCAAATGTTGCCAAGTAGTATGGTACACATTTCTTTAATCATCTAAAATAAAATATTAATAATAATAATAATAATAATAATAATAATAAAAGACAGAATTATGGCTGTTTGTTTTCAAAGTTAAATGATACCTTTATAACAAAACAAAAACATTTTAAATGTAATTTATATTTATGATATGATATCATTAAAGTGTACAAACTGAAGTAACAAATTGGTAAAAACTAATTGCCTCACATGGGGCAAAATATATGTGCCTCACATACAAAAAAGGAGGAAAATTAAAATAAAAAAGCAGGGGATGTTACACAGTAGTTAAGCATGACTGATTTTAAAACTGGGCACCAAAAATGTAAATAAAAATAAAAAAGAAAATGTCAAAAACAGAGACTCAAAAAAAAAAGGTAAGAGCTATTCATTTTGGCAAATTTCTATATGCCAAAATATACATACATAGAATATAACTCATTGTATTTAGGATTCTATTTTTGTGGTTCTACATAATGCAGTTACTGTTGCCATGTGTTCCAATACAAGGATAAGAAAGTTATGACCAGTTCCATAGTTCATTTCTGTCACCTCTAGCTATAATTGTATAGACTTCAGTGTTTTAAAGATTTTTTTTCTTATTGGTGTTATTGAGGTTGAATTTTCATAACAGAGCCCATCAAAAATAAGTTAAGTGGTGACATTTATACTTTCATGGTATAATTACCACAATTATTTTGATTTAAACATTTTAATTACTGAAAATATATTATATAATCAGTTAATCAACCACTCACTTAAATGCCTTCCAAGCCCCTGGCAACAAAATCTCTCCTTTCTAACTCTATGATTTACAAATTTTGAATATTTAATATAAATGTAGTTATAGCACAGGTTAAATTTCATGTGTGGATTTTTGTCTACTTTTCTAAATGTTTTTGAGATTTGTCAACATGGTCACTTGTATATTTAGATTTTATTGCAGAATAATATTCAAACATATATGGATATTATAAAGAGATAGATATATGAATATGAACAAATATATATGTACATGTGCTTATTCAGACAAGGATACATATAAATACACAGACACATTTGTTTTCATTCTTAATGAAAATTTGGATTTTCATATATCTTCTAGTGGAAATGGTGATGTCATTGATATTCATGTTCAAGTGTTTGAATATCTGTTTTCAGTTCATTTGAAAATATAGCTAGAAATAAAATTGGTAGGTCATATGGTAATTCTGTTTAAAATTTTAGTAATCATCAAATTCTTTTCTATACCTACTATACTATTTTTTTTTTATATTCTGAACAGAAGTGTGTGTGGTTTCTAATTGGTTCACATGGTGCCCAACACTTCTATTTTTAAAATAATGCCAGCATTCTCTTGTTCATGAAGTACTCTTTCATGGTATATATTGTATTTCTGTTGTTCAGTTTGTTGTTGTAGTAGTTTTCTGTAGGGAAGTTAACCTCTAAGGTGGTCCACCAATGAGATCCATCTTTTACCTGTTGTGTTCACAGAGTCTCACTAAGTTACCCAAAGTTTCCACAAAATTGCAATACTACTGCAGACTCCTGAGTACCTTTGATATGAGCATGTGCATATTAATAGACAAAAAGAGAAAAGCATCAATATTCCTATAGTAGAATTTCACTGAAAGAAATATCAGGAACTTTAATGCAGGAAGACAAAAAACATAGACCAAATACAAGTGTCTAAGATACAAAGTACATAAAAATTTACATAAAAAGTGTATAAAATTTTATGTTACACAAATGGTGTAAGATACAGTGAAAATTAATGCAAATGTTGAAAAAAATGATCCATATACAGAAAAAAAATATCCACAAGCTATTTGTTATCTATTTAGATAGCATTGTTGTAATAGAAATTTTTAATTCTATTTTATTGATTTTTATAAGAGGTAAAATTTTCTAAAATAGATAATATTATTTTAATAAGAATGAAAAAGTTGCTTTTGATCAGTTTTGTCAGAAGCAGACTTTTTTCTCCATTTAATTTGCATAAATTTATTATTTGAGTGTCAGCATAGATCAGCACAAAAGGACTGAGCATGCCATCACCACAGGCACCAAGCCTTTGAAGACATCTCAAGATGAGATAACTTGCTCACACTGTGCTTATTCACAGCAAGATGATGGAGTTCAAACAATACTGAATGTCAAAACACAGGATGGGCAGCAGAAGGGCATGAATGGCTCTTTTTTTCTCGGGAAATTTATGGAGAAAATCTGGAGCTTTGAAAAAAACACGATCGTTGTTTACATCTATGAAAGATTATAATTATATATCTGCTTAAAAGAACCATACAGCCTCAAAACTGGAGATCACTGAATGCCATCAGTGCAAAAAAAGAGGATCCTGTGCTTGTAGTTCATAAGCAGAAAGGAACAGTGATCAGTGAGAAATATTAGACCAGGCTGCATTTTATTTGGTCTGGCCACAGTATGAAAAAAACTGGATTGGTATAGGTGGAGATGGTGAGGATTAATGAGAAAACAATTAGCCACTGAATGGTATTTGTGGTTTTTAATTTGAAGCACGCCAACTAGGAGCCACTGCTGGGTTTCTGTTCTCACGACTAAAAGGCTCAGGGGTCACTCTAGTTAAACTGGGCTAACTGGGCTGCATGAAATAACCACACAAGAGACACAAATACCTTTTTCTTTTCTTTGGGGGTCACTGTGACAGCTCCTCTGACCTTAAGGATCTGCAGAAAGAGAGAGAGCGAGAGCACGTGCTGACCCCTTTTATTGAGGAGAAGCTATTCAAATGAGTCAAGGGGTCAGGTTTCAGGGGGCTGAGTCTGACTTCATGATGTCCACTGTCAGCAGGTTGACTGACACCTGGGTAGGCCACACCCAAGGGCACAATAAGAGAAGGGGACACACACAAGGCACTTCCATGGAAGATTCTATCCTAAACAGGGCAAGGGGTTATATTACAAAGGAACAGGTGAGCATAGCTTCACCCATGGGGCTGTAGCAAGACACACCCATTTCTGTGACTGAGCACCTCAGCACCCAGCTGGGGAGTGTAACTCAGTCACCTGTAAGGTTGGCCTCCCACATATTCCCCCTTTCTTAATATAAAGAAAAAGAATGTAACTGGAAAATTTTCTTTCAGTCACTTGACTCTTGGTCCAAGGTCATCACAATCTGCTATTGTAACACAAAAAGAATTAGTAGAAAACATATTATCTTCATAACAGTCAACACAATAATCTGGATTATTATTACCTTGCCAAACACTCATCAGAAGATTTTTAATCTTTTCCCAATTTTATTAGGAGCATTGTTTTTGGCCATAGTAACAGACATTTTCATTGTCATGGCATTTAGGCCTCTCCATAAACCATAGAGCAAAGGGCTCACTCACATTATTTATTACATTGTATTTTAGAACATCATTACTTAGTTTTCATCTTTTCATCAGCACTTATCTGACCATGAAGGAAGTTGGATGTAATTTAAGTCAAACATTAAGAAAATCCATACATTGTAAGTTTTAAGACATAGCCACAAAGGCTGAAATTGAATAAGCAAGGAATAATATTTAAAGTAGTTACTTTAGGGATTATGAGACCAGCAGTTTGTCTAGGTCTGGTTAATAGACATACACCTGTTTTAAAGCCTGAATATTAACTTTAGCATATTATAGTTCTGAAATATTAGCTGTCAATAATTAATGAGGCAATAAGTTGTATTTTTATAGGCTACAGGATATCTATCATTTTTTCTCTTCACTCTCATATTTAAGGAGTTAATTAGGTCTGTCAGTAATACAAATACCCTTGGAAAAAAAATCTATTTTAATAATTTTTTAACAATTATCCATAAAGGTAAATGTAGTCTTAGTCACTAAAGTCCAGCATAATTGGCTGGCTTGGGATTTTTATCTGCTGTCTAGCATAAGTTTCTGTGTGGTCAATTTGTTGCTCGGCTATTTGGCTACCTCAGTCATGGGAGCTGGTGATAACTGACTGGTGACAAACCTCAAGTCAATGTCCAGTAACTCAGTATCTTTTTGGAATGTACACAACTGTTACAGGGTTTGAGTGGGGCATGCCTGTCAATCTATATTAGCAAGATAATATCCATAAGCCAATCATATTTTGTCTAGTGTAACCGTACTGTGAGGAAACTCCATATGTTCATCGCTGTTAGTTGCAACTGAAGGCTTTTCTAACATTTTCTCTTCTTCTATTAAATTTATTGTCAAAGGATAACCCTGATAAGAAAAGAAAGGAAAAGAAAAAGCATAGAAAAAAAATGAGAACCAAGAAAGAGAAAAGCATCCAGACATGGCCCATTTCTGTAGCTGCATTTGTCTCCTGCTGTGGTCAGCAGGCAGTCACTGTTGACTAGTCTCTGTCACTAGGGTTTTGATCTGAGCTGGATGTGGGGAGCAAAGCAGCCATGGGGCAGGAGACCTCTCTCAGAAGGGGAGAAGAATTAGGCCTTTGCACCAGTGGGGGGTGAGGTTCTTTGCCTCACCTCTGTTGGCCCCCAAATTTTCTCCTAATGGCCCCTCTGCGGCTGTGCCTGTCTTAGGTTGTCCCTCCCTTGAGGAATCTTACCAGTCACTGGCTAACCAGCCATTCTCTGGGGCCAAACAGGGTGATGTGGAGTGTGCATGGCATCATCCCCAAGAGGGCTCTCTGTCTCCTAGATAGATAATGCCCCCATGGCCTCCACATCAGCATTTACCCTAGGATCAGCAAACTCAGGTTTCTTTTCCATGGAGAGCTCAGCTCTCAGCACTGGGCTGGTAGGGATGCGTTCAGGAAAGATGGAGACAGGCCATAGAAAGACAAACTGTAATATAGTGACAAAGCTGAGAGAGACAGATGAAGAGAGATCCCTCATACAGAACTGGCCCTAATTGGTCTTACTCACATGTGGTCCATAGCTGCTATCCATACGGATGCAGAACAATCCATTATTTCAACACTGCCCTTTTCTCAAAAGATACTTCCAGACAGTCTCTTTACCATAGAATCAATATACAGGTATAACTGACCATTACAGTCAGGACAATTAATTTATTTTCCTGGGTGGACTTTCCAGTCCACACTGTAAGACACATTAAAGGTGGACCTGGAAAATGGGTCAATACAAGTCTTTTTATAATTTTTTATTTACCTGACAAGCTCGTGAAGCTGCACGGCTATAATCTCTGTAGCTGGAAATTGACCTTCCTGGGCCAGGTTTTTCAGTCATTACCATGATGACTGGTTTAAACTCTCCTTTGATATCTGATTTAATTTACTGAATCATGTTCAGTAACATTAAGACTCTCAATATTACAATTTAAGGAAAAACTTTTAAAGTATTTTGTAAAATCTAGTGTCTCTGGGATCCTGTATTCCCCCTTTTCCTTATTTAATAAATTTGAGTAAAGGCTTGGCATAAGTCATAGTATTATTAGTTTAAGTTATAGATAATAGTACAAGTATTTAAATGACTAAGAATAGATTCACCTTTTATTGATTATTATTTTTTTTTAATATAGACTAGTCGATCCTAACAATTTAGAAAGAATCCTCAATCTTTTTGAGAGAAGGTCTCAAAATCTCTATATTTTAGAATATTATCCTTTACATAGGTATCTCTTAATTGCCTTTAAAAAATATGATGAAGGTTAGTTTCTGTGTAGGGAGCAGTATATAAATCTTACTATATTTTTTATGGACAATAGATCTAGTTAGAGAACTTATATAATATCAATGAATTTTTTTTAAGTTTGTAACCTTTATTGTTTAAAATTAATACATAACTTTAATTTGGAGAACATTAGTCTTAATAAAATGTTTTTTTTTAATTTTATAATTATCTAACAAACAAAATATGTAAAAATTAGTATCTCACAGTGTCTTATACTCAATCAATTTTAGTCTCTAAGGACAATTGTTAAAATCGGGATTTAAGTTAGTAGTTCAATATACTTAATGTTTAATCAACAATGTGAATTTATTTACCAAAACTAATCTTTGTCTTAAACAGTAAGAATTATTAGGCAATAAGGATTTTACTTTAAAGAAATAAACTTACATTTTAATAGGTTGCTTATGTCAAAATATGGACAAAATCTTAGCTCACATTATATAGTTAATTTAGGAAAATAGCCTGAAATACTCTTAAATTAATTATAGTCAGTTTAGTATATATAAATCTCCTTTTTAATTGTTGTAACTTTTTACATCATCTCTTTAGATAACAATATAAAAATCTTTTTACTTAGAAAAATGAATATAAAGACCTTGTTTTACCCAAAGATGATTTCTTTCTTCTTTTTAGGATCCATGTGTGCTTTTTCTTTGTTGAAGCATCTTTTTCTTTTAGAAAATTTTTTTGGTTATACTTTGGAACAATTTCTGAAAACCTTAGAATCTATAAACAAATTATTATACTTTGATTAGAAACATCAATGAAAATAGTTAAAATCCTTAGATATTTTGTAGACATAATTATAATTATTTATCATCTTATGAGTTTGAACAGTAACTTTGAGAATTAGAAACTACTTGAAGATTGTATTTTCACTTAAAAGCAAATTTATAGTAAAAACATTTATCTCAAATATCTGTAACTGAAAAGGCAGAGTATCTGATAAATGTAAATATAAAAACATAAATTATGGGTTTTCTGTTGAAGAAAAACAATTAGACAAATATATATTAACTAATCAACTAGGCATGTGGTAATTATTCTATAGATTAATATAGGTTACCTAAATATCTAAAAATATATATATTAAGAATAAGAACAAATTATAATTATATTAACTTTATATGTAACCACGTGGTCTTAAAATATTTGGATCCATTTTAATTTATTTTTAACTAGGAGTGCACTCTTCTATGTGATGTCACTTGATGTAACTGAAATAAAATCCTTGTGCATACATATTTACTTCTTTTAGTCAGAAATGAGAATAAGGATTTTTTGGTCATCACAGGAACATTGCCGGCTTTGTTCCTGTGGCAAGCAAATGCATCCTCATAACCTCAAAAATTAAAAGTAAAATATAAAGAAGCATGTTTGATATCTCTCATCAATAGAACATTATTTAGTAACACAACTATAGAGAAAAGTCAGGTTATTTAACTCAGAACTAACTTAAATTTAGGGCTGCAATATAGAAACCTGTGGAATTAAATTTTGTCTGAAAAAGATATCTTTTGTTAGCATTTACAGGTAGGCATTCTTAAAAATACAGGCTCTGAACAGCTCCGGTAGAAATCTGAAACAGTAGTACAGGTTAGTGGCTGGAAGGTGGCGCTAGAAGTCCTGTCTGAGTGACTGTGGAAGAACCAATCGGAAGCCCGCAAAAGTGTGGGAGGTGGGACCAGGAAGCCACTCTTCCAGCCAGGCACCCCATGGTTACCATGGTGATGCAAACAACATGGAGTCTGCTGCCCATTTTGTGGGCAAAAGTTCCCCAAGTTTTCCTAGCCGATTGCATTTTGTTTGATTTTGTCTGCATTTTTCCCCGCCTGGCCAAGATCTTACTGCTGTAGCAGCTTGTTCTGTCTCTGCAACCTGCAGTTGCAGCTCGTGTACATCCTGCACTTTTTTCTGTGGTACATGGGTGCCCCAAAGGTTTTTTTGCAGCAAACGCTAGCATTACCATCAGATCTTAAGTTAGTCTGTGTTTGGCATTTAGGTCAAGTAATTCAAGGGTTAAAGGCACTGCCGGCTGCAGCAGCTAGGACCCCATATTGAGCTGCTTCCCCATAGTGAGCAGCAAGCAGCAGAGGCTAAAGTCTCTAGTCCCCAGTGGCTGAGTTACAGCAAATCTGATTCATAGGACAATCATGTAGTAAAAAGGTCCGTACATACTTTCTGAGTATTGACAAAAACAATAGAAAATTAAAACTTATTTCTCTCTAGGTAAACATCACATTTTCTCTCCCTTTTTCCTCACTCTCCTAGTGCAAACTTCTAGAACATAAAGGCGAAAAAAATATTTTTTTTCCTTTTATGTGATGCTGAGGATCGAACTCAGATTTCACCCATGCTAGGCAAGCACTCTACCACTGAGCAACAATCCTAGCCCCCCAAAAATCTTCTATAAAGATTTATAAAAACAATTTTAAAAAATCCAAAAAAGCAAGCTTTCCATGGAGAGGACTCAACTCAACAACATAGCCCATCAATCATCTTAATAACTATATTTATTTAGAGTCTCTACAATTATACCCCAATATTAAAAATTTTAAAGTCACAGATTTTCCTATTGTCTAATTCACTTACTTTCTACAATTCTGCCCACAATACTCTGCAATCCTAAGCACGCTGAACTTCTGGAAAGAACTTTCAACTTCACTAACTTTCTTTAATATTTAAATTGGAGTCCCCTTAGGAGGCAGCATTTGTCGCATTTGTCCCCGCAGACCTTTCGCCCCACGTTGGGCGTCAATTGCCGGGTTTCTGTTCTCACGACTAAAAGGCTCAGGGGTCACTCTAGTTAAGCTGGGCTAACTGGGCTGCATGAAATAACCACACAAGAGACACAAATACCTTTTTCTTTGGGGGTTGCTGTGACGGCTCCTCTGATCTTAAGGGTCTGCAGAAAAAGAGAGAGCGAGAGCACGTGCTGACCCCTTTAATTGAGGAGAAGCTATTCAAATGAGTCAAGGGGTCAGGTTTCAGGGGGCTGAGTCTGACTTCATGATGTCCACTGTCAGCAGGTTGACTGACACCTGGGTAGGCCACACCCAAGGGCACAGTAAGAGAAGGGGACACACACAAGGCACTTCCATGGAAGATTCTATCCTAAACAGGGCAAGGGGTTATATTACAAAGGAACAGGTGAGCATAGCTTCACCCATGGGGCTGTAGCAAGATACACCCATTTCTGTGACTGAGCACCTCAGCACCCAGCTGGGGAGTGTAACTCAGTCACCTGTAAGGTTGGCCTCCCACAAGCCACTGAGGTAGATGATGATGGCCTAAAGCACACCCAGCATGTGGGTGGTGCAGATGGAGTGTCCCCTCATGACCTTGGCCAGGAAGACAGGCACTTTGCATTTGAACTGACATGAACTGTCCTACACTTCTCCAAAATCTGTAGGTACCAAAAGTCCCATGTGTAAGGAGCATTAGGATGTGTGTTAGAGCCATGTGGGTGATTGGGAGGTCAGTAATCCTGGGTTTGGTCCCACAAAGACAGTGACAATGTAAAGGCAAAGCAGAAATGTTTCTGCTGAGATTCCAATGCCAGCTTGAGGATAGAACGTATTTCTTATGGAAATACAACTGAAATATTTGTTCATCTTTATCTGGATTCTTAGAAGAAAAATAGAAGTGTTTGATTTCAGCAGAATTTTTATTAACATGCTTTCAGTCAATCTACTACTCTCTATGTAAAGCAGGATTTTATTCTTGATCTTAATTTCACATCAAGAGCTTCAAGCCCTTGTTGCAGCTCAAAAAAAAAAAAAGAAAAGAAAAGAAAAGGAAAGGAAATAAAAAGTAAGTAAAAATAAATTTTAACTCAAACATACCTCATTCTTCAGTGTAATATTTTTGTTTACTTCTGTTTAGCTCATGAAACTTATCAGATCTTACCCTTGTCTTTGAGCCTGTATACATTATGTTTTAGTTTGTATCAAAAGTTATATTATTTAATGGTCAGTATTTGTTTGATTTTCAATCTTCCCTGCAAATTTCTTAAAATTAAAGATGGTGTCTAATTTTGCTTGTATCTGCAGTATCTGAAGTACTTTTGCTTACATAAAAAACATTTACCATAAACTGTGGATTTCATGTTTGGTTAAGCAGAAATAGAAATATTGGGCTGGGGTTTAGCTCAGTGGTTAAGTGCTTGCCTAGCAAGCATGAGGCACTGGGTTCAATCCTCAGAACCACATAAAAGTAAAATAAAGGTATTGTGTTCATCTACAAATAAAAATATTTTTAAAAACGATATAGGAATCTTCTAGGGAAATGATCCCAACATGACCATTTCTAAGTCTTTGTTTTATATTTCAAGTGCTGAATTTTAAAAGTTTACAATATTTTTGTTCATCCACATGACCTTCATTTAAATCAGATCCTATCAAACTCAGAACCTATTAAATTCAACCTGTAACATTGCAGTTAGAATATCTATCACCAATGGGGGAAAAAAAAAGAACCATCTCCCATAAACAAGTTTGAGAAAATTTGGAAAACTTGTGTTTTGTATGATGCTGGAATATTTGTTATATGACATTCTTTATATGACTTCTCTTACATCATGTTCATTGAGGCACAGAAACACCCGGGGTATTGTTTCTTCTTACAAAATCTGCCCCATGTTTTCAAATTTAAAGTCACTCTCCTACCAATGGCTGTATTTAGATAGCTGCTAACCAGTGTGCAAAACTTCTCCACTCTTATGATCTAGTTACCATTTCCTTCTTTATCTAAATCAAACAAATTCCTGAAGGTTTTGGTTTATGTACCTTCATGAATAGGCAAATGTGACTTGATTGAAACTGCATTTGGAAAATATTTTTGTTAAAACAATTAACTCAGAACACCATCAGTCAAGATTTGAATGGAAAGAAGAAAATAGTCATCATGAAAAAAATATATATTTTTGCTATGTTATTGTAAATTGCTCTTCTTCATTGCAGAAAATTTATTGAAATTATAAGAAATCAATTTGTCATTTAAGTTTAAGAAGCATTTATATATTTAAAATAAGCAAGGGGCTGGGGTTGTCACTCAGTTGTAGCATGCTTGCCTAGTACTTGTGAGGCTTTGGGTTCAATACTTGGCACAACATTAAAAAAAACTAATTAAAGATATTAAAAAATAAAATAAGCATTTTTAAATTATTGGGTCTCTTTTACATGACAGTAGGATGTATTTTGGTATAATTATACAAGAATGGAATATATGTTATTCTAATTGGAATCCCCACTTTTGTTAACTTACTTGATGATGTTATTCACTGGGGTAGATTCATATATGTACCTAGTCCGGAGACTGCAAAAAGTGTGCATCCTTTCTTCCCATTGATGGTTTACAACCTGCTAGAGTAAATACCAGAGAGTTAAAATCTAATGCTTTATGGCCAATGGATTCCAATCATTATGCATTTTTTGGAAATTTAAGTATATTCATGTAGTCATTGATACCTATTCAGACTGAGTAATGGCCACAGCCTCCACAGGAGAAATCACAAAAGAGGTCCATCTCCCATCTACTTAAATGTTTTGGAAATATGAATATTTCCATGTCTATTAAAACTGACAATGACCCAGTCTATACTAGCAAAACTTTTCAGGTGGTTTGCAAAGATTGGTAAACATGCCACATAACTTGGATCTCCTTTAAACCTCAGGCTCAAAGCATCGTAGAAATAATGCATGAGAAATTAAAGACCATGCTACAAAATAGAGGAAGAAAACTATACAAATCCCCTCTTGATGCCTTGAACAAAACCTTGTTTGCTTTAATTTTTATTTCAATGTCAAAATCTTGTATTGATTGGGTCTCCCTATCAGGGACCTATGGACTCATGGAAGGATCCTATAACTAATGCATGGGATGGTCCAGGGCCCCTCCTAACCATGAGTTTGAGGGTTTGTATTTGTTAACAGGAGCCTCACCCCATCTCGATGCTTGCCATAAAAGTCAATATCTGGACCCTGAAAACCATCAACAAAAAGATGAAGAAACTAACTCTGTAGAAAAAGCCTGAAGGCAAAATTTCAACAATCCAAATTGACCTCACCTAAAGTAACCTGGGTAATATTAAATACCTTTTTGACCAAGCCACCAGATTGGCCCCTTTGCCTCGTGGCAACCTCATTCCTGGACCTATGATGGTGAACATACTGTATGCACCTCTCACTGCTAACAGGCCTCACATCAGGTAAATTGAGCTTTGGTCACTAAGCCACCATCTTTAGCAGTGGCCAGTTGTGAAGGAGCTTTACATAAGTTTTTCTCTATTAATTCCAACCTTATTGATTCTGACATCAATTTAAGAGCTAACCATAACCTGAGATGCCAGCATATCCATATCTACTCTGCCCATTTGTTTCTCTATAGTAGATGTAATGAAATCTATAATCCAGACAGCTAAACCCTCTGTTTTGCTCTTGCCAAAATAAGTCATGTTGGGCTGACCTTAGAGTTTTAGATAATGCTACCTGTAGCCATATACTTCCCTTGGCATAGAACAGTAGATTAAAGAAATGGGGAGATTGAGGGAGGAGGGAAGTGCTGGGGAGTAATATTTATCAAATTATATTGTTATACTGTGTGCACATAAGAATATATAACAGCACATTCCACCATTATATACAAACATATGAACCAAACAATAACAACAACAACAACAACAGAATATAAAAAAGGACCCTATTGCAATAAGAGAGTCATTATCTGGTTTGCTCAGTTTTATAGATGAGAAAACCAAAGACAAGAAGTGTGTGGGGGGGATTGGATTCTTGGGCACCCTGTGTACCTATTGACAAGTTCAAAATAAGTTTGTAGAAAATACATTTTGACAGAGAGATTAATAAAACATTATATGAGCCAGGCACAGTGGTTCATGCCTGTAATCTAGCTGCTTGAGAGGTTCAGACTGGAGAATGTCAAGTTCAAACCAGTCTCTGCAAAAGTTAAGTGCTAAGCAACTCAATGAGACCCTCTCTCTAATCAAAATACAAAAAGGGGTTGGGATCTGGCTCAGGGCTCAAGTGCTCCTGAGTTCTATCTCCTGTACAAAAAAAAAAAAAAAGGATTATCTGAATACTAGATTCCCTATGATAAAGCAGTATCTTCAATGTGTTCTTGGTGCTCATGTTGTGAACCATGCAGCTTATTTGACATGAGATTTTAGTACTCCCAGTTCTTTCTGCTATTAATCAGGGATGTAAACATCTCTTAGTCGTACTATTGTCTGCAATGATATGCAGTGATTAGCTGGCATATGACAAAGGCTAATGTGGGGCTTAGTATCAATGCATTGATTAGTATCACTTGTTCATTTCCAAAGTGGAGCAGAGTATAATAATTAGGAAATTTGTACTAGATGTAGATTACCTGGGATCCGATTCTATCTCTGTTGTTTAGTAGCAGTAAAATCTTGAGTAAATTATTTTACCAGCCTGAACCTCAAATGTTTTGTACATAAAATGATAATCATAATTATACCACTTAATAAGGATAATGTGAGGGAAAAGAGAAATTAGTTACTCACCAAAAACAATGTCTGGCATATAAACAGTCAATAAGTATTAGCTGCTGTGATAAACATCACTACAAGCAATCCAAAAATAAAAGGAATAAAAGGCAGAAGTATATAGAGACAAAAAATAAACATAGGAAAGGTTGTCATCCTCTTGTCTCAGCCTCTTCAGCAGCTGGATTCCTAGAACTAGAAATTACATCAACAAGCATGGGTAAATCCAAAAATCTGACAATACCCACTGCTTTGTGTAAGTGGAGGTTCAACAGGAACTCTCATTCATTCCTAGCAGGATAACAAAGTTGTACAGCCACTTTGGAAGAGTTGGGCATTTTCTTACAAAGCTAAACACAGTCTTAACCACAATTGTCACAACCACATTGATGATATTTATCTAATGGTCTTGAGATCTAATGCCTACATGAAAACCTGCATGCACATTTTTATAAGGTCTTAAATTGTGGATACAGCAAGGTGGCACTGTACTTCCCTAGTGTGCATGAGTTAATGAGTTCCATTCCATGATTACACAAAAATAAAAAAATATTCATACTTTATTTATTCACATTTTCCCAGAACAGGAAGCAAACCAGATATCCTTCAGTAAGCACTTGCATATTTTTAATTAAAAAGCATCATTTCCATTAAATGGTGTGTTGTTCAAAATACAAAATCAATGGGCTAACGAATATGAAATGACATGGAGGCACATTTAATGCATACTGCTTAAATAAGAGCTGGTTTTAAATGCCTTACCTGTGTGACTTCAACTATGTGACACTCTGAAAAATGCAAAAAAAAAATAGACAATAAAGTATTAATGGTTCCAGAGATTCAGGGGTAATAGAAGACAGTGAAGAGATGAGGAACAGAGAACTTTTACATTCTGACAATGTTAATAATATGGAATAATGGTGGACACTCAACAGTATATTTTATCAATTTCTTCAGAAATAAAAACCAAGTAGTCCAATTAGTAATAATGTCTTGGTTATCATTATATTGTTTCTGTAATGATAATGAATCTAACATAAATATGCAAGATGTAAATAATAGGAAAATCTGTGTGTAGAACAGGCATATGGGAACACTTCTCTATATGGTAAATTGCCCTGTAAATGTAACCTTATTTGAGAAAAACAATGCCTCTCTACTAAAACAAATAGAAAACACTGGGGATTGCCATACCTCAGCTATGAGCTATGCCTGGATGGCCCTCACTCAGTGACATAGATGCCTTCATTTTAAAAATTAATGACCCACCACAACTCTGTCTTTATTTCCCTGTATTTACATATGAGGTTTTGGTAATCCTTTTGTAAGAAGTAGAAAGTGCAGTGGTCCATTTTCAAAATAAAGTATTTCAATTTTATTTTTTTATTTTTTTTTATTATTTTATTTTTTTAATGTTGGTTGTTCAAAACATTACATAGTTCTTGATATATCCTATTTCACATTTTGATTCAAGCGGGTTATGAACTCCCATTTTACCACTTATACAGCTTGCAGAATCACATCAGTTACACTTCATTGCTTTACATATTGATAAACTCATGTCTGTTGTATTCTGCTGCCTTTCCTATCCTCTACTATCCCCCCTCCCCTCCCCTCCCCTCCCCTCTTCTCTCTCTACCCCCACTACTGTAATTCATTCCTCCCCCTTGTACTGTTTTTCTCTTTCCCCTCACTTCCTCTTGTGTATAATTTTGTATAACCCTGAGGGTCTCCTTCCATTTCCATGCAATTTCCCTTCTCTCTCCCTTTCCCTCCCACCTCTCATCCTTGCTTAATGTTGGTCTTCTTCTCATGCTCTTCTTCCCTAGTCTGTTCTTAGTTACTCTCCTTATATCAAAGGAGACATTTGGCATTTGGTTTTTAGGGCTTGGCTAGCTTCGCTTAGCATAATCTGCTCTAATGCCATCCATTTCCCACCAAATTCTATGATTTTGTCATTTTTTACTGCAGAGTAATACTCCATTGTGTATAAATGCCACATTTTTTTTTATCCATTCGTCTATTGAAGGGCATCTAGGTTGATTCCACAGTCTTGCAATTGTGAATTGTGCTGCTATGAACATCGATGTAGCAGTGTCCCTGTAGCATGCTCTTTTTAGGTCTTTAGGGAATAGACCGAGAAGGGGAATGGCTGGGTCAAATGGTGGTTCCATTCCCAGCTTTCCAAGAAATCTCCATACCACTTTCCAAATTGGCTGCACCAATTTGCAGTCCCACCAACAATGTACAAGTGTACCCTTTTCCCCACAACCTCGCCAGCACTTATTGTTGTTTGACTTCCTAATGGCTGCCAGCATGTAGGTCGTAGCCAACTTTTTCTTCTATCAGATGCCGTGTCTCTGATTTGATATCAAGCTCCTTGATCCATTTTGAGTTAACTTTTGTGCTTGGCGAGAGAAAGGGATTCAGATTCATTTTGTTGCATATGGATTTCCAGTTTTCCCAGCACCATTTGTTGAAGATGCTATCCTTCCTCCATTGCATGCTTTTAGCCCCTTTATCAAATATAAAAAAGTTGTAGTTTTGTGGGTTGGTTTCTGTGTCCTCTATTCTGAACCATTGGTCCACCCGCCTGTTTTGGTACCAGTACCATGCTTTTTTTGTTACTATTGCTCTGTACTATAGTTTGAGATCTGGAATCTCTATACCACCTGATTCACACTTCCTGCTTAGTATTGTTTTTGCTATTCTGGGTCTTTTATTCTTCCATATGAATTTCATGATTGCTTTCTCCATTTCTACAAGAAATGCCGTTGGGATTTTGATTGGCATTGCATTAAACCTATAGAGAACTTTTGGTAATATCGCCATTTTGATGATGTTAGTTCTGCCTATCCATGACAGGGTATGTTTTTCCATCTTCTAAGGTCTTCTTCAATTTCTCTTTTTAGGGTTCTGTAGTTTTCATTGTATAAGTCTTTCACCTCTTTTGTTAGGTTGATTCCCAAGTATTTTATTCTTTTTGAGGATATTTTGAATGGCGTGGTTGTCCTCGTTTCCATTTCAGAGGATTTGTCGCTGATATACAGGAATGCCTTAGATTTATGCGTGTTGATTTTATAACCTGCCACTTTGCTGAATTCATTTATTATCTCTAATAGTTTCTTTGTAGACCCTTTTGGGTCTGCTAGGTATAGAATCATGTCATCTGCAAATAGTGATAATTTAAGTTCTTCTTTTCCTATTTTTATGCCTTTAATTTCTTTCGTCTGTCTAATTGCTCTGGCCAGTGTTTCCAGAACTATGTTGAACAGAAGTGGTGAAAGAGATCATCCCTGTCTTGTTCCAGATCTTAGAGGGAATGCCTTCAATTTTTCTCCATTCAGAATTATGCTAGCCTGAGGCTTAGCATAAATTGCTTTTACAATGTTGAGGTATGTTCCTGTTATCCCTAGTTTTTCAAGAGTTTTGAACATAAAGGGATGCTGTACTTTGTTGAATGCTTTTTCCGCATCTATCGAGATGATCATATGGTTCTTATTTTTAAGTCTATTGATGTGGTGAATAACATTTATTGATTTCCGTATATTGAACCAACCTTGCATACCAGGTGCACATTGGTATCAGGTGCACTACTTGATCATGGTGCACAATTTTTTTGATATGTTTTTGTATCCGATTCGCCAGAATTTTATTGAGGATTTTTGCATCTAGGTTCATTAGAGATATTGGTCTGTAGTTTTCTTTCTTTGAAGTGTCTTTGTCTGGTTTCGGAATCAGGGTGATGTTAGCCTCGTAGAATGAATTTGGTAGTTCTCCCTCTTTTTCTATTTCCTGAAATAGCTTGAAAAGTATTGGTATTAGTTCCTCGTTAAAGGTTTTGTAAAACTCTGCTGTATACCCGTCCGGTCCTGGGCTTTTCTTAGATGGTAATCTTTTGATGGTTTCTTCTATTTCCTCAATTGATATTGGTCTGTTTAGGTTGTCTATATCCTCCTGACTCAATCTGGGCAGATTATATGACTTAAGAAATTTATCGATGCCTTCACTATCTTCTATTTTATTGGAGTATAAGGATTCAAAATAATTTCTGATTATCTTCTGTATTTCTGAAGTGTCTGTTGTGATATTGCCTCTTTCATCCCGTATGCTGGTAATTTGAGTTCTCTCTCTTCTTCTCTTCGTTAGCATGGCTAAGGGTCTTTCAATTTTATTTATTTTTTCAAAGAACCAACTTTTAGTTTTGTCAATTTTTTCAATTGTTTCTTTTGTTTCGATTTCATTAATTTCAGCTCTGATTTTAATTATTTCTTGCCTTCTACTTCTTTTGCTATTGTTTTGCTCTTCTTTTTCTAGGATTTTGAGATGAAGTATGAGATCATTTATTTGTTGGTTTTTTCTTTTTTTAAGGAATGCACTCCAAGCAATGAATTTTCCTCTTAGAACTGCTTTCAATGTGTCCCATAGATTCCGATATGTTGTGTCTGTGTTTTCATTTAACTCTAAGAATTTTTTAATTTCCTCCTTGATGTCTTCTAAAACCCATTGATCATTCAGTAACCTATTGTTCATTCTCCAAGTGATGCATGATTTTTCCTTCCTTCTTTTATCGTTGATTTTCAGTTTCATTCCATTGTGATCGATAAGATGCATGGTATTATCTCTACACCTTTATATTGACTAAGAGTTTCCCTGTGACATGATATATGGTCTATTTTTGAGAAGGTTCCATGTGCTGCTGAAAAAAAAGTGTAACTACTTGATGTTGGGTGGTAAAGTCTATATATGTCAATTAAGTCTAGGTTGTTAATTGTATTATTGAGTTCTATAGTTTCCTTATTCAGCTTTTGTTTGGAAGATCTGTCCAGTGGTGAGAGAGGTGTGTTAAAGTCTCCCATGATTATTGTATGGTGGTCTATTAGATTCTTGAACTTGAGAAGAGTTTGCTTGATGAACATAGCAGCCCCGTTGTTTGGGTCATATATATTTATGATTGTTATGTCTTGTTGGTGTATGGTTCCCTTGAGCAGTATGTAGTGCCCCTCTTTATCCCTTTTGATTAACTTTGGCTTGAAATCTATTTTATTTGATATGAGTATGGACACTCCTGCTTGTTTCCGCAGTCCATATGAGTTATGTGATTTTTCCCAACCTTTCACCTTCAGTCTATGTATATCTTTTCCTATCAAATGCGTCTCCTGCAGGCAGCATATTGTTGGGTCTTGTTTTCTGATCCATTAAACTAGCCTGTGTCTCTTAATTGGTGAGTTTAAGCCATTAACATTTAGGGTTATTATTGAGATATGGTTTGTTCTTCCAGCCATAGTTTGTTTATTAATGCTATTAAACCTGATTTGTTTCCCTCTTTGATTATTTCCCCCCCTTTACTGTCCTACCTCCCACTGTTGGTTTTCATTGTTGTTTTCCATTTCCTCTTCCTGTAGTGTTTTGCCAAGGATTTTTTGAAGAGATGGTTTTCTAGCTGCAAATTCTTTTAACTTTTGTTTGTCGTGGAATGTTTTAATTTCATCTTCCATCCTGAAGCTTAATTTCGTGGGATACCCGATTCTTGGTTGGAATCCATTTTCTTTTAGTGTTTGAAATATGTTATTCCAGGATCTTCTAGCTTTTAGAGTCTGTGTTGAGAGATCAGCTGTTATCCTGATTGGTTTACCCCTAAATGTAATCTGCTTCCTTTCCCTTGTAGCTTTTAAAATTCTCTCCTTATTCTGTATGTTGGACATCTTCATTATAATGTGTCTAGGTGTGGATCTCTTATGATTTTGCACATTCGGCGTCCTGTAGGCTTCTAGGATTTGGGATTCTGTCTCATTCTTCAAGTCTGGGAAGTTTTCTTGTATTATTTCACTGAATAGATTGCTTAATCCTTTGGTTTGGCGCTCTGTGCCTTCCTGTATCCCAATGACTCTTAAGTTTGGTCTTTTGATATTATCCCATAGCTCTTGAATATTCTGCTCATGGTTTCTTAGTAGACTTGCTGAGCTACCTATGTTCTTTTCAAGTTGAAATACTCTGTCTTCATTGTCTGATGTTCTAACTTCTAAGTGATCCACTCTGCTGGTAGTATTCTCAATTGAGTTTTTAAGTTGGTTTATTGTTTCCTGCATTTCTAGTATTTCTATTTGTTTGTTTTTTATTACCTCTATCTCCCTGTGAAATTGATCTTTTACTTCCTGGATTTGTTTGTCAATGTGATCTTTCATTGTCTGATTTTGCTGTCTCATGTCTTCCTTGAGACTCCAGATCATCTGAAGCGTGTATGTCCTGAGCTCTCTATCTGACATTCCATCTGTTGCAGCTATTACCTCTTCTAAAGTTGAGTTGACCTGCATTGCCTGTGGTCCTTTCTTTCCTTGTCGTTTCATACTGCTGGCGTTTCTTTCTGCTTGGTGAAATTGTTGTGTCTTTGATATTTTCCCTCTACTTATTTATATTGCTCTTGTATAGTTGAAAAATCACCCTTGCAGGGCAGGTAGTGGCTGTGATCTTCCTCCAATTAATGTGATCCGTCTACCATGCTGGCAGGCCCTAGGTCTGCTTTGCTGGTCGGTCAAAGGTCCACCTACCCAGCAGGCGCCAGGGGCACCTGTGTCACTCCGTAGGTTGCTGGGCCTAACCTCCCGATGGGTTGCAGGTTCGCCTAGCTTGCAGGCACTGGGGGAGGGGCCGATTCCGCCCCTCAGCAGGCTTTGGGCCCGCTCTGCTGGTGTTCACAGTCCCACCTACCTTGCAGACACTGGGGGAGGGGACGGGCCTAGCCCTCAGCCATCCGCAGGACCTGTCCTAGTGGGTCCGGTCCGCGTTCCCCGCAGGCGCGTGTAGCTGCTGTCACTTAGCTGGTTGCTGGGCCTGACCCGCCCACCCGTGGCTTGCAGGTTCACCTAGCTTGCAGGCACTGGGGGAGGGGCCGGTTCCACCCCTCAGCAGGCTTTGGGCCCTCTCTGCTGGTGTTCACAGTTCCGCCTACTGCAGACACTGGGGGAGGGGACGGGCCTAGCCCTCAGCCATCCGCCGGACCTGTCCTAGTGGGTCCGGTCCGCGTTCCCCGCAGGCGCGTGTAGCTGCTGTCACTTGGCTGGTTGCTGGGCCTGACCCGCCCGCCCCTGGGTTGTAGGTTCGCCTAGCTTGCAGGCACTGGGGGATGGGCCGGTTCCGCCCCTCAGCAGGCTTTGGGCCCACTCTGCTGGTGTTCACAGTCCCGCCTACCTGCAGACACTGGGGGAGGGGACGGGCCTAGCCCTCAGCCATCCGCAGGACCTGTCCTAGTGGGTCCGGTCCGCTTTCCCCGCAGGCGCGTGTAGCTGCTGTCACTTGGCTGGTTGCTGGGCCTGACCCGCCCGCCCGTGGCTTGCAGGTTTGCCTCGCTTGCAGGCACTGGGGGAGGGGCCGGTTCCGCCCCTCAGCAGGCTTTAAGTATTTCAATTTTAATTGTCAACTCACTGAGGATATACAAATATCAGAAAAGAAAAATCAGGTAACATCTAATTATGACAAAAATAAAGTGAGTGGATATGGTCTTGCCTGACAAACACTGATCACCAGTGAAGGCCTTTTCTCTACAACACAATAATGGAGGGAGGTCAACTAAATAGACATTTATTTAAAGAACCCAATAGAGAGAGTTAAAGTTAGGCAATTTTCAGGAAAACTGTACATCCCACATACTTACCAATGAGGAACAAGAGAAAAGACCTTGTGAACTAGAGAATGATAAACAACAGAAATTAGAGGGGAAACCAGTATCTTACATACTCAAGAAAGTTTATTCAACCATAATTCAAACATCAGTGACAAGTTATCTTCCTGTACTATAGCCAGTACTTTCTGAAATACTGAGAACTTTTGCTCCAATGTCATTTTACTACATTCATACTGGAGAGAAAATGATCTGAAATGGCTTTTTAGAAAATCCATATCAAATCCAGGCACAGTGGTGCATGTCTGTAATTCTGGTGTCTTGAGAGGCTGAGGCAGGAAAATCATGATATTAAAGCCAGCTTCAGCAACTTAACAAATTAGTCAAACATTTTGTCTATATTAAAACTGCTGAGGATGTTACTCAGTGGTTAATACCTCTGGGTTCAGTTAGTGGAAAAAAAATCCAACATGTAGCTTATAAAATGATAATACTGAGCTGGAGTTGTGGCTCAGTGATAGAGTGTTGCATCTTATAAATAAACATTCAAGATCACTCCAACTAAACTGGAATGCACGATATACCACACAGAGATAGAGAAATAACTTTTGGGGGAATCCTGTGATGATTCTTCTGACCTATGGGAGTCTGTGGAAATAAAAAAAGGAGCATGTGCTGAATCCTTTTATTGGAAAGAAGCCATTCAAATGAGGGAAAGGTTAGGATTACAAAGGAACAAGTGAATGTAACTCAACCCTGTGGGTTATGAGGACACATGTAGACCTGCCTTGCTATTTGAGCTGGGAGAACTCCCAAGACACCAAGAGGTCTAATCCAATATGATTGGTGTCAAAATGGAAGAGAAATTAGGTCTCAGAGAAACCATGGAAAGACCACGTGACACACAGGAGGACGGCCATCTGAGAGCCAAAGGAGAGAAGAACAACCTGTGGTGCCCTGATGTCTGCCTGAGATTCCAGTCATGGGAAAGTCCATTTCTGTTAAAGCTGCCCAGGGTTGGGGGGGTGTTATTTTATGGCAGCAAAGTGACCACAATGCTGGATGAAGCAGCAGAATTCAGTCCTGAGGGACACTGTGTCCTCAGTGAGGGTATTCTATAGAGCCATTGGTGCAGCACCTTAAACAGAGACAGGACCACGAGATCCAAGGAAGCAGAGGCTGCCACCCCAGGATGAACAGGTTGAGGAGACCTGGCTCCACAGCAGCTGGGGAGTCTCCACTGGGCCATTTGCTACAGAAGACACTAGGGGGCAACTGAGCACATGTGAAATGCCATGGAGACAGGAGGGGACAGGGCACTAATGTCCATGTCCTTGTCACAGGTGCAATGCAGTTATATGAGTACAGCTGTCTGTAGGGAAGGAAGGATGAACTTCTTCATCCTGAGTGCAGCTGGAGGTCTGAATCCACTCATTTCCACCTTCTCTT
This sequence comes from Urocitellus parryii, assembly GCF_045843805.1. Lineage (NCBI taxonomy): Eukaryota > Metazoa > Chordata > Mammalia > Rodentia > Sciuridae > Urocitellus > Urocitellus parryii. The sequence goes on along the minus strand of NC_135542.1, from coordinate 25,511,629 downwards.
TCTTAATTTTAAGAGGGTGACCTCAGCTCCTGAAGAGCTGGGCTCTAGACCATGCCCATCTCATCTCTGGGGCCAGGAGGAGACTATGATTGTGAGCAACCAAGAGTCTGAGTCACAGACCCCCAAAGGCTCAGCCACTGACCTGGGAGACTCTGCAGGGTGGGCACCTTCTCCCACCAAGATGAGAAACCCTGGATCTTTTTCTTCCTAATGCCTATCTGTTGTCAATGCCAGACCACACTGTGGGGACCCAGTGCACAATATTTTCCTCTACAGGACAGACTAACCTGCTCATGGCAGAAGTCTAGATGCTGGGAAATGTTCACCAGGAATCAAGGTAAACTCAAGAGAGTTTGATCAAAAGACCAAATTGGCTGTGAGCTGCTCAATAGAGAATAGAGACGTGACAGGATCAGGGACCTTGGAACAGAGGATGGGGAAGGACCATAAGGGGAGGGACAAATGACAAGCATTTGAAAGCTGGGTCTGACCACTGCACATTGTGGACATCTGTCTACACACCATTCTGACACCCCAGGTCACCAGGGGCATGCAAATTAAAACACATGAAAAAACAGCCCCCCTGAGGGATGGTCATGTCCAAGAGGGAGCACACAACAGGCAGCCAGAGGGGAGCCCAGGCCACATCCCTGCTGCTGAACTGGTCCTTCCTGCAGTCACAAGCCACTCCCAGAAGCTGAGTGTTCTGGAGAGTGTCCGTGAGCTGTTTCCAAGATGAAGACAGGACATGCAAGACAGTGTGACAGATTCTGATAACACTAAGCATTCTGCTATGAAACTAAAGATGGTGAAAATACACCATAAAATAAGTGAATAACTGTGCTGGAAAACTTAGAGGACCTATGTTCAGCATTGAAAATTTGGAGGACACAAGTCTGCCCTTCTCTGGGGGTAATGGATCAATAATATTGAACAGTCAGAAAGTAGAATATTACTCAGAAATTTAAAAAAAAACAGCTATCATGCTGGGTGCTGTAGTACTCTCCTGTAACCCTCACCAATTGGGCGGCTGAGGCAGGAGGATCACAAGTTTAAGGCCAGTTTTTCAGCAACTTAGCAGGGACCTAACAACTTACAGAGATACTGCCTAAAAAAAAAAAAAATGGAAATTCGACTGTGATTGTAGAAAAGTGGTAGTGCATATGTGGATTCATTACCAAATTTGAAGAAAAATTTGAAAAAAGAAAAAGAAAAAAAGGAAACAACTATCTATGCTATAGTGAAAATCCCTGGAAGAAGTTTGTGTGCACAGCACTCAGGATGACAGGACAGTCTGAACATCATCATGCTGTGAGTGCCAGGTAGGTGTCAGCCCAGGTGAAACTACAGGATGGAAAATCATGAAGGTCCACAGCAGAGGGAGGAGGGTGTAGAGCAGCTGGAGCTCAGACATTGTGAGGGCAGGACCTGCAATGGCCAGGCCACACTGCTGGACTCACATCACTGTCCACTTGTCTACTTCCACAAAATGCACAAGGTGACCCTGTAGTGACCTGTAGATGTGGGCAGAGGTTGATGAATTGTAACAGAAGCAACAGAGTCTGGGGATGGTGATAGAGGGGATGTGGGAGCAGGGGGGACACAGAAGAACTCTGTACTTCACTCCAATTTTCCTGGATACTTAGACTATACTAAAAAATAAAGTCTTAAAATATTCCCGAGTAGAATACATGGAGAGTCCTATCTTTGCTGCACAAACCCTGATACTGCCTAATTCACTCTCTTAAGGTCTTAAATTATTTTCTTTATTATACAGTGAGCTCATTGCCTCCTGGGGCTGAGCTGAAGGGTCAGAGTGCAGAGGAGCCACCCTGATCCTCTGACTGACCCTCCTTGTAGTGCTCAGGGCCTGGCTGCCTCTGAGCAGTGCCATCACCAGGTGGAGGCAGCAGGAGGAGTAGCTGGGGCAGCCCAGCCTCACAGTTCTGTTTCCTGGGTGGTTTTTCTCATGGCCTGTGTCATTGTGAGAGGGGAACTGCTACTCTGTTGACAGTAATAAGTGACAACATCTTCAGGCTCCAGGCTGCTGATGGTGAGAGTGAAATCTGTCCCAGATCCACTGCCACTGAACTTCGAGGGGACCCCAGATTTCAAACTGTTTGCAACATAGATGAGGAGCTTAGGAGCTTGACCAGATTTCTGCTGATACCAGTGTAAATAATCACTAATACCCTGACTGGCCCTACAGGTGATGGTGACTCTGTCTCCAGGAGACACAGGCAAGGAGGATGGAGACTGGGTAATCGTGATTTCACATCTGAAACCTGCCATTGGAAACATAAAAATAAATATTCATATGATCGTTAAGTTTCAAGAGGACTTTCCTGAGTAACCAGGCAGCACTGACCACACTGTGATTAGTAAATACCCAGTACTGTCCCTCCTTACCTGGGAGGCAGAACAGCAGGAGCCCCAGGAGCTGAGCAGGGGCCCTCATGGCCATGCTGTGTCCTGACTTGGACTGACTCCTGCACAGGGTGTGAGCAGCCTCTTAAGAAGTCCTCAGGGCATTGGGCTGTGCTGTGGGCACATGCAAATCATCAGGGCTGGGCAGGCTGGGCACTGCTGCAGGGTGGGCTTCTCCTGGTCAATCAACACAGGCTCAGTGTGTCCAGGTGTCCCAGGTCAGACCAGTCAGCTCAGATTTGCTTGGGGAACATGGTTCTCTGGGGACACAGGACACAGTCAGCCCCCTGAGCTGTGAGGTTAAGCAAAGACCCACCAGAGCTTCATCTCAGCCAGTGTCCAATTTGCTTAGAAATGAATGAAATGAATGTTATATTCCACATACATAATATTTAGGAGATAAATTATATGAACCTATCTGTGTTTAATCTGCATCTCTAGTATGAGTATATATATGTACATAGATATGCCCTGACTTTTGGTTTAATGTGTGGTTTTATTTATTTTTTTCTTTTTTCTTTGTTACCTTTTCAGTTCTGGTGATCTACACCGAGTCTCTTACCTGCTAGGCCATCAGGAGCTACACCAAAATCAGTTTCATTTTATTTATATTTAGTGATCCTATAATTTTCCTGGCGTGCCCTTGATCCTGCAGTCCTCCTCCCTCAGTCTCAAGGTATCTAGGACTATAGTTATGTGCCACCCTGCCCATGGGACTCTAAGTTCAGATACCCTGAGCCTGGGCAGGTAAAGCTGACATCTCTTGCCTGAACCCATGCTGCCCCTCCACTCTTAGGACTGAGCATGAACACCATGGACTTTAGGACCTGCACAGGGTCCTCCTGCTTCCTGGAACAGTGATCTTCCAGTTGCTCAGGACACTGGGTAACCCACGGGGCTATGGTTACAGATAGGAGAAGGTGTCATACAGATGAGCAGTTGTTCTTGACCCCAAGAGGACAGAAGATCTGTGTCCAGAGTTGGCAAGGGCAGCTCCTCCTGCTGGCTTCCCCCACACAGGGCAGAACAGCTGGATCAGTGACTGCATGGCCACAGGAGAAACCCATCCACATTGGCTGCTGGTCATCCCTCTGACTGGACAGACAGAAGTGCCTCTGGCAGCTCAACAGCTCACATAATACAGGGACTCTGCTCACAGTGGACCATGTCAGCCTCATGATCAGCTTCTTAACACCTATTGCTCTCCTTTCTGCTCTCTATAAGACCAACAGGAACCACTTTTGACTCTCCAATGAGAATCCAAGGGGTGGAGTCAGATGCAGGCCAAGGGCCAGTATGTGCAAGAGAACAGGGTTGTTACCCTGTGTGGTCATTGCCCATGTAGCCATGCCCATAGCTGTAGATGGGTGAGGCTGGAGCAAGGGCGCAACCAGGGTGAGCTCAGGAGGTGCTCACTTAGAGCTGCAGGCTCTGGCTTTGAACTATGAGGATTTGCAAAAACATTCAGCCTTTGTTTTTTGGGATTGGCTTATTTCACGTAGCATGATGTTCTCCAACTCCAACCATTTACTGGCAAGTGCCACCATTTTACTCTTCTTTAAAGCTGAGTAATATTCCATTGAGTACATATACTATATTTCATTTTTCCATTCATCTATTGATGGACACTTAAGTTGTTTACATAGTCTAACTATTGTGAATTGAGCTGCTCTAAACATTGATGCAGCTGCATTACTGTAGCATGCTGATTTTAAGTCTTTGGGGTAAAAACCAAGGAGTTGGATAGCTGGGTCAAATGGTGGCTTGATTCCCAATTTTCTGAGGAATCTCCATACTGCTTTCCATAGTGGTTGTACCAATTTGCAGTCCCACCAGCGATGTGTGAGTGAATCTTTTTAGTTTATTCATATAGAGTGTTCCTATAACTTTACTGGGGTGGTCTTGAATCTGGACTCCTCCTCCCTTAGTGTCTAAGGTAGGTGAGATTATAGGCATGAGCCACCCTACCCATTGGACGTTAAGTTTTGAAGCAGTCAGCTTGGATGTTTAAAGTTGGCATCTCTTGCCTAAACCATGGCTGCTACTCCACTCAGAGGGACTGAGCATGAGCATCATGGAGTTCATGATCTACTCCTTTGTACCTGCTGGTCAACATTGACCTTTCCATTGCTGAGGACACTGGTTAACCTGAGGGGCTCTGGTTACAGATAGAAGCAAGTTGTCATACACATGGGTGGTTGTTCTGGGCCCCACAAGGACAGAAGTTTTGGGTCCAGGGGTTGCATGGGCAGCTTCTCCCTTGTTTTTTCCCCACAGGGAAGAGAACAGCTGGCTCAGTGACTGCATGTCCACAGGACAAACCCATTCAAAGCTGCTGGTGGCCACTCTTCTTTCTGGAGAAACAGGGGTGCCTCTGGCAGCTCCACAGTTCACATGATGCAGGAATTCTTCTCACAGTGGACATAGTGTTGTCCTGTGTGTAAGTATATTTTTTTATTGAATGAAAGAATGAATATTATGTTTTTGATCATTGTTTTAATGAGAATCTGTCAAACACAATTTCTTTTTTTTTTCTAAAGAGAGAGTGATAGAGGAGGAGAGAGAGAGAGAATTTTTAATATTTATTTTTTTTTAGTTATCAGCAGACACAACATCTTTGTTTGTATGTGGTGCTGAGGATCGAACCCAGGCCGCACGCATGCAAGACGAGCGCGCTACCGCTTGAGCCACATCCCCAGCCCTCAAACACATTTTCTATACAACTTTTGTTGGAATGTAGAAATCAGATTATTTGCATAGGGGATTGGGATATTGCAGGGAGTTGTTTCACCATGTCACCTCCTCAGAAACTCAGAAACCGCCTCAGCCATGGCTACTGGAGACTTGGCTACTTTTGAAGAGGGTGGAAGACATTGGCACCAACACTTTGGTGCTGGTTCTGGAGCTGCCCTGGATGCAGACTCCTTTAAGTCCCAATGCATCAGGTTCTGACAAATTATTGCCTTCAGTCTGGCTTGGCAGTGCCAGGTTGCAGTAACTTGGGTGTTGCCCACTCAGATAATGAGGCATGGCTCCAGGTGTAGGCATCACCCATGGGGGTTCAGTTACATTCACCTGTTCCTTTGTAAACCTGACTCCTTGCCTCATTTGAATGGTTTCTCCCCAATAAAAGGGTTCAGCACCTCCTCCCAGCCCTCTTCCTTGCCTGGTTGCCCCCCCATGCATCAGCTGATGCTAAAGACCAGTCACTAAACCCCCCCAAAAAAGTACTTTCTTTGTCTGTGTCTTTATTCCTCAAATTAACGTAGAGTGACCCTGGTGAATTTAGTCGTGTGACATGACAGTTCTGGTTCTACAGGAATGCAGGAGAAATGAGCTAGGGCATTGTGGAAGCTTTCACTGATTTCAAAGGAAGTTCTGGGAGGCCTGACTAAGTGTGCTAATGTCAGAGTTCCTGTGGGGTGCCTCTGAGAGGGCAATGTTTGGAAAGTGGAAGGAGTGGAAGGTCCATTGGAGATCCCTGAGACCAAGAGACACCAGTAACACAGAACATCTGCTGAGGAAAGCTGCAGGATCAAGCAGAAACAAGACCAGAGAGAAAGCATGTTGGTTGTACCCACAAAGCCATCTGTGGAGCTCCACAGCCCTTTGGAGAGAATATAAGAGCACCATGTGCCCCAGGTGCTGGATGTGGGGCTACAGGACTAATTTTCCCAGCTAAATATTGGTATTGTCGTCCCATTCCTTCTTTGTATGCCCTGTGACTTTCTTCCTTTTTAAATTTTTCTTCTTTTTTATTTTGGAATATAAATGCTTACTTGGTGCTTTATGGAATAATACATGTAACATGATTTTGATTTGTACAGGGGGTCACACTGAGAATTTGCATTGAACTTGGACTTGAGCAATTCAGGAACTGTGAAGCATATGCAAACAACTGTGATGGACTAAATGTATTTCACATTGTGAGGTGGGCATGAGCCCACCTGGGGGGTCAGGACACAATGTTATGATGTGGATATAAGACGTTCCCCAAAAGCTCATGTGTGAGACAATGAAAGGGTGTTTAGAGATGAAATAATCAGATTATGAGTTGTGCATTCATCCTCTGAAGATTAACTAGGGGATTACTGTAGTCAGGCAAGGTGTGGCTGGAGGCTGGTCATTGGGTACGTGCCTTTGAGTGATAGATTTTGCCCTTATGTGCAGTGCCCCTCTCTTGGCTTCCTGGGGCCACATCCTAAGTGTTATCTCTCCCTGTACCTTTCTGCCAGGATGCTCTGCCTCAGCTGGGGCCCAGAGCAATGCAGTTGGCTGTCTATTAAATGAGACATTGAAATAGTGAGCCCAAATAAACTTGTCCTCTTATTGTGTTTGTCAGGTTCCTGGTTCCAGAAGTGAAAAAGCTGACTAAAGCAACTTCCAACCTCCTTAGTGATCAAATGACTCTAGCAGTTTCCTTTCCCTGCCAGGCCCTTTGGCTTGGTCTTAGGGTGAAACTGGCCTCATAGAACACATTGGGATGTTCTTCCTTCTGCTTGTCAAGTCAGTTGTGTAAGACTGATGACATTTCTACTTCAAATATGTGATGCTATTCCCCAATGACGTCTTGACTCTGTGCTTTGCTTTATTTCAACATTTTAAAATTCTTTTCTTGTTATAATTCTATCCAATTTTTCTAGATATTCCTGAGTCTTAATTATTTATATCTTTATGAGAGTTGTTGTATTCCATTTAAATTGCATAATTTGACAGTAATGGCATGTTTTCATATTATCTTATAATGTTTTTAAATTTCTATAGATTCATGATCAATTATGACACTGATTTTGGTAATCTCTGCCTTCCCTCTTTTTTCTGAATGGATTTTTGTAAGGGTCTGCTAAGTTTTTGATCTTCTCAGGAAATCACCATTTGGTGTCACTGATTTTCTGGTTTTCTTTCATTTATCTTCTTCTACTTTACATCATTTTCTTCTATCTGCTTGCTCTAGATTTCTCTTTCTTCTCCTAGTTTCTAAGGGTACATAATTGATTTCAGGTTTTTTTATCATTACTAGAACATAAAATTAGAGGCTTATATTTGTAAATTCAAATATTCATTTTTTCTCTAAAAAATTGCCACTTTGACAGAGGGGCAGATTGGCCATTTCCTCACTTGGGAAGCAACAGAAGGAGCTGGAGAAGTGGAATGAAGAGGTCATCCTGAGATTCCTGGGAGTTGTGAAGTTCAGGCCCATCACCAGGGGAAGCTCCCACATGGGACACCTGAGTGCAGGGACCATTTGGCAAGAAAGGAAGAAAATAGCCAAAGCCATAATACTATGACAGTTGAGGTGGACACCCCAAAAGGCCCCAGGGTACAGATCCCTTTTTCTCACCAATGTTACCAACCATCTTCTCGAGATGGTGGAGCTCTGACCAGCATCCAGCCCAAGCAGTATTACCAAGTAGAGGAACTTTTCAGATGGTTGATGAATTGGTATGAGTTGACGAGAGGGACGTCCTCTGGAAAGACTTGACTTGGTGCTTTGTTATGGACTAAGAAAACATTAATACACCAACAGAAGCTCATATGTAGACAGACAAATTTAGAAATTAATATGACTCTTATTAGATTAAAATGTTGCAAAGCACAACTTAGAGTAGCTCTGCTCCTTTTGTGGGGATATAGAATCCCAAGGAAAGCTAGACCAATGGTATAGAATAGAGGACACAGAGTCAAACCCACATGAATGCAGTTATCTCATATTAGACAAAGGCTCCAAAAACAAACATGGGAGACAAGATAGCCTATTCAACAAATGGTGCTGGGAAAACTGGAAAGCCATATGCAGCAAAATGAAATCAAGTCCCTAACTCTCACCATGCACAAAACTCAACTAAAAGTGGGTCAAGGACCTAGAAATTAGACCAGAGACCCTGTGCCTAATAGAAGAAAAAGTAGGCCCAAATCTTCATCATGTCAGATCAGACACCCACTTTCTTAACAAGACTCCTAAAGTGCAAGAAATAAAATCAAGAATCAACAAATGGGTTGGATTCAAACTAAAAAGCTTCTTCTCAGCAACATAATTAGTGAGGTGAAGAGAGAGCCTACAGAATGGGAGCAATGTTTTACCACAAGCACATCAGATAGAGCACTAATCTCTAGGATATATAAAGAACTCAAAAAAGTAACACCAAATTAATAGTAATAATAATAATAATAATAATAATAATAACCACCCAATCATTAAATGGGCTAAGGAACAAAAGAAGAAATATAATTGATCTCAGAAGAAGACATACAGTCAATCAACAAATATATGCAAAAATGTTCAACATCTCTAGCAATTACATAAATGTAAATTGAAACAACTCTAATATTTTATCTCACTCCATGTAGAATGGCAGGTAGCAAGAATACAAGCAACAATATGTGTTGGTGAGAATGTGGGAGAAAAGGCACACACTTAACATTGCTCATGGTACTGCAAATTGGTGAAACGTATCTGCAAGCACTATAGATATTTCATAGAAAATTTGGAATGAAACAATCATTTGAACCAGATATCCCACTCCTTGGTTTATATTCAAAGGACTTAAAAAGAGCATTCTACAGTAACACTGCCATATCAATATTTATAGGAGCACAATTCACAATAGCTAAGCTGTGGAACCAATTTAGAAGTCCTTCAACATATGAATGGATAATGAAACTCAGTATATATATATATAGAAATATTTCTCAGAACTAGAAAATAATAAAATTATGGCTTTTCAAGTAAATGAATAGAGTGGGAGAATACCATGCTAAGCAAAATATAGCAATCCCAAAAATCCAAATGCCAAATGTTTTCTCTGATAAGTGGATGCTGCTCAATAATGCAGGATGTGGGGAGGCATGGGATAAATGGAGGAACTTTGGATTGGAAAATAGGAGGGAAAGGAGGAAAGGGGGCCTGGAGGTAGGAAAGATGGTGGAATGAGAAGAACATCAATCATGTATGATTGCAGGAATGATGTGACTCTACTTCGTGTATAACCAGAGAAGTAAACATTGTGCCCCATTTGTGTACTAAGAATTGAAGAGTATTGAGCTTTCATATATAACTAATTAGAAAAAATGAATGAAAATTTTAAAAAATAATGTTCATTGCAGAGCAGCAAGGGCTATATTCAAACACATGGTGGGCCACTCTTACAAAGCTTCATCCACGGCTAAGTCATATCCAACCAGGGTACATTAACCTGTAGTGATGAACCCTGAATCAGACCATCTATGTTGGGCACAGACCTTTGCCAATCATGGACCCTGTGAATTGGATGGAGTATTTAAAAGACCCTTTGTCTCACAAGGACACATGTGAGGACTTTCTTCCCCAGGGTCTGCAGCAGCCTCCAGAATCTCAGGAGGCCTTTAATAGACATGGCACTCTCCAGTTCCTCTCCTGACCTGAAACCCCAAACTAGGACAGTGCATTATTAATACCACCCATAGTTAAGAGGAGGAAGTTTCCATGCATTTTCTAGAGTGCAGTAGGTATTTTCTCAGGATGTGAATCAAAGAATATGCTTGTTTTCTCAGTCTGACAGTTGTAGGGTATTGTTGGAACATTTAGCAGTGTGGATTGGCATGAGTTTCAATTTGGGTGTCACCAGGTGAGACTCAGACACTAGGGTTTGGGAAATGACCCTTGTATATCACAGCACCTGACTTTTTTGCAGGAATAAATATAGTTTTTCAAACGTGTATTGTCTATGGCCACTAAAATATGAAGATAATGGAAATCATATTGGCCATATCCCATTGTTAGGTTATATTCCGGAATTGATAGGTAACAATGAAACCCACCATTGTGTATAATTATAATACACCAATAAAATATGGAGTAAAAGCAAACTGTAACTGGTAATTTAAAATCTGTTATTTCTTCTGATTAACAGACACAGTTATTGGATATTACTCATAAAAATGTGTAATAAGAGTTGAGCCTAGAATTACAGAATTTTACAAGTTTTGCAGTTCTATGCCCTTAGTACCTTCCATAAGATGTCTATTTTTTATATTCTTTTTCTTTCTGAATTTTAAAAGATAATACAGTAAGTTAACTAAACTGGAAGTTGGGGAATGTATATAAGAAATAAAGAGGATGGAGGTCAATAATAAATGCATGCAACTCCATCTCCTGCAGATGCCAGGTCTGGCCCCGGCTTTGCTCCAGAGAAGTCTGCCATCTCTGTTCTGTTCCTTAAATCAAACTTGCTCTCTGTGTTTGTCTGGCACTTCTCAGGTGCTTCATCTTCCAAAACAGAGGAACAAGGACCCACCCTGATTCTAAGACTGGTGTCAATGGGAGGGTCATGCTTCGCAGGTTGTGGTCAAGAGAGATTACAAAGTTCCATAGAAGTTATCCAGGGGCTGGACTGTGGGGACACTTGGTCCACTGTGAACAGAACCCAGAAGCCATGAGTATGGGCCCTGGACACAGCCCCCAAGCCTTAAGGTTCCTCATGGAACAGGATCTCTGCTGCTTTCCCAGTGATGCTGAGGCTTTGCTCTCTATGGGGTCTATTTGCCATCTAGTGGTAGGTTTGTGACAGAGCATATCGTGGAATTTGGGGTCTGGGCACCCAAAGTCCTGACTGTGGATTCCTTCTCCCACATTCATCACATTCATGAAGCTGATTCTCTTCTATCCATCACTAGGCCAGATTTCCTGGGAATCTCAAGAGATCCCTCTCCTCAGTAAGTTGTCAAACAAAAGACACCAATTCACCAGGAATTTAGAAAACACACTGGTCTCAGGAAGTTGGGGTCTAGGTGTGAAATCACAGTAGATGCCAAAGCTGGGGTTTTGCCAGAGAAGATAAGGGGCCTGAGGGACCCTTTGGGGTGCAGTAGCATTGGTGAGGGAGGCTGAGGGCTCCTGGTCTAGAGAGGTCAACCCAACCTCATTATTCTCACTCAAAACCCCTTCGAGAGCTGCTGAGGGTCTCCCAGGGCTTCCAGGAAGAGCTTCCCTACTCAGCCTTTGGGCAGGGGCAAATGAGGAATGGTGCAGAAGGTTCCAGAGGTGCCCAAGATCCAGCACCACTGCTGCCCTGGCCCTTCTGCAGGGTGCTGAGGAAGGGAAGGGACCTGACCCTGCAGCCCCAGTGCACCTGGCTTCCCACACTGGATGGGCCATTAAAGGAGTCCCAGGTCACCAGATGCACACAGGACAAGATGCCACCCTTTCATGGAAAAGGTGAGATGACATTTTATCTAAAACAATGAACCTTTGCAGGAGCAGGAGGATGTTGATGGTGAGGGACCTTCATTTGGTGGGACAGGAGCTTGGTTACTGGCTCAGGTCTTGGCTCTGCCAGCAGGTGATCATCACAGGAGATGACAGTGCTGTTCCAATGAACAATGGGACAGGGGGCTTGAGACATCTCAGGATCTGGCAAGGTCTCACCCATCTTAGTCTTAAGGTTGTAAAAGTCAAATTTCCTTTGAGAAGAGACCATGGGGCAATTTGCTTGCATGGGGAAACTACTAAGAAGTAGTTTCCTGTGCTTAGCCACCCAGGCACTCAGAGGATGGTATAACTGTGGTCCCAGGAGGCTTGGTGACAGTTCAAGATGGTGGCATACATGGGCATCACCCACGTGGAGCTGGTTCTGTAGGAATGCAGGATGCAGGAGTTGGGGGTCATGAGGTTCCACTGAGATTTCCAAGGAGGCCCTGAAGGCCAGGCACAGTGTATCAGGCTGAATCCCTGCAGCAGCCCCTGAGAAGACAAGGTGTGGATATGTGAGAATGGAGGTGGTGTTGCAGTGGAGGCCCTGAGACTGAGAGATGCCAACAGCATGGGACAGCTGCTGAGGGAAACTCTAAATCCAGCAGAGACAAGTGGAAAGGGAGGCCATGTGGGCTGTAGCCAGCATGTCCATAGGGGCAGAGCTCTGTGTCAACCCTTTGGACAGAACTTCACTGTGCCATATGCCCAGGTGCAGGATAGGGGGCTGCAGGGTGGGTTTGCCCAACTGGATTTTTTTTTAATCTTTCTTTGGTCCCATCCCTTCTTCCTTAGATTTGATTTCTCCCCTTTGAAATGGCAATGTTGACACTTTGACACTGAACAATGGATTTTCTTTTGGCTTTTCCCCAAGAGTTTTTCTTGCTGTTCATATAAGACTGTGGACTTGGACTTTTAGGTAATGGTGAAATTTTTACTGTGCCCATGAATAATGGGAAAGAGGGCTTGAGATATCTCAGGAACTGGCAAGACTATGGGACCCTTGAAGATGGAGTAAATGCATTTTGCACTGTGATATGGACATGAGCTTTTGAAGGTCAAGAGTGGCAGGTTATGATATGGATACGAGATGTGCCCCCAGAATCTTCTGTTCTTCGGAGGTAAAATATTCAGATCTCAATAGCTATAATCAGTCCATCTTAGTTTGAATGGACTGATCCTGTGTTAATTGTAGACAGGTGAGGAAAGGCTGGTGGAGGTGGGTCACAGGGGTATCCTGGAAGAGCTAATTTGAATGTTCTATGTTCTAAGTCTTTATAACGTCATTGAGATTTGTTTTGTGGCCTAACACATGCAGGACCTTGGAGAGCATTCCATGTGCACTTGAGCAATCATGTAACATGCCATTGTGGGTGGAACCCTCCTACATGTCTGTTACATGGATGACATGGCTGCAGGTCTCTGTTTTCTGACTTGTTCTCTGCCTGGTTGTCCCAGGGATGATTGAAAGTACAATAGTGGAGTCCCCTCTGTTACTGTATTATCGTCTGTTTGCCCCTCCTAGTTGTCCCTGTTTTTAAATGTGTTTTGGAGCCCTCATGTTTAGTGAACATGTATGTGGCTGTCCTATCTTCTTGGTGAATTGACTCTGTTTTCATTACATAATTTCCTCCTTTGTCTCTAAAGCAATTTTAATAAACTTACAGATGTTGGACAAGAGCATAAACTCCTTTCTTGTCTCTTGCTCAATATTTGCCTATGGTATTTTCCCGTGTTTTCACTGTCAAGGTCTGCTGGTTCTAAGACCTAGTGTGAGACTATTGGACACAGCATGTAGACATACAGTTTCAATCAATGTTGCCAATCTACATATTTTAATGGGAGGTTAATTTATTTACAACAGCAGAATTACAGAGGGGAAAAAATTCCCTTTGCAATTTTTTTAAACCTATCTTTCTGTCTCATGTCTATTTGTCCATCTCCTCCTTTATCTTTAGTTGATTTGGGGGTAAAATATTTTGATTTCCTTCCCATTTTCTTTTTTCCTGTGTATATGACAGCTTATTGTTTTCTTTGTTTTGGTGAATTTGGGTTGAAATATAACACACTAAATTTATAACATCTTGACACGATCTGGTGACAATTTGACTTCAGTCTCCTTAAACCATTGCCCTCCCTTACAGTTCTCATCCCTTTATGTTACTAATATCAATTCACATCTGTTTGTTGTGCAGGTGTTAACATAATGCTTAATGAGGATGACCATTAATATATTTCCTGAAAATCCTGTGAAAAACAAGACTAGTATTATGATGAAACTGCACTAATGATTTAAAAATCATTTCCTGTGTTTGTTTTGACACAAGAACTCTGTACTTTTGAACGGTTTTTAGTTACACTTTGCCCTACTTCATTTCAACTTGGAGCACATTTTTTCCCAGTAATCTTCATTCTGCCGGTGACATACCAGGGCGTCTGCAGCTGGTGGGAACTTGGTAGGTGGTGACTGAGCTGTGGCCATGGCACTCAAGGTCCAGAGCCCTCAGCTGCAGCTTCTTTCTCTCAGACAATCTGCTGAGCTCCTGCCCAGATCAGCAGGACATGTGGCAGCTGGGCCACCCAGGCAGGGAGGTTTTTGTTCGGGGCTGCAACACTGTGGGATGAATATGTGTACCTTGCCCACAGTAATATACTCCAGCATCCTCAGGCTCCACCGTGCTGATTCTCAGTGTGAACTCTGTTCCTGACCCACTGCCACTGAACCTGTCTGGGACCATAGTGAACCAATTGGAAACCTTATAGATCAGAAGCTTTGGAGACTGGACTGGATTCTGCTGATGCCATTCCAAATAGGTTTTTCCATTACTGTGTAGGAGGCTCTGACTGGACCTGCAGGAGATGGAGGCCGACTGTCCAGGGGTGATGGGCAGAGAGAGAGGAGACTGGGTCAGCACCACATCCCAACTGGATCCTGAAATAATGACAGAAATAAAAGTTTATACACAGTATTATGAAACATTTCCATGATTTCTCTCTTGGTCCTATCTTAACTAAATGATTTGTGTGTGCAATGTAAGTAGTTTGGGTTCCTACCAAAAAAAATACAATGTCATATAAGATACAGGTTGGCAAGTCCAATGCCTGTCTAGAGGTTGACCATATAAATCTCCTGTTTCTAGGTCCAAGTCTTCACCAGGACACAAATCTTTTTTTTTTTTTTTTTCCCCTTCTGGATACTTCTTCCCTTCCATGGATCTGAACATCACCTTCCCCATTTTTTGAGCTGTAACTCACACCATGAACATGGGCAGGGATCACAGGTAGGAGGCAATGAGCTCACCCCCATCTCCCTTGTCCTTCCCCATCCCCTCTGTCCTCACCAGAGACACAGAGCAGCAACAGCCCCAGGAGCTGAGCAGGGAGCCTCATTTTGAGAAGCTGAGCTGAGGAGTCCTGGTGAGTCAAGGGCAGGTTAGAGCTGAGCTTTTATATCAGCCTTGCAGGAAGGCCCTCCCCAGGGAGCAGCATGCAAATGCCCTGGTGGGTGCAGATGGGTGGAAAGAGCCAATAGGGTGTGTGGGTATGGACTGACTTTGAACAAATAAAATGTCTTCTGTGACAGGAGGGAAACCAAGGAGATGAAGGCCACGCTGCCTGCAGTAGTGGGCAGAGGATCTGATGGTGAAAGTGAAAATCTTTGGCAAAGACATAGATTTTCTATGAGTTCAGTAGGAAGCACAAATACAGCACCAGAGACATGAAGATGTAGTCAGTGTGTCCAGGGCAATCTCTGGAGAGTGATGGCCAGGCTGTTGGACTCCCTCCCAGCAGCAAACCTGGAGAAGGAAATCATCCCACACCCACTAGATCTGACAGGAAATTTCCTCCAAACAAACCAATCTCCTTCAGGTACTTCAGACTCCTGTGGTAGCTCAATGTTAACAAGTGTTGGAAATGATCTCTCCTGGGCCCTTGCATGAATCAGAAAGACCTGACAGGGAAAAAGAAAACTTTCTCTGACACTCAAAATCCATAATTGATTCTTAATTTTCAATGGATGATGGGAAAAGTACCTTCCACAGGAGTCTTTCTTATCTGTAAACTAGAGATCCATCCTCCAGAGGGGCTTCTCCAAACTCAGGTGTCATGGTGGATCTTGAGATCAGAGGCCTCTGAGGCATCATGCCACCTTCTCTAAGTCATGGTCTGTTGTCACTCACTGGAGGATCAATTTTGGACATGCCAGGTACAGGGAACCAGGGACTGCTGTGCCTAAACACTGAGGGACCCTTTCCTGTTTACACTCTTGGTTCTCAGGATTCTCAAGACTGACCACCAAAATTTATATGATAAGCAAACATGTAAATTTCCAGAAATTTTATGCAGTTTATTCTTTTTTTTCAATTATGACTTACTTTCAATTTTTCTAAATAATGTAATGAATTGATTATTGTTCATACAAATTCTAAAGTTAAAAACATTCTAATTAAATGGGTAGATGTGAAAATATTAAATTTCACCATTTTCACAAACAGGAATTTTACTTCAATGGTGCCAGTGAGTTCTGAGCACACATAGCAGTGAGGTGTGTGGATGTCACACTGTGCCCAGTCTCCTGCCCAGTCCTTTCCCATCCTGTCCTTTGTCCTCCCCTGATCCAGGTGCTCTGCCCTTCTGCTCTCCCTCATGTTCCTATTTTCATGTGTGCATTACCATGATGTATAAACATGGGAGTCATTGTGGACAAGAATGACACCCACAGAATTCTCATGGGAGGGTCCAGGAGGAAGCAAAGTGACCAGCCAAGATGGTCCACCAGTTGATCAAGTAGTTGAGAAATGCCTGTACACATTCTGCTTTGTTAAGGGCAATAATGTTCAAATATGTCAATTAATTACATATTAATTATAAGGTGAAAATTGAAGTTGCTGAGATCCTAATTGGTCCTCCTCTAGGAGGTCCTGTAATGGAGGTTTGGTCCCAGTGTGGCCATGATAGGAAATGGTTGGTTCTTTAAGAGGAGGGGCCTGATGGGAGGGGCCAGGTCAATGAAGTTGCTGCCCTTGGAAGGAAAAGTGCTGGACTCACATACAGAGGGAGTCCTCTCCAGAGTGGGTGGTCATAAGTTTGACCACACCACAGGCTTGACCACTGCAACCTGCAGCTGGTGCCTTTCCCACCTACACACTATGCTGTGACACTGCCCAGGGGGGCCTCACCTGCAGATAACAGGTGAGACTACCCAACCTTGGACTTTAAGGCTTGAAAATTATGAAACAAAACTTTCCTTTACACAGCACTTACTTAGCTCAGGAATTTTGCTATAGCAACAGAAAAATGACTAATTGGTATTTTTTATTAATAAGTGTTTAGATTGAAATCTCATTAAATTGCCTATTGCAGATTAACAACTCTATCTATAATAATTGTATCCTACAGGTAGTCCCCCCAATCTCATGTGTACGGAACACTCCACATTCTAGAAGTGCAGATTCTCATCTGCAGGCCTGGGTGGCTCTGGAACTCTGCTCTCAAAACAGCTCTCAGTGACACAGATGACTCCGTTTAGCCTGACACGTTGAACAGGATCGGAATTACTCCACGTCTACACTTGGCTTGCTTTTCATTTGGTAGGAATATTTCATTGTTTTGGGAAAGGATCCTTATCTTTGCTTGTAATTTCTTCCTTTACTGTGGACTCTGTGATTTAATTAAGCTTTCATAATGTGATTTCAACTTGCTGAAGGCACTTTGTGGCACATAGAAAGTACTCTGTAATTCATTTCTCTCCTTGTTTATTTTCCCATTCCCATCACAACCTCTTATATGTAATTTTGTATAGCAATGAGGATCTCCCTTCATTTCCATGCAATTTCCCTTTTCTCTCTCTTTCTCTCCCACCTCATGTCTCTGTTTAATGTTAATCTTTTCTTCCTGCTCTTCCTCCCTGCTCTGTTCATAGTTGCTCTCATTATATCAAAGAAGACATTTGGTATTTGTTTTTTTAGGGATTGGTTAGCTTCACTAAGCATAATCTGCTATAGTGCCATCCATTTCCCTGCAAATTCCATGATTTTGTCATGTTTTAGTGTTGCATAATACTCCATGGTGTATAAATATGATATGTCAAGAGCTTTGTAATGTTGTGAACAACCAATAAAATATATATATAAAATAAATAAAATACAATGCAAAGTAAAAAAAAAAAAAAAAGAAAGAAAAGAAAGTACTCTGTGTCCTGTCCTTCCTTACAGAACTCCAAGAGCTGGAAATAATGACTGCCTTTGTGAGGCTTAGACTCAGGCCCAGGAAGTGAGGCTCAGGATCTAGAAGTTGAAGGATGTGAGGCAGGTGGCAATGCTGGTAATCCTTTATTCAGAGGGGATAACAACCTTCAGCCAGACCCCATCCCTGAGCCATTTTCCTAGGCTCTTTTAATGTGCAGTTCAAAAAAAGAAGGCCCTAGCCAACAGGGTACACATGGCTCCTGATCACAGGTTACACTTTATGACCTTGAGTGCATGTGCTGACTCAGAGGGTTAATGGCCTTGACCACATCATGGCCTTAGCTATACACTGAAAACATAAAATCATCAACTCACAAGAAGCCTCAGCAAGGGAGCCTATCTATGGCCATGGTGGGCCTGAACCACAGTGACCACAGGGGAAGGTCAGCTGGTAAATGTTGGACTCACCATGACTTCTGGAAATACAGTTCAAAGGACCCTGATTCTGACACCTGTCTAGAAGCTCCCCGAGGGACCTCATCTAAGAAGGAGGGTAAAGAAGAGGAAGATTCCACATCATCCATTGCACCTGCAGGAGACACATGGACAGAGTGAGGACTGGAGAGTAGTAACCTATGAGGTGTAGCAGGCTGCTGAGTGCATAGCCACACACCTGGGCTCCCATACAGGTCCAAGGAAGACAGGGGCACCAGCCTAGGCCGTCAGTGGCAGTGAGCTCTGGTTTGAGGGCAGCACCAAGGAATCTCCCAGGTCCAGCATCTGCATTCCTATCAGGTGGCCCTGGTCTTTCAAACCTTGCCACTTGGACTCAATTTATCCATATTGCATGATTCTTCCAAGGACAGCCTCTGCATAGGTGTTCTGGGCTCTAACACAGGAGCAGAAGGTCCTCCATTGTCACAGCTTCCCTCTCTGTGTTCTGTTTCTGTATCTGCCCCTTCATGACCACATTCCCAGAACTGTGAGAGCCTGTAGTTTAGATTCTCATCCCTTGTGCTTTAGAAGATTTCCTGTTTGGAACACACACAGTGACTTCTAATTTCTATTTAAATCCAAAGTCTTACTATAAACCAAACCCCTCAGATCCATTGATGTTTGTCCTTCATTAAATCAGAAGGAACACCAGTGAATCCAGAGGTTTGAGAAGAGACTGGTTTTCTGCTTTTCCAATTTCCTTCATGGAATAAAATTCATGGATAATAATGGAAGGGAAGGGTAAATGGAGTAGGATTTATTTTAGGAAAAGTGTTCCAATTTTGATCTTACCAGCATTTACCTGGGCACATGCTTGACAATTTGCTGCTATTTGACGAAGGAGTTGATCCCTGTTCTGGAGATATAGAGTACTTTCCCCCCGGTCTAAGAGTTCTTTCATCTTTTTAGCCCCAAGGTGTGTTAGTCTGTGTAGGGACTTCACTAGTTGCCTTGCATTTTTGAGAGGCATGATAGTCTTCCCTTGGTATTTCCAAGTATTTTCTTCTGGGTTGTAAGTGGCCCCCAATTTCTGGATGACATTTAAATCTTTGTCCTCATAGACCCACTGCTCTTCATGGTCATCATGTTGTGGGTCTGCCCGTTGGGGCAATAGAGTCATTATCAAGAGTTGTGGCCCTAGGGCAGCTTTCTTGGCTATCTCATCTGCTAATCTGTTCCCTTTGGCTTCTGGAGTATCCCCTTTTTGATGGCCGGGGCAGTGCATGATACTTAACTTTTTAGGCAAAAATAAAGCTTTAAGCAAAGCTAATATCTCGATCTTATTTTTGATTTCTTTTCCCTCTGAGGTCAGTAATCCCCGGCGCCTGTAAATTTCTCCATGTATATGAGCAGTGGCAAAGGCATATTGGCTGTCTGTGTACACATTTAGTTTCTTCCCCTCTGCCAACTTTAAGGCTTGAGTCAGAGCTATCAGTTCTGCCCGCTGAGCTGACGTCCCGCCAGGAAGTGCACTCGCCCATATTACCTCAGATTCGGTGGTGATGGCCACTCCCGCTCGTCGTTCTCCATTGAGCAGATAACTGCTTCCATCCGTATACCAGACCAGCTCCGCATCCTTCATTGGCTGGTCTGTGAGGTCTGGCCGGGTCCCCTGTGTTTCTGCAAGAATCTGCTGGCAGTTGTGATGATCTGCTTCTCCCGGGAGCGGCAGGAGGGTTGCTGGGTTCAGTGTCACCATGGGGCCGAACTGAATTCGGTCAGTGTCCAACAATAAAGACTGGTAATGGGTGAGTCGGGCGTTTGACATCCAGCGGTCGGGTGGCTGGCGAATTATGGTCTCAATGGCATGAGGGGTTAATAGGGTCAGTGGCTGTCCCAAAGTCAGTTTAGTAGCATCCTTAATCAGAAGGGCCACAGCTGCTACCATCAGGAGGCATGGTGGCCATCCTGCTGCCACTGGGTCTAATTTCTTTGACAGGTAGGCTATAGGTCGCCTCCAGGGTCCCAGTTTTTGGGTTAAAACCCCTTTTGCATAGTCCTGTTTTTCATCTACAAATAGATCAAAAGGCTTGGTAACGTCCAGTAGGCCCAAGGCGGGGGCTGACAGGAGAGCTAATTTAATGTGATCGAATGCCAATTGATGTTCCTTAGTCCAGGAAAAGGAGTTACCTTGTTTAGTCAGTAGGTACAGGGGGGCTGCTATCTCAGCGAACCCAGGAATCCAGAGTCTACAGAACCCTGCGGTCCCTAGAAATTCCCGCAGTTGCTTGGGACTCTGGGGGGCTGGTATGCTCGAGATAGTCTCTTTTCTGGCAGCTGTCAACCAGCGTTGACCATCATGGAGTTCATAGCCAAGATAGGTGACTTTTGTCTGACAGATTTGGGCCTTTTTTGCTGACGCCCTGTACCCCAATAGTCCTAAAGTTTGTAATAATTTCTCCGTACCTGCTAAGCAGTCTTCTTCGGAGGTTGCAGCCAACAAGATGTCATCTACATATTGAAGCATGATTAAGGAAGGGTGTCTTACACGAAAATCAGCCAAATCCTGATGCAAGGCCTCATCGAAGAGTGTTGGGCTGTTCTTGAACCCTTGTGGTAGTCTCGTCCAAGTCAGTTGTCCGGAGACTCCTTCTTCGGGATCCCTCCACTAGAATGCAAAAAGAGCCTGACTTTGGGGGGACAGTCTTAGGCAGAAAAAGGCATCTTTCAGATCCAGAACAGTATACCAAGTATGGGTAGGAGGCAGGGTGCTGAGGAGATTGTAGGGATTTGGCACTGTGGGGTGAATGTCTTCTACCCTTTTGTTAACTTCCCTTAAGTCCTGGACTGGTCGGTAATCATTAGTCCCCGGCTTTTTGACGGGTAGCAAGGGGGTGTTCCAGGGCGACTGGCAAGGTGTTAGAATGCCTTGGTCTAGGAGGCGTTTGATATGTGGCTTGATGCCTTGGTAGGCTTCCCTGGACATAGGATATTGTTTAATATGGATGGGAGAAGCAGTGGCTTTTAGGTGGATGACTATTGGAGATTGTTGTTTAGCCATCCCCATTCCTCCGGTTTCAGCCCAGGCCTCCGGGTAGGAACTAAGCCAGTAGTCCATGTCTTTCTTAGGTACCGAAGGATTGTCAAAAAGTTTATATTCGTCTTCCAATTTGAAAGTCAATACATGCAAGGGGGTCTGATTTGGCCCTGTGATGGAGGCACCCCCATCTTCGAAATAAATTTGGGCTCTTAATTTGGTCAATAGGTCTCTTCCTAGTAGTGGATATGGACAATCAGGCACATGTAGGAACGAATGGGAAACCTTACCTGTGGCAAGGTGTACTTCTCTTTTGGTGGTCCATCGGTATGGTTTGCTCCCGGTGGCACCTTGAACCCACGTCGTTTTGTGGCTCATGGGTCCTGGTGCCTGTGTTAGCACCGAATGTTGGGCGCCTGTATCCACTAGGAAGGTCACAGGTTGCCCCCCTACTTGCAGAGTTACCCGGGGCTCAGGGGGGGGGCTCCTGGCCCTGACTCCCCTAATCTTCATCTAACTCTAGCAATTGGGAGGTCCGATTTGTACCTCTTCTGTGGTTGGGGGGCCTCTTTGGGCAGTCTTTTACCCAGTGTCCTTTTTCCTTACAGTAGAAACATTGGTCTCAGTCTACATGGGGTCTGCTCCGTTCCCTGTCCTTGCTTATCTTATCTCCCTGATATCCTGCCTGAACTACGGTGGCCAATATCCTACTTAGTTCCCTGTTACGTCTCCAATCTTTTTCTCTTTCTCTCTTATCTGATTCTTCCCTAAGCTTAAGGTCTGATTCTTCCTGCATCTTTCTAATTCTATCTTCTCGTTCTTCTGGAGTTTCTCTTTTGTTAAATATCTTTTCAGCTTCCTTCAACAAATCTGCTAGAGAAAAATCTTGTAGGTTATCTAGTCTTTGCAATTTAGTCCTGATATCTGGGGCGGACTGCCAAATAAAAGCCATAGAAATATTCCCTCTCTGGTCCTCACTATCAGGGTCAAAGGGAGTAAACCTCCGATAAGCCTCCTTTAGCCTTTCTAAGAATGCTGTCAGAGTTTCCTCTGACCCTTGGATAGTGTGTCTTACCTGGGCCAAATTGGTGGGCCATCGCCCTGCTCCATGGAGACCCGCTATGAGTAACTGGCGGTAGAGACGTAGGTGGTTCCTACCTGCTTCAGTCGCATAGTCCCAGTTCGGTCGGGTTAAAGGAAAAGCTTCGTTAATCAAGTTTGGAAGCTGAGTGGGGCGCCTGTCATCCCCTGGCACATTCTTACGAGCTTCCAAGAGAACTTTCTGTTTCTCCTCTGAAGTGAGGAGTACCTGTAAGAGCTGCTGGCAATCATCCCAGGTAGGCTGGTGAGTTACTAGAATAGATTCAATCAAAGAGGTCAGGGCTACAGGGTCCCTGGTAAAGGAAGGGTTATGGGTTTTCCAGTTATAAAGATCAGAGGCAGAGACAGGCCAGTACTGATATTGGCCGTTGGGGCCCCCTGTATGTCGTAGGGGGAGGACTTTAGAGGTGTCCCCTGAGTCGGCGTGATCTCGACGTCCCCGAAGCCGTCCCACCATAGGAGATGGGTCCGGGGAAGCACCGGCGGTTGGGCCCTCCTGGTTTCCTTCTTCCTCTGAGGACGATTGATCGGGTTCAGGGGGTTGTAAGGGTTGGGGCTGGTAAGGAGGAGGCTCGTCAGTCAGCAGGTCAATCAGAGTTGAATCCTCTGGTGGCAGAACCTTCTTTGGCGATGTCCTTGAATTCAAAGAAGCCTCAGATTTGTTAAGGACGGGGTAAAGTTGAGAGGTTTGAGGAGGGGGAGGGGGAGCTGGGATGAGGGGAGCGGAAGGTTCATGGGGAGTGCGGAGAGGAGGCTTGGGTGGAGAGAAAGGAGCAACCCAAGGGGGTGGATTGGAGGTTAGGTCTTCCCAGGTGATAATGTAGGGTATTTGGTCTGGGTGTCCGTGGGGACCGTGGGTGAAGATTCGGGATTTCACCTGTAAGATAAGGTCAATGTTAAAGGTTCCTTCTGATGGCCAGCCAGTGTTGAAGGCGGGCCATTCTAAGGTACAGAGTGTTTTCCATTTCTTCTTTTTGACTGTCCCGGACAAGTTGTTTGCTCGATCTTGAATATCTTGTCAATGATCTAGAGTGAGGCTCAAAGGGGTGGTTAATGAGTTCCCCGTGTTAGTTTCAAAGGAAAAATAAAGAGATAAACACACAGACAGGAAGATGAGACCAAACAAAAAAAGCACTGCGTGGCTTCGGTAGAAACCAAAAGTATCAGACGGCCTGGGAGAAGTTCGTGCTTCTCCGTTGCCTACAAAGACAGTGTATCCCTCGGAAACACTGGGGGCCCTGAAGAAAAGGACCCCTCTGATCCCTGGGACGTCTCCCAGGGTGGCAGGGGAGAAGTCTGAGTTCGTCAACTCCTTCTCAAGCTGCCTCAAAACACTAGAGGACTATGCATAGTCTTACGGACGCTGCGCAAAACACGGAACACAACGGAACACAAGATCAACAAATCAGAGAGATCAAAGAGCTCGAGCTGGCCGGCGGCTTACCTCCCAGTGATGTCGGGTGTCCTCGGGATAGGGATCTGGGTCGGTCGGAACCAGGATCTCGGTGGAACCTCCAAAATGAAAGATCCACAGATCCTGAACCCAAAAGGAACCACACGAGACACTGGCTGCAAAAAGCAGGAGGCGTTTATTCTCACACAGGCGCCTGCGGGTGCACAGCAAAACCTCAGCCAGAGCCTTGGCGACTGGCACACACGGGGCTCTGGGGTACAGGTCTTTTATAGGGAGCAAGGGGTTAGTTTTAGCTTAGCACAGCAACAGTCATTCTATTGGTTCCTCTGAATCCAGCCCTGGGGTCACCTGGGGGGTAAACTTATTTTTTTATCCACTTTATGTTTTCGGAAACAACCATAAATTGCATCCTGTCCTTTTGGCTCCTGTTTTTACCCTGTTTGCTCAAGCTTCCGGGGTTATCTATATGGAACACCTGGTGGTGGCATTGTGCTGGGGTTATCTATAAGGAACATCTGGTGGTAGCATTGTGCAGGGCTTGGAGCGTTACGTGCAGCTGGTGGGGTTTTGACATGGGGGTTGTGCAAGGGAACATCCTGTAGGGCACTGGGGTTAGATTTCCTAACGTTGCGTTTGGGGCCCTGCGGTCCTTCAAGATAAACTGTATGTCATGTTCATTAGCTCACATTCAGTGATTGCTTGAATTATTGAAGAGTAGGATCTATGCTAAGGGTGGGATGGGTCGTGAGCTTCTCTGGGCCTCAGTTTCTCCACAGATAAAATAATATGATTGGATCGCATATTAGCTCACCTCTGCAATTTTCTGAGATTATATCTTCATTAACATATTTCAACAGAATCTTTTGGAGTCGGCTACAACTTAAAAGTAGGAGAAATGATTAGAGTAATTGGGGGTTATATTGACTGAATGTGAAGTTGGTATCCCTCTCTCTCAAATTCATTTGTTTAAGCCCTTACCACAGTGTGACTGCATTTGGAAATTGGGCCTTTAGAGATGGTTAGATATGGAAAATGACAAACCCCAAAATAGAGTTGTCTGGGAGGAGGGACTGAGGAAGAAGGCAACACATTCATAACATTGATCCTTTCCCAATACATTCTTTCCCAGTGACAGGACAATGCCTAGAAAGGAAGTAAGCATCATCCAGTGGCAAGACAATCCTTGGGTAGGAGATATCCATCAAGCCTAGAATGGCAATCTCTGGGAAGAAGCCAAAGCATTGATCCTTCTCTAAATAAATCCTTCCCCAGTGACAGTACAATGGGACCCTGAAGGGAAAGAGATAAGCACTGAATGCTGACCCCAGACCCTCCATTCTTCCCCAAGTAAAACTATTGCCCAGTAAAAACAAATTTCAAATTCCCCCAAACCTGTTTCCTGAATGCCCAAAGTGACAGGCTCTATCCGAAATTAAGTCACTTCAACTGAACCTCGAGGGGACCCCAGATTGCCAGCAGTTTGAAGCATAGATCAAGAGCTTTGGATCTTGCCCTGGTTTCTGCTAGTACAAGTTTAAGTAATTGCTAATGCCCTTACTGGCCCTGCAAGTGACAGTGACTTTTTCTCCTTGGGATTGAGACAGGGAAGATGGACACAAGGAGGATGGTCAATTTGATGTCACATCTAGAACCTGACATTGAACACATGAAAACAAATATGCACAATATTATTCATGTTAAAAGAGAATTTCCCAGGGGATCCAGGCATCACTGACCACACTGTGATTAGTAAATCCCCAGCGCTGTCCTTCCTTACCTGGGAGGCAGAGCAGCAGAAGCCCCAGGAGCTGAGCAGGGGCCCTCATGGCCATGTTGAGGTCCTAATAGGGTCTGACTCCTGCAAAGGGTGTGAGCAGCCTCTTAAGAAGTCCTCAGGGCAGTGGGCTGTGCTTTGGGCACATGCAAATCAGCAGGGCTGGGCAGGCTGAGCACAACTTCAGGGCTGCTCCTCTCAGTCATTCAGCACAGGCTCCAGGTCCTGAGTCCCAGGTCAGACAGGGAAGCTCAGAATTGCTGACAGAAAATGCTCTTCTCTCTGGAGCCAAAGGCAGTGTTCTTGTTGAGTCCTGCATGTGGCATGCTTTCTGGCAAATCTGGTTCCATCTGTGCTTCTTTCCATCTCAGAGAGAGAACATGGGCCACGACACAACCCCAGAAGCTTTGGAAATTCTTAGGAGATACTTGCATTTGGCACCTGAGATCATTAATGAGTCCAGAGTGGCTGACTCCTTGCTCTGAGTCCCTGATGGTGAAGTAGAAAGGCAATACAAAAAAAAAAAAAAAAACCAAACTCATTGATTCATAAGAAGGGCAGGATCTTTCCTTCTTCATCTTCCTTCTCCAGCTGCTCAATCTCTTTACCTCAGTTCATCCATTTTCTGTCCCACTGTGCTTATCAAGACAAGCCAAAATCAAATATT
Source organism: Urocitellus parryii (assembly GCF_045843805.1). Taxonomy (NCBI): domain Eukaryota; kingdom Metazoa; phylum Chordata; class Mammalia; order Rodentia; family Sciuridae; genus Urocitellus; species Urocitellus parryii. Next base: position 25,485,360 of record NC_135542.1, on the reverse strand, counting down.
TTTCCCTCATACATGAGAGAGGCACAGCACTCTTCCTAGCTCTGCCTCTGATATCCCATACCCATGCCTGATGTCCCCCGCATTCTCAGGTTATCACTCCCACTCTCTCTGGCCTCACAGTCCAGTGTCTTCAGAGGTGGCAGTCTTCTCTTCTGAAACCCTCAACCTGCCTGTGGCAGCAGAAAGTAGAACATATTCTTTCAGCAAAATCTACCATGTTCCCAATCCCTGAATACTTTGCCCTGATCAAGCCTGTAGGTGTTCACAAAAACATCATCTACAGCTTGGTTTTGAACAGTTGTGTGGCTCAAGTAAATAAATTCACAATCAGTAATTAGATCTGAGAGACTTACTGTTGAGAAAACAAGTGACTTATCTGACAGAAGAATTATTAAACAAAGTCTGTGTTTTAGAATGTAATTACATGTGATCATGTAAAACCATGGATTTTGTAGATAGAATGTGAGGAAATATCATTGTGTATGGTTAAGGGGTGATTTGATAAATGGAAAAATCCATACCATCTTGAAGAAATCATCCTGTTCTCTCAAAAAGAACCTATAATTTCTAAAACAACTATTCACTAATGGAAATGTGAATTTCTGGAAAATATTTTATTCAGAATATAGGGTAGAAAAATGAGAAACTAAGATCATTTTGAAACACAGGATGTAGTGAAATATTGAGGTCATAGAAAAGCATAACAGAAGACAATTTTTCTGTGACAGCAAGTAGAAAAATTTAGAGAATTTGAAGTATTAAAATAATTAATGATCACAATATTCTGACTATTGAAGAACATATGAACTCATTAGTGTATAATGATAATTCAAAGGAGAAAATCTTATAGTTTTAAAGGGATAAACAATCATTGGAGAACTCTGGTGACACCCTGAGCCCAGGTTCCAAGAGAATCACTAGGGTGTAGGACATGAAGTCATGCCCCACCTGGCAGGAGGCCATGAGAAGAGCAGTGTATCTCTCTGCACACTTCCGCCCACCCGCTATGGGCTGAGCTGTGTTCCTCAAAATTCACAGGCTGGGGCTGTGGCCTGCACAACTTCATAGTGTGTTAAAAGATGCAATTATGCAAGTGTGAGGTTTGATTTTGCGGTCTAATCCAAAATGACTGGTGTCCTAATGGAAGAGAAATTAGGTCTCATAGACACCAGGGAAAAACCATTCAAAACACAGGAGGATGGCCATCTAAGAGCCAAGGGAGAGCAGAACAGCCCATCTAGTGCCCTGATGTCTGCCTTAGATTCTACAGTCATGGGAAAGTCCGTTTCTGTTGAAGCTGCCCAGTGGTGGTGTTGGGGGGGGTGGCTATTTTATGACAGTAGAGTTACCACAATGCTGGATGAAGCAGCAGAATTCAGTCCTGAGGGACACTGCATACTCTGTGAGGATATTCACAGGGCCACTGGCACAGCACCTTCATGACAGGACCCTGAGATCCAAGAGAGCAGAGGCTGCCACCCAAGGCTGAAGGAGGCTGAGGAGACCTGGCTCCACAGCAGCTGGGGAGTTTCCACTGGGCCATTTGCTACAGAAGACACTAGGGGGTGACTGAGCATGTGTGAAATGCCATGGATATGGGATGAAACAGGGCACTGATGTCCATGTCCTGGTCACAGGTGCACGGCAATTATGTGAGTACATTTGTCTGTAGGAAAGGAAATACAGACTTCTCCATCCTGAGCACAGCTGGAGGTCTGAATCCACTCATTTCCACCTTCTCTTTCTTAATTTTAAGAGGATGTCCTCAGCTCCTGAAGAGCTGGGCTCTAGACCATGCCCATCCCCTCTCTGGGGCCAGGAGGAGACTATGAATGTGACCAACCAAGATTTTGAGTCACCGACCCCCAAAGGCTCAGCCACTGAGCTGGGAGACCCTGAAGGGTGGGCAACTTCTCCCACCTGGATGAGGAGCACTGGATCTTTTTCCTCCTGCTTCCCATCAGTGATCAATGCTAGACCACACTGTGGGAACCCAGTGCACAATATTTTCCCCTGCAGGATAGACCAGCCTGCTCATGACACATTATCCTATGTGTTTTCTGTGGCATCATTTCCCCATAATTGCACTCTATGGGCAAAGGACATGACACAGGGGAGGGGGTTTAGCCAAACACACTACTTTGAGCTCCATGAGTATATAATTGCTTTGTATCCATGAAGTTCACAGGAAGATGGGCTGTTGGAGGTGTGTGCAGAGCAGTTCTGCAGGTGGCCTTGGTCTAACACAGGCTCTACTCTGACTCACTTGTTGTTCCACGAACACATACTGAGTGCACTGGGTGCAGCACTCTGAGACCCAGGGAACCTAGCAGAAGAGCTCAGGCCCTTCCAGTCCCCTCAGAGGAGTTACTAAACTGGGCTTCAGTGCTTTGAATCATGGGATGTCATTGCTTGGAGAATAAAAGCCAAGATGGGAGCTCTGTGAGTTCTCTTGGTTGTTGCGCAGGAAGTGTTTGCAGAGAGTCATGAGGAGTGTTCTCCTGGGACTTGTTTTTCTAGTGATCTCAAAGGATGCCTGTTCTGGGAATGAGAAACCTTTCCATTAAAGCCGCATGTATGAAGCCATGAATGGCTGTGAACATACTTTTATACAGAGATATGAAAAAAATGTGCTCTATGTGTAATAAGAATTGTAATCCATTCCACTGCCATGTATTTAAAAATGAAATCAATTAAATATTTTTTTTAAAAAAGAAAGCAGTTAGCAGTAAATCAGAGCTCACTGCCTGGTGCACACAGAAGTCTATACAGTGACTTGAGTTCTTATAAAAGTAAACTGCCAGTTGCTTGAGGTGAGCTGGCAAGGAGCCAGGAGCAGGAAGCTTAGATCCACTTCCCCACTAGGTGGCAGTAGTGGGGTTGGCAGACAGGGAGAGTGGAAGAACAACTTGTGTATTGGATGGTGAGAATGTGTATGGGGAGTTTCACAGGGTGTAGAAAGTAATTGTCCTCTACAGAGTCACATGCTCCCTCTGGAGGAGGTGTCAGGATCTAAATGAAGGATCATTAAATGGTGATGTTAGTAAAGCTGCCTCCTATTCCATTTCCATCCTGTCAGAGCCTGTTTCAAACAATGCTTGAGTGGACTCTGAATGCATTTTCTGAAAAATGCCTGAAGCACTTTGTGACTTAGTGAATTGATGTCCAGGTATGTCCTTGTCTTAGCTGAGTTCACAATTTCCACTTTCAGGTTCTAGCAAAGAGAAGAAGTCTGGTTTGTGAGAAAAAAGAGAGAGAGAGAGAGAGAGAGAGAGAGAGAGAGAGACACACGACACGTGGTTAGGATACCAGATCCTGGATATGGACATAATAAACTGGCTCCAGGAAAGCCTGCCTGTCCACAAATCCCCTCCTCCATGGAGTCCTGAGCCTGCTGTGTGTAGAGGAGAGGCTACAGCTGGGCAACTTCTGCAGAGACACAAAGCATGAAGGAGATGGGGCACCACATTTGAGGGTCACAATACACAGAACTGTCCCAAGGCCTTATTCTGGAATGCAGAGGAAATGCCCTGTTAGCAGGTCCTGAGGACAATTGCTGCAGCCATCATTAGCAGGCTCTGTCCTGGACAGAGGAGGCTGTCAATGGGTCAGGAAGAGAGGAGAAGTATACAGGGACCCTGGCACACAGTTGTTCTTGTGTAGTCACTGTTAACTCTGAGCATGGCCCTGGGTGTTTATGGCTCTCCCTGAGCCTCCATTTCCTCCTGCTCACCTGCATGTAATAGCAAATACTCCCCCATCCTGTTTAACCTCTGCCATGTACCTGGGGAAGCAAAAGAAGCTCTAAGGGACCAAGCATCTCACATACATGAATAAAGGTGGGTTTTCTCTCTCCTACAATCTCCTTGTCAGGGGCAAAGGAAATAGAAAACTGCAGAAATCTTACTTTGTGTCTATGGAGAGAGCGATTTTATACCAGGCAGAAAGGGATTGAAGGCAGATAGCAGCTGTTATTTACCTCTGAAATCACCTGGGAGGCTGTAGTGGCCCCTGAGGCTTCCTGAGAGTTAGGAATTGTGGCATCCAAGTTCAAGGCTGTTGATGGACAGGCGGAAGTCTCTCCATGACCCACTGCCCCTGAGCCAGGCTGGGATGCCACTGGGCCTGCAGGATGCAGCACAGATGTGGCCTCCAAGTCTCTGCCTAGGGTTTTGCTGGTGCCAGGGTCATGAGCTGCCCACACTCCAGCTTGCTGTTCCCCTGGAGACAGAGACAGTGAGGCTGAAGTCTGTATCAATATAATATCTCACATGGTCCCTAAAATTAGAGATAAGACTGTTCCACCCTTCCTTATCATCAGACACTTGTTTTGTCTTTTAACCTTCTCTCTAATGTTTGTCAAATGACTCAAAAAAAGGAAAAAACCACTCACCTCCATTTGGGGTCTGCTGCACTAGAATTCCTTCAGCTTTCTCTTCTAGGGTCTCTGGAAATGCACAAGAAGCACATTACCTAAAAACAGTGTTTTATAAAATGGGTTAGTTTATCAATTTGGTTCTCATAAATTTATTTAGAATATTTTTAAATTTTAAGGCATTACAGTTATAAATAATCTTGGTCTATGGTGTTCCTGTTTGTATGTGATCATGATCAAACATTTTAATGATGGAAAGTAGAACACACATTGAAGATCCTTTTTCTAAATGTGGGAAACTGAAACTGCTTTAGACTTCAATGTTTTTTAGATTTTGGAAACTTTTCATCATTTACTAACTGAGAATTTCCATACAATAATCCAAAACCCACTGGAATCCATCCCAAAACTTTCAGATTTCTGAGCTTTTTGGATGTGAGAAATTAGTACTAGAAAGGCTCTGCTTGCCATAGAATAAGGTGCAGTAAAATACAGTCACCCAGAGCACCCAGGATGTGACTGTGGATGGTGGGAGCATTGCTAGGTGGACTCTGTGTGTGAGGCGCATGCTGTGTGTTGTGGTCCACTCTCTGTTTTCTGATATTTCTAAGACAAGGTGACTGGTTGGCTGTGGCTTGTCTTCCACCTACTGGTTGAACTTAGGCATAACATGATTAGGATTTTAGACTCTGGGTCCCATGAAGCTGCACTGCTAATCTTCACTATTCCTCAAGGAGCTGATCCTATTTTATCCATAACTGGGACAGATTATGTAAGGAACACAGGTGTCCAGCTCATATCAATAATCTTTCTTGTATCTGAGGACAAATGACTAACAGATAACCAGGGATTCAAAAGTAATAATTGAGAAGAGGGTTAAGGGATGGACACTGTGGGGCATGTCAGAGGCCAAGGCTGTGGCTTCAGAGAGGCTCCTGAGGATGCAGGTGTGGAGGCAGGGTGGGGGAGCACAGGCCTCCTGGCTTCCCTGTCAATGCAGCCTCCTTCCTGCCCACTCAGAAAGATCCCAACTCAAGACTACACCACCTGTGCCTACTAAGAAGGCCCGGAAGTCACACAGGCATGTGAGTAGCCGATGGGAGGTTTGTGTTCTTAGCAACAACATCAAAGATGGTCAAGCCAACCTTTTATACCAACACAGGCCAACAGAACATCCTGTTGCCTCTAGCCACCAGTGTGTATTGACCACTTGAGACTCAGCAAGTGCATCTGAAAGATTCAATTTAAACTTTAATTTTATTTTAATTTTATAAACTCACACAAAGCTAATCAGCCACCATGGCTGCAATCTATCAGCCACACAATATTCTGTTGCTCAACCCTCTCTAGGTAGCAATGGAGGAACCAGAGAATCATGGTGCTTTGGTTCCTAGCTGTGCAGTTTCTCTGTGACTCAAGAACAACTTTGTTGACTCATTTCAGTCATCATCAATGCACTGTGATGAATAAAATATTCCAAGATGTCCTCAATATAATTACAAGAGATGAAGAATGCAGGGTAGACAGTGATTTAAAAATCAATCAGATTTCTGAGCCCCAAATAAAAACCTCTGCTCCATGTTTTTGATTGATATTTGGAATCATCAAAAACACATGGCCAACCACAGAAATTCAATCTTAATGACTGTGAAGCTTTTGTCCATCAAGTCCACTTAACCAATAGCAACAAGTGTGTCCCTTAGAAATGCCCACTTATCATGAATATTGTCACTATTTGGGCTAGTTCACCATTTTCATCATGGGTAGAGGTTCCCACCTTCTGTGGCAGATGACAATGATGGCTGGGGAGGACCTCAGCACCTCCATGTCTAAAAACTGTGCCTTCTCTTGCCAATTGCCCAAGGATTTGAAAGACTCACCATAAATAAGTGTCTAAGGTGAGGAGTGTGATAATTAGAAAATTATATGACTCTTAGCAGCTCCCAGGGGCTCTCAGGCCCAGGCCAGCACTCAGCAGTTGGGTGGGGTCACACAGGGCCTCAGGCGAGTAGCAGGGAAGGTCCCAGAGCTCCTGCAGCTCCAGGTGCCACCAGACACTGGGCCTCTCCTCTCAGCCTCTGCAGGTGCTGAGCAAGGGAGGGACCTACTGCTGGCCCCCTGAGGACCCTGCTCAGACCTCCAACTTCCCTGTAGGAGTCCTGGGGCTACAGGGTCATGTGTGACTGGGATGTCCTCTGCCCAGGTGAGAGCAGCTTCAATTTATCTTTCTTAATCAAGTTTTCTGAAATTATTTTTGTATCAAGAACAGATCTATTTGGAGGTGGGCCAGGAGGATGGTGACCTTGGGGCTCTGCAGGTGAGGGTGTGTCAGGAGCTTGGTCCTTAGCTGAGGTCTGGAGTCTGCTGTGGCCAGGGAGGTTCAGCACATCACAGCTGTGACTCATCCCAGCCACTAATACAGGGCCTGAGGACATGGAGAGAGGAGGGGGAAGTGAAGGTGTCCAAGGTCACCTACACAGGAACCTCTCAGAACAGCAGACACTGTGGAGGTCAAGTTGAAAGAGAAAACAGTTTGTTTCCCAGCCCTGGAGACAGATCAGAAAGTCCCATGTGAGGAGCAAGAAGAGGATGGGAATTGAAGAAAATCATGCAGAGTTATGTCTTCACAATACTGTTGAAAGTGGGCTCCTCCAAGCTGTACATTGTGGCCAATTAACTAATTATTTTTATATGAAATATTTGAAAAAAGTTATCAATCACTATAGGCCTTGGTTGATCTTGCACACACTGCAGAAATTATATATATATATATATATATATATATATATATATATATTTTTTTTTTTCTTTTTCTTTTTTCTTTTTTAGATGAACAATGTTCTTTTGAGATCTTAAGTTCCCCTGCTCTTCCTAAGTGCCCCTCCTTGTCTTGCTGTTGCTGTTCCCTGCTGGCCGTGGGGCTCCTTCCTCCCCTCTAAGATGCATCTCCAGATGCCCCTGGGCCTTTCTTGATCCACACAGAGGAACAGCCACACACACCACACACCACACATCACAGCAGACTCCACACAGAATTAACAGGGATTGAAATGATTCTGCTCCATTTCCCTCCTGCAGTCACTCTTTCCTGCATGCCTTGGTCCCCATGACCATGAGGACAGCAGTTCCTGGGTCACACACTGGCTCAGGTGCACCTGCCCTGTGTGAGGGCTGTTACTTATTCCTTCAAACTCTGCCATGCAGCTGAAAACCCTCAAGCACAAGAGTAGGTCCTGGCTTTCATATTACATAAAAATATGGTGATCTCAAATAAACTCCAGGTACAATTTTCACAGGTGAAAAAGATCAATCAGGCAATGAAAAGGAAACTTATAAGAGCAACAAGGATCTTTTGAAATGATACAAAGACAGCTTGTATGTAAAATGTCAGCTAAGGTTTATTGTTCCCCAAAAAGGAGGATGGAGAGACCCCAGTAGGGTGGTGCTTGATGGGAGGGTCCATCCTGGGAAGGAGGTTGGAGGCTGAGGACTGACTCATTCAGCTATGTGACATCAGAACCAGGTGGCTAGTTACAACTGTGTCTCCTGAGCTCTGACCTAGAAGGAGAGGGGAAGTTCTGGGCATGTTCCTAGAGCAAGTGGAGCAGAAGTTGAAAACAGCATCTTCACATCCAGTGCACAGAGCTCACACACAGCAGCCCTGAGTGCCCCACAGAAGGTCCTCTTCCACTCAGGCTGTTTTACATTTGGTCTCAACAATCATGGTGTACAATTCCAGAGTATAACATATGATGTTCTCCAATATGAAAATTTTCTGTAGAGATAATGTATGAGCATGTTTGGCAGGAGGCACACTGTAGAAATATCATCATCAATAATGAGTTATGTAATGGTTGGAATCAAATCTGTGCTATATTGAAAATTGATTGTTCAAAATGAAAGTCATTAATGAAATTACCTGAGACCTATATCTGTATTTTTGATGCTGATATTTTTATTCCAAAAATCATTGTTCAAAGAGTGAACAAGTAGATAGATTATTTTATGTTAAAGACAGGTAATACTGTCAGTGATCAGCAGATACATGTCCAAGTTATAAATCATGGACATTATCCTGATGTCCACTACCAAGTTTCTGCCTTACCCTGACACCTCTGCATGATCTTCCTCCAGGAATCACAGGGATCATCTCAATTAGATAATGTCAAGGGGGGAAAAACAAACTAGGCTTTGACCTGAATGGATTAGCCTCATAAAATGGCATATGTAAGGTGTACATTATATATTCCCAGAGTGTAGCCAGAATACTGGGTTCACAGGAGTCACACCCAGCATCTCCTTGGGGGGGGGGTTTTCTTCCTGCCAACCAGGATGTAAGCCACCTGAAAACTTAAAATATAAAATAATTGGGGAAGAACAAAAGACAAACATTTAGAAATATATTACAAAAGCCAAGCCCCTGATACACTCAGTAGATACAAGATCTGGAATTAGACAAAGGAAAGATGGCTCTGGTGGTTTATTAAAGGGTGTACATCAAAGTCAGGTATACGGTGTCAAGGGTGAGCCTTGCTTCATGTTGTCTTGCAGTCAGCAAGTTGATTGGCACCTTGGCAGGGCACACCTGTCTCAGGTGCTATGTGGGCCATAGTAGTGTGGGATAGAAATTCACAATATCGCTGGACAATTGACCTGAGAAAATGTCCATTGGTCATTCCCAGATACCAGATGTTCCTATCCACCAGGCTTCCATGCAGAGAGACCCACACACAACCCATGGACAGCTCATGACAATTGGTGGATCTCGTATATTACATCAAGGTAGTAGATATTTAGGAAGAGCATATGGCATGTGGACAGGGGGTGCCCTGGTCAAAGATCTGTGCATGGACCCTGGACAGCTGCTTGGCTGAGGGCCTGGAGGAGAAGACAGGAAATCAGACAAAGTGATCCTGAGAGGGTGCAGCAGATGGGCTTCTGGAGTGGGTTCTGCATGTAGACTTTATGGATTCTGCATGTAGACTTTATGGATTCTGTGGGACAGCAGAGAAGGTGCACAGAGGAAAGCTAAGTCGCATTGTGAGCTAGAAGACTCTCTCCTCTGGGAAAAGTGCCTGGTCTCTGTGTCACCCTCACTACCACCATATTTACACAACATATCCTTAATTGAGTGGAGGCAGGGATGAAGGTCATGACAAGAGCCACATTTCTCCACCACCTCTACTTCACTATTGGTACTACAGCCACCACAGGATATCTGATTTCTCTGCATCAGAACCAAATGTCACCTATCACCTGTAGGAAGTTGGAGTTTTTAATCAGTGTCCCCTGGAGGGCTGTGGTGCATTCCTCCTGGAACACACCTGTGGGCAAGGGAACAGGGACTCAGACAATCAGGAGGTGCCTTGCAGCCCACCCCACAGCCACACTGCTGCCTTCTAAAGACAGAGACATAGACCTTAAAAGCTGAAAGGGAAAAGAGACTTCTTAGCTTTATGGGAGAAGCAACTGGAATGAACAGAGAATTTCTCCCCTGGAAACAGGGAGGTCAAAGGAAAGGACACAGTTTCAAGTGTTGAAGGAGAAGACTGTTGACCTAGAACTCTAGATCCTGGGAACAGTTCCTCAGGAATCACAGGAAACTCAAGAGCCCTCAGTTGTAGAAACTTGAAGAGAGTGTGTCGCTGACCCCAAAGTGGCTGTGAGGGGCTCTATAGAGAATAGAGATATGACAAGGGCAGGGACCTTGGAACACAGGATGGGGAAGGACCATAAAGAATGGACAAGTGACAAGCCTTTGAGAGCTGGATCTCACCATTGCACATTGTGGACATCTGTCCAAACATCACTGTGACACCCCAGGTCACCAGGGAAATGCAAATTAAAACACATGAGAAAACAGCCCCCAGGGGGATGGCCAAGTCCAGGAAGGAGCACCCCACAGGCAGCAGGAGGGGGGCCAAGGCCCCATCACTGCTGCTGAGCTGGTCCTGGCTGCAGTCACAAGCCACTCCCAGCAGCTGAGTGTTCTGGGGAGTGTCCACAAGATATCTCCAAGATGAAGACAGGATGTGCAAGACAATGTGATAGATTCTTATAACACTAGGCATTCTGATATGAAACTAAAGATGGTGAATGCACACGTATAAAAAGAAAATAAAATTCTGTACCTAAAAACTTACATGACCTGTGTTCAGCATTGAAAATTTGGAAGACACAAGCCTGCCCTTCAGTAGGGAAATGAATCAATACTCTTATACAGCCAGTAAATAGAATATTACTCAGCACTGAAGAGAACACAGCGATCAAGCTAGGTGCAGTGATGCTCACATGTAAACCCAGCAACAAGGAGGCTAAGGAAGGATGATGACAAGTTTAAGGCCAGGTTCAGCAACTGAGCAAGGACCTAAAAATTCACAGAGATCCTGTTTCAAAATTAAAACTAGGAATATGAATGTAGCTAAATGGTACTACATGCCTGGATTCAGTACCAAGTTTGAAGAAAAATTTAAAATGAAAACAGAAAGAGAATACCTACCTATCACATCATGGAAACCCCTGGAGGAGGTTTGTGTGCACATCACTCAGGGTGACAGGCCAGGCTGTGAGTGCCAGGCAGGCATCACTCAGCCCAGGTGAAATTACAGGATGGAAAATCATGAAGATCCACAGAAGAGAAGGGGGATAAGGAGCAGCTGGAGCTCAGAGAGTGTGAGGGCAGGATCTGCACTGTGCCAGGCCACACTATTGGACACACGTCACAGTCCACTTGTCAAGTTCCACAGAATGCACAAAATGAGCCTGGTGTGACCTGTAGACATGGGCAGAGGTTGAAAAATTTTAATGAAAGCAACAGAGTCTGAGGTGGTGATGGAGGGGCTGTGGGAGCAGGGGGGACACAGGAGAACCCTGTACTTCACCCCAATTTTCCTGGATACTTAAACCATACTAAAAAAATAAAGTTTAAAATATTCCCATGTGAAATACATGGAGAGGCGTGTCTTTGCTGTACAACCCCTGATACTGCCTAATTCAGTCTCTTAAGGTCTTAAATTACCTTGTTTATTATACAGTGAGCTCATTGCCTGATGGGGCTGAGCAGAAGCGTGAGGATGCAGAGGAGCTCCCCCTGGATCCTCTGACTGACCCACCTTGTAGTGCTCTGGGTCTGGCTGCTTCTGAGCAGTGCTCTCAGCAGGTGGCGGCAGCAGGAGGAGCAACTGGGGCAGGCCAGCCTCACACTTCTGCTCCCTGGGTGTTTTTTTTTTCATGGACTGTGTCACTGTGGGAGGGGAACTGCTACCTTGTTGACCTTAATACATGACAACATCTTCAGGCTCCAGGCTGCTGATGGTGAGATTGAAATCTGCCCCAGATCCACTGCCACTGAATCTCCAGGGGACCCTGGATTCCAAAGTTGTTTGCATTTCTGATGAGGAGCTTAATGGCTTGGCCTTGTTTCTGCTGATACCAGTGTAAATAATTGCTAATGACCTGAATGGTCCTGCAGGTGATGGTGACTCTGTCTCCATGAGACATAAGCAAGGAGGATGGAGACTGGGTCATCGTGATGTCACATCTGACACCTGTCATTGGAAACATAAAAAGAAATATTCCTATGAGTGTTATGTTACAAGAGGACTTTCCTGAGTAGCCAGGCAGTACTGACCACACTGTTATTAGTAAATCCCCAGGGTGTCCCTCCTTACCTGGGGGCAGAGCAGCAAGACCTCTAGGAGCTGAGCAGGGGCCCTCAAGACCATGCTGTGTTTTGACAGGGACTGACTCCTGCACAGGGTGTGAGCAGCCTCTTAAGAAGTCCTCAGGGTGGTGGGCTGTGCTGTGGGCACATGCAAATCAGCAGGGCTGGGCAGGCAGGGGCCCAGCTGTATGGCTGGCTTCTCTCAGTCCCTCAACACTGACCCAGTGTCCCCATGTGTTCCAGGTTAGATCAAGGTAGCATCGACTTGCATTTTAGAGAGTCTGTTTCTATCTGGTGACATTTTATAACTAAGGATATTTCAGAACAATTGTCCAATTTTGAAGAAGACTTAAGGTCTGGATTGAGCAAAGTATTTCATCCCTAATATGAGGATTACATAGGAGAAGGTTCTTGTAGAGAATACATAGTGAAGTGTTACAGAGGAGAACATCAGGCCATTAATATGCTCTCACATGTTCCTGGTGGGAGAATATCTTGGGTTTCATTTGAAATTGTGTAATTGTGAAATAAGGTTTTATATTTTTTTTTATTATTGGTCGTTCAAAACATTACATAGTTCCTCATACATCATATTTCACAGTTTGATTCAAATGAGTTATGAACTCCCAATTTTATCCCGTATACAGATTGCTGTATCACATCAGTTACCCTTCCATTGATTGACATATTGCCTTTCTAGTGTCTGATGTATTCTGCTGTCTGTATTATTCTCTACTATCCCCCCTCCCCTCCCCTCCCCTCCCCTTTTCTCTCTCTACCCCTTCTACTGTAAATCACTTCTTCCATTTGAATAATCTTGTCTTACCCCTCCTTTCCTCTTATATGTCATTTTGTATAACCCTGAGGATCGCCTTCCATTTCCATGCGATTCCCCTTCTCGTTTCCTTTCCCTCCCACCTCTCAACCCTGTTAATGAAAATCTTCGTCTCAAGCTCTTCATCCCTACCCTGTCCTTGTTTCCTCCCCTTATATCAGAGGAGTCATTTGGTATTTGTTTTTTAAAGATTGACTAGCTTCACTTAGCATAATCTGCTCTAATGCCATCCATTTCCCTCCAAATTCTATGATTTTGTCATTTTTAAATGCAGAGTAATACTCCATTGTGTATAAATGCCACATTTTTTTAATCCATTCATCTATTGAAGGGCATCTAGGCTGATTCCACAATCTTGCTATCGTGAATTGTGCTGCTATGAACATCGATGTAGCAGTGTCCCTGTAGCATGCTCTTATTAGGTCTTTAGGGAATAGACCGAGAAGGGGAATAGCTGGGTCAAATGGTGGTTCCCTCCCAGCTTTCCAAGAAATCTCCATACTGCTTTCCAAATTGGCTGCACCAATTTGCAGTCCCACCAGCAATGAACAAGAGTGCCCTTTTCCCCACATCCTCTCCAGCACTTATTGTTGTTTGACTTCCTAATGGCTGCCAATCTTACTGGAGTGAGATGGTATCTTAGGGTAGTTTTGATTTGCATTTCTCTGACTGCTAGCGATGGTGAGCATTTTTTCATGTACTTATTGATTGATTGTATGTCCTCTTCTGAGAAGTGTCTGTTCAGGTCCTTTGCCCATTTATTGATTGGGTTACTTGTTGTCTTATTGTCTAATTTTTTGAGTTCTTTATATATTCTGGTTATTAGGGCTCTATCTGAAGTGTGTGGAGTAAAGATTTGTTCCCAGGATGTAGGCTCCCTGTTTATCTCTCTTATTGTTTCTTTTGCTGAGAAAAACTTTTTAGTTTGAGTAAGTCCCATTTGTTGATTCTAGTTGTTAACTCTTGCGCTATGGGTGTCCTATTGAGGAATTTGGAGCCTGCTCCCACAGTATGTAGATCATAACCAACTTTTTCTTCTATCAGATGCCGTGTCTCTGATTTAATATCAAGCTCCTTGATCCATTTTGAGTTAACTTTTGTGCAAGGCGAGAGATAGGGATTCAGATTCATTTTGATGCAAATGGATTTCCAGTTTTCCCAGCACCATTTGTTGAAGATGCTATCCTTCCTCCATTGCATGCTTTTAGCCCCTTTATCAAATATAAGATAGTTGTAGTTTTGTGGATTGGTTACTGTGTCCTCTATTCTGTACCATTGGTCCACCCGCCTGTTTTGGTACCAGTACCATGCTGTTTTCGTTACTATTGCTCTGTAGTATAGTTTGAAGTCTGGTATCGCTATACCGCCTGATTCACACTTCCTGCTTAGTATTGTTTTTGCTATTCTGGGTCTTTTATTATTCCATATGAATTTCATGATTCTTTTATCTATTTCTACAAGAAATGCAGCTGGGATTTTGATTGGCATTGCATTGAACTTATAGAGAACTTTTGGTAATATCGCCATTTTGATGATGTTGGATCTGCCTATCCATGAGCAGGGTATATTTTTCCATCTTCTAAGGTCTTCTTCTATGTCTTTCTTTAGGGTTTTGTAATTTTCATTGTATAAATCTTTCACCTCTTTTGTTAGGTTGATTCCCAAGTATTTTATTTTTTGGGGGGATATTGTGAATGGAGTAGTTGTCCTCATTTCCGTTTCAGAGGATTTGTCGCTGATATACAGGAATGCCTTTGATTTATGCGTGTTGATCTTATATCCTGCCACTTTGCTGAATTCATTTATTAGCTCTAATAGCTTCTCTGTAGACCCTTTTGGGTCTGCTAGGTATAGAATCATATCATCTGCAAATAGTGATAATTTAAGTTCTTCTTTTCCTATTTTTATGCCTTTAATTTCTTTCGTCTGTCTAATTGCTCTGGCCAGTGTTTCGAGGACTATGTTGAACAGAAGTGGTGAGAGAGGGCATCCCTGTCTTGTACCAGATCTTAGAGGGAATGCCTTCAATTTTTCTCCATTCAGAATGATGCTGGCCTGTGGCTTATCATATATTGCTTTTACAATGTTGAGGTATGATCCTGTTATCCCTAATTTTTCTAGAGTTTTGAACATAAAGGGATGCTGTACTTTGTCGAATGCTTTTTCTGCGTCTATCGAGACTATCATATGGTTCTTATTTTTTAGTCTATTGATGTGGTGGATAACATTTATTGATTTCCGTATATTGAACCAGCCTTGCATCCCATGGATGAATCCTACTTGATCATGGTGTATAATTTTTTTGATATGTATTTGAATCCGGTTCGCCAGAATTTTATTGAGGATTTTTGCGTCAAGGTTCATTAGAGATATTGGTCTGTAGTTTTCTTTCTTTGAAGTGTCTTTGTCTGGTTTCGGAATCAGGGTGATGTTGGCCTCGTAGAATGAATTTGGAAGTTCTCCCTCTTTTTCTATTTCCTGAAATAGCTTGAAAAGTATTGGTGTTAGTTCCTCTTTAAAGGTTTTGTAAAACTCTGCTGTATACCCATCCGGTCTTGGGCTTTTCTTAGTTGGTAGTCTTTTGATGGTTTCTTCTATTTCTTCTATTGTTATTGGTCTGTTTAGGTTGTCTATATCCTCCTGGTTCAATCTGGGCAGATCGTAAGACTTAAGGAATTTATCTATGCCTTCACTATCTTCTATTTTATTGGAGTATAAGGCTTCAAAATAGTCTCTGATTATCTTCTGTATTTCTGAAGTGTCTGTTGTGATATTGCCTTTTTCATCCCGTATGCTAGTAATCTGGGTTCTCTCTCTTCTTCTCTTCGTTAGCATGGCTAAGGGTCTGTCAATTTTATTTATTTTTTCAAAGAACCAGCTTTTAGTTTTGTCAATTTTTTCAATTGTTTCTTTTGTTTCAATTTCATTAATTTCAGCTCTGATTTTGATTATTTCTTGCCTTCTACTTCTTTTGCTGTTGTTTTGCTCCTCTTTTTCTAGGATTTTGAGATGAAGTATGAGATCATTTATTTGTTGTTTTTTTCTTTTTTTGAGGAATGAACTCCAAGCAATGAATTTTCCTCTTAGGACTGCTTTCAATGTGTCCCATAGATTCCGATATGTTGTGTCCGTGTTTTCATTTAACTCTAGGAATTTTTTAATTTCCTCCTTGATGTCTTCAATAACCCATATGTCATTCAGCAACCTGTTGTTCATTCTCCAAGTGATGCTTGATTTTTCCTTTCTTCTTTTATCATTGATTTTCAGTTTCATTCCATTATGATCAGATAAGATGCATGGTATTATCTCTACCCCTTTATATTGTCTAAGAGTTGCCCTGTGACATAATATATGGTCTATTTTTGAGAAGGTTCCATGTGCTGCTGAAAAAAAAGTGTAACTACTTGATGTTGGGTGGTAAAGTCTATATATGTCAATTAAGTCTAGGTTATTAATTGTGTTGTTGAGTTCTATAGTTTCCTTGTTTAACTTTTGTTTGGAAGATCTGTCCAGTGGTGAGAGAAGTGTGTTGAAGTCTCCCATGATGATTGTATGGTGGTCTATCAGACTCTTGAACTTGAGAAGAGTTTGCTTGATGAACACCGCTGCACCATTATTTGGGGCATATATACTTATGATTGTTATGTCTTGTTGGTTTATGGTTCCCTTGAGCAGTATGAAGTGTCCTTCTTTATCCCTTTTGATTAGCTTTGGCTTGAAATCTATTTTATTAGATATGAGTATGGACACGCCTGCTTGTTTCCGCTGTCCATATGAGTGGTATGATTTTTCCCAACCTTTCACCTTCAGTCTATGGATATCTTTTTCTATCAGATGCGTCTCCTGTAGACAGCATATTGTTGGGTCTTGTTTTGTGATCCATTCTACTAGCCTGTGTCTCTTAATTAGTGAGTTTAAGCCATTGACATTTAGGGTTATTATTGAGATATGGTTTGTACTTCTATCCATATTTGTTTGTTGATGTTACTAAACCTGATTTGTTATCCTCTTTGACTACTTTCCCCCCTTTACTGTCCTACCTCCCATTGTTGGTTTTCAATGTTATTTTCCATTTCCTCTTCCTGCAATGTTTTGCCAAGGATTTTTTGAAGAGATGGTTTTCTAGCTGCGAATTCTCTTAACTTTTGTTTATCATGGAAGGTTTTAATTTCATCTTCTAACCTGAAGCTTAATTTTGCCGGATACACGATTCTTGGTTGGAACCCATTTTCTTTCAGTGTTTGAAATATGTTATTCCAGGATCTTCTAGCTTTCAGAGTCTGTGTTGAGAGATCAGCTGTTATCCTGATTGGTTTACCCCTAAATGTAATCTGCTTCCTTTCCCTTGTTGCTTTTAAAATTCTTTCCTTATTCTGTATGTTGGACATCTTCACTATAATGTGTCTAGGTGTGGATCTCTTATGGTTTTGTACATTCGGCGTCCTGTAGGCTTCTAGGATTTGGGATTCTGTCTCATTCTTCAAGTCTGGGAAGTTTTCTCGTATTATTTCATTGAATAGGCTGTGTATTCCTCTGGTGTGGAGCTCTGTGCCTTCCTGTATCCCCATGACTCTTAAATTTGGTCTTTTGATATTGTCCCATATTTCTTGGATGTTCTGTTCATGGTTTCTTAGCAGACTTGCTGAGCTGTCTATGTTCTTTTCCAGTTGAAATACTTTGTCTTCATTGTCTGATGTTCTCTCTTCTAAGTGATCTACTCTGCTGGTAGTATTCTCAATTGAGTTTTTAAGTTGGTTTATTTTTTCCTGCATTTCTAGTATTTCTATTTGTTTGTTTTTTATTTCCTCTATCTCCCTGTGAAATTGATCTTTTACTTCCTGGATTTGTTTGTCAATGTGATCTTGCATTATCTGATTTTGCTGTCTCATGTCTTCCTTGAGACTCCAGATCATCTGAAGCATGTATATCCTGATCTCTCTATCTGACATTCCATCTGTTGCACCTATTACCTCTTCTAAAGTTGAGTTGACCTGCATTGCCTGTGGTCCTTTCTTTCCTTGTCTTTTCATACTGCTGGCGTTTCTTTCTGCTTGGTGAAACTGTTGTGTTTTGAAATTTTCCCTCTATTTATTTATATTGCTCTTGTATAGTTGAATAATCACCCTTGCAGGGCATGTAGTGGCTGTGATCCTCCTCCAATTGGTGTGATCCGTCTACCACGCTGGTAGGCCCTAGGTCTGCTCTGCTGGTCGGTCAAAGGCCCGCCTACCCAGCAGGCACGAGGGGCACCTCTATCACTCCGCAGGTTGCTGGGCCTAACCTCCCGATGGGTCGAAGGTTCGCCTAGCTTGCAGGGGGCTGCTCCCGGAGCGAGAGCTAGGCCTCCCGGGGGAGCCCGGATGGTGGAGGCCGACTGCCGGTTCAGGCAGGGCAGGCCAAGCCACACTGGGTGCCGGCGGCTTGCAAACGCGGCTGGTATCAGCAGGACTTAACTCCTGCACCCGCTGCGGGGGCACCTTTATCGCCGAGTAGCTGCGGTCGCGTGGTTGGGAACCGGGCGGGTGGGGCCGCTTCTCCCAGGGCGAGAGCTGGGCCTCCCGGGGGAGCCCGGATGGCGGAGGACTGCCGGTTCAGGCGGGGCGGGCCAAGCCGCTCCGGGATCCCGCGGGTTGCAAAGGTGGCTGGCGTCTGCAGGACTTAACTTCTGCACCCACCGCCGGTTCGGGCGGGGCGGGCCAAGCCGCTCAGGGTTCCCGCGAGTTGCAAAGGTGGCTGGCGTCTGCAGGACTTAACTTCTGCACCCGCCACGTGGGCACCTTTATTGTCGAGTAGCTGTGGCTGCCTGGTTAGGAACCAGGCGGGTGGGGCCGCTTTTCCCTGGGCGAGAGCTAGGCCTCCCGGGGGAGCCCGTATGGTGGAGGACTGCCGGTTCGGGCGGGGCGGGCCAAGCCGCCCAGGGATCCCGCGGGTTGCAAAGGCGGCTGGCGTCTGCAGGACTTAACTTCTGCACCCGCCACGTGGGCACCTTTATTGCCTAGTAGCTGTGGCTGCCTGGTTAGGAACCGGGCGGGTGGGGCCACTTTTCCCAGGGCGAGAGCTAGGCCTCCCCGGGGAGCCCGTATGGCGGAGGACTGGCGGTTCCGGCGGGGCGGGCCAAGCAGCTCAGGGTTCCCGGGGGTTGCAAAGGCGGTTGGCGTCTGCAGGACTTAACTTCTGCACCCGCCACGTGGGCACCTTTATCGCCGAGTAGCTGTGGCCGCCTGGTTAGGAAGCAGGCGGGTGGGGCCGCTTCTCCCAGGGTGAGAGCTAGGCCTCCAGGGGGAGCCGCCTGCCGGAGCGGCTGATGGTTGGGGGACTAGACCTCTGTGCCCGCGTGGTCTTCCAATATCCACTTCTCTGGGGCAACCTGTCACTTCGAGTAAACCTACCAGTCACGGCAGCTCTCCTCTTAAGGAAGTTATGCTAGAAGTTCTTCCGTAGCTAGGCTGCAGCTGTTTCGATGAGTCTTTCATATCCCGTTAAAGTGGAGACGTTGGAGTCGCTGCTTCCTCGCCGGCCGCCATGTTGGATCTCCTCGTGAAATAAGGTTTTAAAAGAAAAAAATGCATTAGCAGAATTTGGATTTATTCAAAAGCATTTGGAACGGCTCTAGAGAAGAACTACATTTATATCGGGCAAGGTCCTGCAGAAGCACAAAGATAATACCAAGTTTACTTGATGAATGTGCCTCTTGGAGATTCCCCTGGATGTCTTTCATACCAGGGATTCAGTGGTCCTGGTTTGGTTTGGGGACTCCCATATCAGCCCCCTTTGCTGCCACTTCATCACATTCCCATGCCCATCAGCATGGGGGCTGACTAGTGGCATCAACCTGATGACTTTGCAATCCTCTGCTTCTTCCTCCAGCTCCAGCAGCTGCCTTAGCACAGCCTGAGCCCTGGAGGAGTCCAGCTCACAAGGAAGCACACAGAGGACATGGCCTGGGCCTGCTGGGAGCTGAGCCCATGCTGCTGGCTCCTGTAGTGTCTCTAAGTTTCATGTTTCCCCAGCCACTCCAGGGAGGAATGCAGAGCGAATCCCTCCACATTCCCTCATCCCAAGGGTCAAGATCGTGCCCAGAGCTACCCATTCCTTTACCCTCTTGTGTCTCATTTCTGAGCTGGTGGCAGGTGCCCTCTAACCCCTGCTCCTGTCCTGGACTGGAAGAGGCTGTCCTGTTCTTACTACGCATAGCAGGACAGAGCAGGTGCTCAGTGAATCAGACCTGAGGATGACAGTGACTGCAGGACCTGGTTTCAGGTGACCATCTTGGGTTACCATGGTGGGAATGGGGTCCTGCATTTACACACAGAGCAGAATCAGGACCTGGAATAACTGGAAGAGGCTGGAACAGGGTCTCCCACAGGTCAAGCTGGCACTGCCTGAAGGCCAGGCTGTGGCCCTGGGCTGGAAGGAAGAAGCTCTCCTGGGCAGTGGGGCTGAGGGCATGAGCTCCCAGGCAGGGGAGCCAGGGGTTAAATCTCTCCACAGCTCTAGATGTTGAGTGGAGCTCTGAGCCCCCAGCCAAGGTGAGAGTCCAAGGCTAGGAGCTCAGTCCTGGGCCTGGCTCTGTGGGGCAGTGAGTTCAGCACATGCTCCATGGTCCTGGGGACTGACACCAAGAGGAAGGTGAACAAACCTTCTATCTCAGTCTTGTCAGAGCCAGATCCATGATAGTTAGAAAGATAAGGAGCACGTGTCATACACCTGGATAAACTGTCTGTTTGCATGTAAGATATAATTACAAAATCAATATGTTATTAACTTATACTTTTATTTGGAATCCATAGCATGAAGTAAAATGCATATTACATTTACTGTAGATAATAAAAACATAACCAGTTTATAAAATACAGATCATACATGCTGGTGTTGTGGCTAAGTGGTAGAGCACTTTCCTAGCATCCATGAGCACTGGGTTTGATTCTCAGCATCATATAAAAATAAAATAAAGTTATTGTGTCCACCTACAACTAAAAATATCAATGAAAATATGCAGATAATAAGCCAAGTTCAGTGGTATACACCTGTCATCCTAGCAACATGTAAGCCTGAGGCGGGAGGATCAGAAGTTCAAGATCGCCCTCCACAATTTAGCAAAGCCCTGTCTCAAAATAAAAATAAATAAATAAATGAAATAAAAAAAAAAAATAAAAAGGGCTGCAGTTGTTGCTCTGTAGTTAAGCATAAGGTTCAATACTCAGTACCAAAAAAAATGCAGATAATAGAGTATATTAAAATGTTTCATTTTAGCATTTTAAGATTCACTAAAAAGAGGTAAACACAAGTAGTGCCCTAATAGGACATAGTTCATTATATAGAAAAAGGACTGTATCAATAGTTCACAAAGAGTACCTCAAATCAATAATAAGAATAAAAAAATCAAAGATAAAGGGTCATGACCAGGAATGCACAAATTACAGAAGGAAAATAAAAATATAAAATAAATATATGAAAATCCATTATAAATTATAGAAATAACAAATAAGATATAATATTATTTTTGACATGAATTTGAGGGCATATTTTTAAGAAGAATCTGGCATGGACCAGTGTTAGGGAGAGTGATCCCCTGCTGGTGGTGACAGTTGTTCCTGGTGGAATGGCCTTTGTCTTGCATGGTCTGCTGATGGCATTCAAATGGGAGTTTTTCTGGATCCAGGGGTTATTTGCACAAAAACTCACCCTCCAAAAGTGTTCAGGGCTGAGACCTGTACACTCAATAGTGACCACTGTGGCGTGTTTGAGTGGTTGAATAGCTGGGAACAATCCAAATATCCCCTTAGATGACAGACCCTGGGCTGGGTATGCTGCTCCGAGGTGGAGTCCCTGTCCTGCAGACACAGGCCTGGGTTCAGCCCACACAGAGGGTGAAGAGAGTGGAATCCCCATCTCCTTCATGTTTGCCTTTCCTGGAACTCCAGCCTTACTGGTGGGGATCTCTTTCCCTGCCCATCTTCCAGGACCAGGAACAACTCTGCAGGGCCATGGGCCAGAAGCACTTGAGTGAAGGCCTGTTCACCAGAGTCCAGGCTCAGAGCTGCCGTTCCCATGTCTGGAGCAGCTGTTCCTCTTCAGATGGGCTCCCTCTCTAGCAGTGTTGCCCCTTGTGGGGGCTCCAGGTGCACTAAGGCCACCTGGGCCCCTATGGAGTGATCAGTGACTACACATAGCTTAGCACCCTGGGGACAGCCTGAGGACAGCACTGACATTGCTGCCTCTCCTCCCCTCCCCCTCCCTTCCCCATCTCCATGTGATGTCCCCAGTGTCTGTTCCACACTACAGTGGAGCCTGCAGTGGGATTTGTCCCCTCATGGTGATTCATGAGGACAACTCACCCACTGCACACATGGCTACACGATCTTCAGAGCTGTGGCCCTGTCCTCTCTCTCATCCAGGCTCACTGCTGACCCTTAGTTCTGACCCCACTCCATGAGTCCTCAGAGAAGGGACATTCTTCTCAGGTTGTGATGATCACAGGTTGTAAAGCAAAATAGAAAACATTCAGGAACTTTCTTGTGAGGAGACTTAGTCCACTGTGCACAGAGGCCCAGCAGCCATGAGCATGGGCACTGGGCAGAGATCCCAAGCCTGAGGGCTCCTCATGGGAAGGGGTCTCTGCTGCTTTCCAGGGGCCTCTGAGGTAAGAACCCCGGGGGGGGGGGGTGTTCTTTGTGGGGTTTGTTTGCCACCTAGTGGCAGAGTTGAAGCATAGCAACTTGGAAATTTTGGGGTGTGGAAATCCCAGATTCATAAAACTGATCCTCCTCTATCCATCACTAGGGCAGATTCTGAAGGAAACTCAAAATGATCCCTCTCCTTAGTAAGTTGTTCAACTCGTTGAGTACAGAAGACCAACACTGCCCCAGGGATTCAGAAAACATACTGGTCTTGAGGGAGCTGGCGTCTAGGTGTGTAACTCTCAGGATATGCAAAAGCTGGGGTTTTGCCAGAGAAGAGAAGAGGCCTGCAAGACCCTGAGTGGTCAGTTTTAATGGTGAGGGAGGCTGAGGGCTCCTGGTCTAGAGAAGCCAACCCAGCCTCATGCTTCCCATGCAAAACTCTTCCAGAGATTCTGAGGGTCTCCCAGGGATCCCAGGAAGAACTTCCATGCCCAGCAGTTGGGCCAGGGCAGCTGAGGCAGCTGAAGAGCAGTCCAGAGTGTCCCAGATGTGCCCAGGCTCCAGTCACCACTGCCACACTTGACCCATCCTCCCAGCCTTCGCAGGGTGCTGAGGAAGGGAAGGGACCTGCCTCTGCAGCTCCAGCATGCCCGGCTTCCCACACTGCATCTTTTCCTAAAGGAGTCCCAAATTACAACATGCACACAGGACACCTGACACCCTCTCGGGGAACAAGTGGGATGACTTTTTATCTAAAACCATGAACTCCTGTGGTACAGAAGCAGGAGGATGGTGTTGGGCGGGCCCTGTAGATCAGGTGAGTCAAGAGCTCAGTTCCTGGCTCAAGTCTTGGCTCTGCACAGCAGGGGCTCAGCACAGGCCATGACAAGTGCTGTGCCCATGAAAAATGGAAAAACTGGCTTGGGGACATATCAAGAATTAACAGACCACACTAATGTCACCATGAAAGATGTAAAAATTAAATTTCCTTTGAAAAGAGACCATGGGACACCCTGCTTGCATGGGGGCTCCTAGGAACTAGTTTCCTGTGCTCAGCCATCCAGGCTCAGAAGAAGATATATCTAAGGTCCCAGAAACCTTGTTGACAGCTCAAAATGGTGGCAGACATGGGCCTTACACACATGGAGCTTGTTCTGCAGGAATGCAAGATGCAGGAGTCAGGGGTCATGAGGTTCCACTGAGATTTCAAAGGAGGCCCTGAAGGCCAGGCAGGGTGCATCAGGGCTGAATCCCTGCAGCAGCCCTGCGAAGACAAGGTGTGGAGATGTGAGAATGGAGATGGCATTGCAGTTGAGACCCTGAGACTGAGAGATGCCAACAGAATGGTACATCGGCTAAGGGAAACTCTGAATCCAGCAGACACAAATGGGAAGGGAGGCCATGTGGGCTGTAGCCAGCAAGTCCACAGGGGCAGAGTCCTGTGTCAACCTTTTGGAAAGAACTTCTTTGTGCCACATGCCCTGCTGCTAGATAGGGGCTGCAGGGTGGGTTTGCCCAACTGGATTTTACAGTCCAGCTTTGGCACCATCCCTTCTTGCTGTGGTCCTGTTCCTCTTCTTTGAAATGGGAAAGGTGACATTGAGCCACTGGACAATGGACATATGTAACTTGCTTTAGACTTTCACAGGGGCTCACCACCCTGAGTTTTCCTTGGGTCTCAGAGACTTTGAACTTGGATTTTAAGGTGATGCTGAATTGGGAAGACTGTGGGATTCTTGAAGATGGACTCAATGCACTTTGCATTGTGATATGGAAATAAGCTTTTCGAGGTCAGGGGTGTATTGCTAGGATTTGAATGTGAAATGTCTCCCCAAAGCCTCTGTTAACCTGGAGTCTTCAGGGGTCAACCATTCAGATTAGGAGAGTGTGACATCATCAGTCCATCTTAGTCTGAATGGACAGTGTCAGGAATAACTGTAAGCAGATGGAGCAGGGCTAGAGGGGGTGGGACACTTGGGGTGTGCCCTGAAGAGTTGACCTCTCTGTGTCCCTTCCTCTCTCTTTCCATCCCTCTCCTGTTGAAATGACCTGAGGTGCTTCTCTCTGCCATGTCCCCTCCTGTGACATAATTCCTCACCTTGTCCCTAGGGCTATAAAGCCAGTTGACCATGGACTGAACCTCCAAAACCATGAACCAAAAAAAACCTGTTCTTCTCTCAGTGTTCATGTCTGGTCTTTTGGTTCCAGAAATGAAGAGCTCACTAAAACATTTTATTTGAGCCAACTCTTATATGAGTGCATTATCTTTCCTCATATTTCTGAATTTTCCTGTTCACTTTCGGCTGTTAACTTGTAACTTTATACATACTGTCGTCATTAGAGGAGATAATATGCATGTTCTATGTTCTAAATCTTTATAATGTCATTGAGATGTGTTTTGTGGCCTAACACATGCAGGATCTTGGGGAACATTCCATGTGCACTTGAGCAATCATGCAGCAAGTCATTGTGGGTGGAATCCACCTACATGTCTATTAGGTGGGTAGCATTGATGCAGGTCTCTGTTTCCTGACTTGTCCTCTGCCTGGGGGTCCCAGGGACTATTGAAAGTACAGTAGTGGCGTCCCATTTGTTACTGTATTGTTGTCTATTTGTCCCTCAAATTAGTCCTCACTTTTAGATGTGTTTGGAGCCTTGATTTTTGGTGCATGTATGTTTGTAACCTTTATCACCTTGGAGAACAGATACCATTATCATTGTATAATTTTGTTTTTCCCTCCAATCGAATTTGAAAAAAAATATGTATTTCTGATACATAATACATAAAAGTAGCATGACTACTTTTCCTGATGTTTTTTTCTTGTTTTTACTATCAAGCTCTGCTTGTTCTGAGACCTAAACTGAGATTATTAAATGAACATGTTCATACAAAATTTCAATGCATTTTGCCAATCTACACATTTTGAATGGATGTTCATCTATTTACATTCAGCAAAATTACAGACAGGGAGGAGCTTCCCTTGGCCATTCTTCTGTGCTTTCTCTCTTCCTCCTGCCTTTTTAATCCCTGAATCTCCTCCACTACAACCACCTTTCTCTTTAGTTTATTTTGCTAATACAATATTTCTATTTCCTTCTCATTTTTTTTCTATTTATATGATACCCTTTCCCCCTATTTTTTGTTAATTTGGGGTAAATTATAACATACTAAATTTCTAACACCTTAACAAAAGCTGGTGAAAATTTGACTTCAATCTCATTAGTGTCCTACCCACCCTTACCCCTCAGCACCCCTGGGTGTTACTAATTTTGTTGTGCATGCATGAACACAACAGGATGAGTACATTCAATACCTATTTATTAAAAATACTGTGGAAAATAAAGATTAGATTCATACTGAAATATTTCCCATCTTTATCATCTTTATTTTGACAGAAGAATTCTGTGTTTTTGCATAGCTCTCAGGGCCTCTTTAGCTGAATTAATTTCAACATGGAACACTCCAACTCTATTCCCCAGGGTCTCCCTTCTGGGGGTGCCATGCCAGGGCTTTTGCAGTTGGTGGCAACTTGATATGTGGTGACTGGGCTGTGGCCATGGCACTCAAGGTCTAGAGGACCCAGTTGCAGTTTCTTTCTCTCAGACAATTTGCAGAGCTGCTGCCCAAAGAAGCAGCACAGGTGGCAGCTGGCCCACTCATGCAGGGAGGTTTTTGTTCAGGGTTGCACCACTGTGGGAGGACTCTCTGTGGTTTGCAAGCAGTAATACACCCCAGCATCCTCAGCCTCCACCCTTCTGATTCTCAGTGTGAAATCTGTCCCAGACCCACTGCCACTGAACCTGTCTGGGACCCCAGTGTTTTGGTTGGAAACCTTATATATTAGACTCTGTGGAGACTGGCCTGGCTTGTGCACAACCCAATGCAAATAGGTGTTTCCATTACTGTGTAGGAGGCTCTGACTGGTCCTGCAGGAGATGGAGGCTGGCTGTTCAGCGGTGATAGACAGGGAGAGAGGACTCTGGGTCATCACAGTGTCCCCAATGGACCCTGAAATAATGACAGAAATGAAAGTTTTTTTTCATAATATTATGAAACCTTTTAATTATTTTGTTCCTTTCTCAACTAAATTATTTGTGTATTCTTCAGTTCATAGTTTGGGTTTCTATCCAGAAATACCCAATATCATATAAGATAGAGTTTTATGTGTACAATGCCTGTCTAGAGGTTGACCACACCATTCTCCTCTTTTTATGTCCCAGTCTTCACCAGTAGATGATTTGGTTTTCCTCTAGAAACTTCCTCCCGTTCATGGATCTGAACATCACATGCCCTATCCTATGCAGTGACACCCACACAACTGACATGTACAGAGCTCACATGTAGGAAGCACTGAGCTCACCCCCTCCCCCTTCTCCTCCTCATCACCTCTGTCCTCACCAGGGATTCAGAGCAGGAGCAGCCCCAGGAACTGAGCAGGGAGCCTCATTTTGAGAAGCTGAGCTGAGGAGTCCTGGTGAGTCAAGACCAGGTTAGAGCTGAGCTTTTATGTCAACCTTGCAGGAAGGTCCTCCCCAGGAAGCAGCATGCAAATTCCCTGTTGGGTGCATCTATGTGGAAAGAGCCAATGGGAGGGGGGTGGACTGACTTTGAATAAATAAAATGTCTTCTGTGATTGGAGGTAAAGCAATGAGATTAAGTCCATGCTGAGTCAGGAAGATCATGATTTCAAAGCCAGCCTCAGCAAAAGTGAGGCACTAAGCAAATCAGTGAGACCTGCATCCTATTTAAAAGGTTCAGGGTGGACAACATCATCAGCGTCATTAAGAGCTGTTCCAGTGCAGAATTCCAGAACCACCTGCTGGATGAGAATTGGCATCTTACACTGTTGAGTAGTTCGTATCCATGAGATCTGAGAGTAACTTTTGGACACAATTATTTCAGATAGAGTTTCTTAATTTCCAACGCAGCTCATTAAGGAAATTTGCATCTAAAACCTTAATAACAAGAAGCACATATTGGTCCTTTATATGTTGCTATAGCAAAACATCTGAGTTAAGCAAGTACTGTGTAATAAAACGGTTTAACTGATGGTTTTCAAGGCTGAGGGTCCTAGGCTTGGCAGTCCCACTCATCCTCTGGGGAGGCCCCTGGCCTGTGTCACAGTGCTGTGAACGTGGACAGGGAACCAACTGCACATTGCAGTGGCCAGGATTGTGGTGTGGCCTCATGACAACACACTCTGCTGAGGATGCCCTCAGTGTGTAAGAACCGCATTGTCCTTCCAGGGGCAGCAGCACCAGACCTCACCCTTCCCTACCAGGCCCCACCTCTTACAGGATCAATCATCTCTCATCTTGGCCCCATGGAACCAAACCTCCAGCACCAGCAGGGCTGGGCAGGCTGGGCACAGCTTCAGGGAAGGCTCCTGCCAGTCACTCAGCACAGATCCAGGGTGCCCAAGTGTCTTTAGAGTAAACAGGTCACCATGGACTTGGCTGTGGATAATATGCTCCTTTTGGGAAACAAAAGACAGCATCCTCCTTGTGCCTGAATGTAGAGTATTACTTGATCTCTTGAAGGTGGCCATGTGCTTTCTTGGTCTCCATTTCATCCTGACAGGGGCTTTCAGTCAGGTCAGAAATACATTAACTGCAATAAGTTAAATGAAGGTTCCTTGAGCACATGCAGATATTAGTGAAATGAGACCAGTTCCTCTTTGGTCTATTTCCCTCGTGCCCTTACTGTGAATGAGAAAATCAATGCAAATATGGGGGGAGTCATAATTTATAAGAATGAGCAGGATCTGTCCTCACTCTTACTGGCTTCTCCAGCTAAGCAAGAGATTGTCCATGAATGCTGTGTCCCTCTACATACATCCAAGTCATCCAAGGTCAGGAGGTGTCTCTGTCCATCAGAGGAATAAGAGTGACCTTCTTATCTCTGCTTGTGATTATCTATATCCACATTTAATATTACTTGGATTTACAGATTACAGCTTCTCCTCTATAATATATAGTAATCGGATCAAAGTTTTCAGAAGGGGAGGTTCCCTCACTTCAATGCTCCTCATTAACACCCTTGAATGTACAAAGTTCTGGAAACCTGCATATTTTAATCCTGTCCAAACTCTTCTCATTCAGAATGGAGCAGAGTTATTAATGGCTACCCACAGGGCCTCTGGATTTAAGCAGGATAAAGAGATAAAGAAGCATGTGAGGAAGTGAAAAAGAGTTCAGCAAGGAATGAAGAGAAATGTGGGTTCTGGAGGTTGTCCCCACTCCTCCCCACACATCCACACACCTGCTTCACTCTGATACCACTTCTTGGCCATCTCCACTTTGTGCCTCATAGAGTGTCTCCCTCACCATGCCTGGACTGTGTTCCTTACATAGGAACCTCATCTGTCTGAGTACTCTGCCCTTCCCTCTTTCTTGGATGCCCACAGTGAGTCAAAGGTACAATTAATCCCAATTAGGGGCACCCTCAGAACCAATGAGACTGCACGCACACATATTTCTCCCTCCCCATGCTTGAGTCCTGCAGTCCTAAAACATCCATTAGAACTGGTTTCTTTAAGGAACTGCTAGATACTTGGTGATGGAAGAAATTCACACTTAGGAATCACAGGACATTCAAGGGTGTCAATGAGGACTTGGTAGAGGAAGGATATCCATCTCTGAAGACAGTTACTTTAGTTATGGGACTATAGTGAGCAGAAGCATGAACCTGAGCATCCAGGGTCAGCAGCCATGGACATGTGTAATCATGAGCAGCTAGGACAGAAGCTCATAGTGATCAAATGGGAAGGGAGAAATCCCTGATCTTGGATGGCTTTGATGGAAGCATTTGGACCAAGCCTTCAGAGATGGAGGAAGAAAGATGCTTAGCTGTACATGACAGCTGGGTCAGGTAGGTGACACTCTTTAAAAGAGATTACTACTCCCCATGTTTTCCTATTGCTTCCCTGAATGAACCACAGTGTCAGGGAATCAGAGTAAAGAGGAAGCTGCCCTGGCCTCAGTGATATTCATGGGTACCAAGAAAAGGAGCTAGAACACTCATGCATATGATGGAATTGTGTCCTAATGGACAGTTCCTGTCATAGATGGAATCTAGCAAGCTCAGAATGTGTTGAAGCGGGAGGAGATGGAACTAACAGGCCATGCAGAGGGGGCAAGGCTGAGGCTATTTGTTGCCTCCCCCAAATTAGAACATACTGTGTGGGCAAATATGTGATGCCCCGGGAAACAGGCAGACACTGAATTTCTGCTGAATGTGTGAGAAGAGCTAGTCCTGCATCTGTGCCCAGCCCTGACAAGCCCTGCAGATTTGCATGTGCCCAGAGTACAGCCCACTCCCTGAGGACTTCTACTTTGGTGGTCACAGTCTTCAGAATTCAGTTTCAGTCAGGACACAGCATGGACATAAGGGTGCCCATACAACTCCTGGGGACCCAGCTACTTTTATTTTAAAGCAGGAAGTTTCAACACTTGGGGATTTTTCCAGCACAGTGGGGTCCGATGTACTTGGTCTATAAATGCATTCTCTCATAACAAGGTTCAGTATGTGGATATTGGTTTGTATGTTTCCAATCTCAGATACCAGATGTAACACCCAGATTACACAGTCTTCATAAATAGAGGAAGAATTTAGTAGGAATTCTCCATGAATGGAGGAAAACAATTGTAGATCCAAGGGTATCAATGAGGAGTTTTGGCAGAGAAGAGACCTCTCTTTCTGAAGACATTGATCTGATTACTAAAAAATACAGAGGAGGAGCTATAGTGAGTAAATCCAAGGAACACCAAATCTGGATATAGATAATCATAATCCAGGTCTACAGCTTAAGGAGACGGAATCACAATGTCCCACCAGGAAAGTCAGAGCCTTAGTTATTTGACACTGATATCAATAGGAAGCAGGGAAAGCTCCAATTTCCTGATGTATTCTGCAAACTTTTTCCAACATGAGGTCCCATCCAGGAACAGCATCAGAGGATCCAGAACAGATTTAACATCAGCATGAGCATTCTGGAGCCTGAAGATGTTGCCACTTATTACTTTCAACTTTCAATGGCATAGAATTTTGCTTCCAAAAGTGACACAGGCCTTGACACCAACATCCCAGGAAAGCAGAAGTGTGAGGCTGGGCTGCCTCAGCTGCTCCTCCTGCTGCTTCCACCTGCTGAGGGCACTACTCAGAGGCAGCCGGGCTCTAAAGTACATTGCCTAGAAGGGGAGAGAGTACCTCTTTGTGTATTCACCATCTTTCCTTCCCCTCAGCTTCATCAGAGCAGACCAGAGTGTGTCTCTTCTTATTTCCTGAATGACGCAGAGTAGTGTATGTTGGGGTTCCACATAGTGATATCACATGCGATTTATACAGCTAACAGATACTCAAAGCAGGACTGATGTTAATATAGGGATTGAAGTTCACACTACAGATATTAATTAGCAGGTCTGGCTGTTAGGGATATTGGTCTTAGAAATAGTGGATTCTCTGTTTCTCCCCATAATCCTGAACTCATTTGTCAATATAGGTAAAGACTGCCTAATTCTGTATTCTCAGAGTACTTTAGGTATCTCCAGACTGGAGGTGGTTCTCTTAAGCTCCTATACCTCATAACCTGGTCATTCTGCTGATATCTCTTCTGTCTATAAAAGCTGCCTAATTTAAGCTGGGCATGGTAGCACATGCCTGTAATCCCAGTGGTTTGGGAGGCTGAGCCTGGAGGATCGTGAGTTCAAATCAGCCTCAAGAAAAAGCAAGGTGCTAAGCATCTCAGTGAGACCCTGTCTCTAAATAAAATTCAAAAATAGGGCTGGGCATGTGGCTCAGTGGTTGAGTGCACCTGAGTCCAATCCCTGACACCAAAAAAAAAAAAAAAAGAAGAAGACTGCATAATATTGTATTCTCACAGTCCTCCAAAGAGGTCCAGACTGCAGATGTCCTCTCAGCCTCCTGTACCTCCTCACCTGGTGATTCTATTGATATCTGTCTATGCCTTTGACAATAGGTGCTTGTGGGTTTAGAATTATTCACTTTGGCATGTGAATCACAGGAGTGCCCCAGTTGATCACCTTGGAGGAAAAGCTGCCTTTAACAAGGTGCAGGGTGTGCTCATCAGCTGCCCACCACTGTGAGCAAACACCTCCACAAGCACCTCCTGGGGAAAGGCTGATCTTGATTCTTGGTTTCAGAGGTTTTATGCCACAGATCGTGGCACCTTGGCTGGGGTCTGTGTGCAGGCAGAACACCATGGCAGGGCTTATGTTGAAGGGCAGAGCTGCTCACCTCAGGAAGCCAGGAAAAGGGAAGAGAGAGAACGAGAGAGAGAGAGAGAGAGAGAGAGAGAGAGAGATGTCAAGGACAAGGCACACCTTCCTGTCATGCCTCCAGTCACATTTCAGGGACTGTCATAGGGAGACACATCACTCTGGTCTCAGTGGCTCAAATAGTAAAGATGTGTCCTCTCAATGTTCTGCAGACTGGAGTTCCAAGTCAAGGGGCAGAAGATGACCCCTCTATCATAGGCTCTCTTTCTATGGCTCCCTTCTTGTATGTCCTCACATACACGCCTAAGAAGGATGGACAGAGCTCCCTGGACAGAGAGGTCCCTGGGCATCTATTCAGAAGGACATGATTCCTGTGGGATCAGCCTCACCTGGATGACCTTCTTTAATGTCCATTCCTTCTTATGACCACTTCTGAAAACACACCAACAATTAGTTGAGGCGTCAACATTTGAATGAGGGCAGTTTTACTAATACTAAAGAAGTGGCCTTAGTGACTAGGTGGAGGAGTGCAAAAGCAGGGCTGGGCATCGAATCTCAGAGCCCCAACACAGAGAGTGTTTGCCCACACCTCAGCCCCCAGGCAGGTCCTCCACATGCTCCTGGCCACACAGAGTTCCAATTCAAGCCTGGGGATCTCCCTGTAGGTAAAGGATAGTATCACTCTTTTACTTACCTAGCATTTCCAAGAGCAAGCTTCTCTTTGCAAATTGTGGTCTGTTCTGACATCTACTGGTTGATTATTAGTATTGCATCTCATGGTGTCAGAGATGGTACCAAGGCAGCTTCCTGGAAAACCATCTCTCTTGCTGATGGAGCTCATTCTATTGCATCAGTCACCAGAGGAATTCTGTAGAGAACAGATAATGATCCCTCCTGTGAGGCAGACACCAACTTGAGGGCAAAAGACAAACAGATAATTTCATATTCAGAAAATAAAATAGTCCTGGGACAGTATGGCACATCTGGACACTGTGATCCAGGTGAGATGCCACAGGTGTGGATTTGCAAATGCTCCCTTGGGCTGCAGGGCATACTGTCAGAGGTGGCTGTAACCCTGTTCTTCTGTTCTATATCTGTCCATGCAGCCCCATTCCCATCATCCCAGGAGCCTTCCAGAGCATATTCTAGGCCACAACAGCTACACCATCTGGGGAAGGACCTGAGGCCTCCAGTGGCTGGTGAGGTTTGTGTTCTGAGCTGCAGCTCCTAGAAAGACCTTGAGAATCATTTAGAGCAATACTGGCCAACAGAATCTTCTGCCATGTTGAAGAGATCTGTATCTGAGCTGTACCATGCGGCACCTGTTAGCCACACATGGCCTGTGAGATTAGACATGGGAAAGAACCAAGTGCCAATAAAATGTTCATTGTAAAATTTAACTGAATCTAAGTTTATAGAGTCACTGTGGCTACTGTGCTCCACATGAGACAGCATAGTTCTAAAAGCAGCATCAGCACAATTTCTTTGGCCACCGGGATGTAATTGACCAGCACAGAGTCTGCCACATGTCATAGTAAGAGTGATGGACAGTGGCATCCCAAGTCTCCAAGCTGCCTCTGTAAGGCAGACATTAGAAAGTTGACGTTCTGTCATTCTGATGTCTTTTTTCTGCTGGGGAGGTTTCTAAAGATTTTTATTTCTTTGAATGGCTCATGTTTCCCTGCTCCTTTGGGTGCCTTGCCATCTTCTGTTGAAATGCAGCCTTTGAATTAAACAATCACCTGCACAGTCTTTGAATTCTGATATGGAACCCATTCACTAATTGTCAGTGCTTTCTCTGAGGACTGGGGTTTGCCTGGGTGAAGGCTTTTATCTTTCCTGGGCATGGAGGTGTCTAAGTGTGTGCTTCCCCTCCCAGTTTCCCCAGAATCCATGGCTGTTTAGAAATGAGCTGGTAATCCTGAGGGTCCCATGAAAGCTTCTTTAGGGCCTGGGTGTGCTGTGTATTTCCTGATCCCTTTTCCTTCATGCAGTGGTCACACACAGTAGTGCCCACCACTGCTGTCCACAGTTCCTTCACCTGAGCCCTGAGCCCTGCACTTGTACCTGTCTGAGTTCTGAGACATGTGATAGAGAGAGCAGTCAACCAGGCATCCCACAGATGAGGTAGAAAGTCACAAGAAAGTGCTGCTCTGTTTCTCCTGGGCCATGGGAGGGATCAGGGAATTGGGTACTTTGCTCTTAACCCTGCCTCTTCTGACAGGGATTGGGTA
This sequence comes from Urocitellus parryii, assembly GCF_045843805.1. Taxonomy (NCBI): domain Eukaryota; kingdom Metazoa; phylum Chordata; class Mammalia; order Rodentia; family Sciuridae; genus Urocitellus; species Urocitellus parryii. Next base: position 25,451,393 of record NC_135542.1, on the reverse strand, counting down.
GGGAAAGGTGTATAAATGTCCAGGTGATTCCTGCTGTAACTCAAGTGGTCTTTTCTTGACCAGGCTTTGACTTTTGTGTTTCAGAAGAATTTGGAGTGTAATCAGAATTTTTATCAGGTTTTCCCTTTCAGATTTTAGTCTTCTTTTTTTTTAAAGAGAGAGAGAGAGAGAGAGAGAGAGAGAGAGAGAGAGAGAGAGAATATGAATCTTTTTTAATATTTATTTTTTATTTTTCGGCAGACACAACATCTTTGTTTGTATGTGGTTCTGAGGATCGAACCTGGGCCGCACTCATGCCAGGCTAGCGTGCACCCGCTTGAGCCACATCCCCAGCCCTTGTTTTCTTAATTTATTTTATATTTATGCTTCAATAGGAAAAAAAATTCCTAGAAATTCTTACTTAAATAATGTTATTCTGACACTCTCATCAGTTGAAGAAAAACAAAAAAAAAACCTTTTTATTGATGAAATTGATTTAAGATACAAAAAATTATTTAACTAGAACATTGTTTTCAATTTTAAGGATTGAGTTTTCTAACTGCTCTGCAATATTTTCCTTACATTACACTAAAAAAATACTTATTTTAATTTTAATTGTATTCTTGATAGAATATGTTGTTAGAAATGGAAACCTCAAACACAGTATATTTTCCTAAGTAGGATAATTTGTTCATTTAATTCAAGTCTTTTTAAAAAAAATTCTATTTTACAATATTAAACCACTTGTTCATGGATCACTGTAGTTATTAGAACAGAGTTTAAACAGGAGGAATTAAGCGTACAGGCTCTGCCCTTACCTGGAATATGGAGCCCCTTGCTCTCAGTCATGCTGAGCTCGGGTTTGACTATCATCATTTCTTCAGAGTTTTCATCATTTTCACCCTTTGTGTCCACGTAGTATACAGGTTTTGTGGTCTCTAAATGTACATGTATAAAACTGAACAACAAAACTGGAACCCATACATTATATTCGGTTAAAAAAATGAACTACCACTTTCACTTAGGATGTCTCAGGCCTCAGCAGACCATGAAAAACACTGCACTAAGCACAGAAGTAAATAACCATAAAATAACCACTTTACACTCAAGCTTGTCACACTCAGAAGCCTGGGAAGAAATTAAAATGAGACCTACAACTCCTGAGACAGATTGGACCTATTAGTGGGGGCTGAAGCTTACCTCTTTTTTGTGTTCCCACTTTAACATCTTAAACCTGAGTGTCCTCAGCACTCTGGCATAGTCCTGGGAGAGGGGCTGACCTAGGGAAGAGGACCTGACTGCGATTTGGGAGTTGCCTTGAGATGAGAGGTTGATTGACATGGCTGAGTCCTCAACAGCAGGCTGGGTTTCTCCTGTGGGCATTTGCTAAGGTCTTGGAGGGCAAAAGTGGCAGGATGCCAAGTCCTCATGTGCCCTCCACTCCTGTGATTCTGCGCTGACTGACTCTGTGTGTGTCAGGGACATGGCCTTGGGCTCCTGCATGTCTGTTCATCTTCCCAGTTCAGTTTTGCCTCCTGGTCAACCTCCTGTCCATCTTGTCCACAAGGTCCCTCCTGAGTGACAATTCTCTCTGGACTCACCCGAGGTCTATCTTGTGGGAAAGGTCACCTGGTAGGAACTCTACCCTGCCCCACTGGGTGGACTAGATTGTGTGATGTGAGAGAAGCACATTTGGACAGGAGCTTCACTGACCCTTGAGTCACTGGGCCCCTGGAGAGTGCAGGACACACCACATTTCCATGAGGCTTGCAGTGGGCAAGGACAACCTTGAGGGCCAGGCAGGATCTGTGAAATTTGGGATTCTCTCTGAGAAAGAGAAGAGATTCCATCTAGCTTTCTAGGTGAAGTCCAACCCCAGCAGTGTGCCCACCCCAGCCAACGAGGGCCTTGGTTGTGTGCTGAAAAAGACTTGACTTTTACCACGTCCCACTCACCTTCTCATTCAGTGCCATGGTCCTAAGAGTAATAATAGTTTTCCCCATTTGAGCAAGTATTGGCTTACAGATTCTTACACCCACCCATTTTTTGGAATGTGGCATCTATTTTCAGTTCTGTAATTCTTTCACACTTGGCTCATTATTTAAAAATATATCCATGGGATTCATAGCACTCCCTTGTTATCTAAGAACCCATGACTGAATCTGGTCAAAGGTATCGACATGAGGCCTCCTTGGGTGAGTGGTGTAAAATGTTGAGCCTGACCCTGAGCTGGAGAGGGATGTGGGCCAGGGATAAACGAAGTGCAAAGAAGGGTGAGGGAGAGGAGGTCATAACAGCCCTGCTAAGTCCAGCGAGGTGCAGACGAGGTTTACACCAAAATAAATGCTAAAGAAAACACATACCTTGTGTTGCCACAAACCACCTGATTCTGAGCCTGGTCCTGGTGAAGGCACTGGATGGGAGGGAGCCCCAGCCTGAGTGGTCATTCAGCTCACCTTCCATCATGCTGGGCTGACCAGAGGCTCCCGAAGACCCTTCACCCTCCCTCCTGCTCTTGCCCTGCCCCTCTGATGAGGTCTTAAAAACATTTTGATCTCTAAGCTAAGTACATGGTCCAGGATCCTTGACTATTCTCTGTGCCCCTGAGATTCTAGGATCTTTCTCTTCAATAGACAGAGAATCTGCAGTGCCTCTCCATGACAAGCAACACATGAGGAGCTGGGCCACCCATCAGGTAAGTTTGTGGGGTTTATACCTTAATTTTTATAGTTAATTTCATAGCTTGCACACAGCAATAACAACAGCCTCCTCAGCATCCACTGTCCTGAGTTGTAATATGAAATCTGTCCCTGATCCTCTGCCACTGAAGTTGCCTGAGACCCAGACACAAATGAAAGCCTAAAGGTTTAGAAACCACACAGACTTTCCTGCCTTCTGCAAGAATCATTGTGTCCCTTTGTCTGTAGAAGGTTCTGGGTGGACCTGCAGGAGGTGGATGGGTGAAGGCAGGAGGGAGGAGCCTGGGTCATCACAGAAGCACCTGTGGGTCCTCAAATGAGAAAGAAATGGAAGGTTATGCTACCATTATGAGCCATGTTCATGATTTCTATCCCAACCTTATTCTCAGGCTACTGTGGTGTGTGTGTGTATGTGTGTGTGAGTGTGTGTCTATGAATGTGTGTTTGTTGAGTGCATGTGTCTGTGTATGTGTGTGAGTGTGTGTGAGAGTGTGTGTGTGTGTGTATGTGTGTTTATGTGTTTATGTGAGTTTATGTGTGTGTCTGTGTGTCTGTATGTGTGTGTGAGTGTGTGTGTGCTTGTTTGTGTGTATGAGCGTGTGTGTGAGTGTGTGTGTGTGAGTGTGTCTGTGTGTGAGTGTGTGTGACTGTGTGGGTGTGAGTGTGTGTATCTGTGTCTGTGTATCTGTTTGTGTGTGAGTGTGAGTGTGTATCTATGTGTGTGGGGGTGTGTCTGTGTTTGTGTGTGTGTGTGCACCAGCAGTGGTGACCACAAACCTAAGGATCCCAACCCCCAGCAGGCCTGCTCTCCCTGGAGCCCACCTGCTCTCACCTGATGGGCAGGGGCTGCTCTTTCACTGCTGGGCTCCCCTAACTCCACCTGTCTGAGATCCAGGCAGGAGAATCCTGAGGTGAAGGCCTCAGAGCCCATCCCTGGTTGGGCTGTGCTGCTGGGAGGAGAGCAGGTGGGCAGAGCAGATTGCAGCTTCACAGACACACCTGCCACACACGTAGCTATGTCTCCTGACCTTGGCATACAAAGGCCCAGAGGTGAAGGTTTTAGGGCTGAAAGTAGCATGAACCTGGTCCTCCTGCCTCCTTATCCTAGTTCATGTCCAAGATCAGACCTTGGCTTAAGGAGCCAGGATGGCCTCTGTCATATCCAGGTGACACTATGACATCACAGTGAGGAAGGAAGACACTGGACCTCATGATTCTCAGCCCTCAGGCTGACCAGGAGGCTGTAGCTAGAGGTCATGTCTCCCTGTCTCTCTGTGCATGTCACATTCCCTGTGCCCCATTATGCTGCCTGAACCTGTGCTGGCCTCCTTCTGCATCACCTGAAGCTTCATGCTGACACCTGCTCAACTGTCCTACCAGCTGTCACCAGTGGCAATGTTATCAGGAGGACCATTCCTGCAGCTCTTCCAGAATTGATACATTTTCCAGTCACTTTCTTAAAATGTGTAGATAGATTCCTATTAGCCATTGATCACCAGGATGAATAGTCCTAGCCTCAAAAATGGGACACTTTCTTGATAATTGGTCTCTTGTCCTATGGGATCTGACGATCATGTGTTCATCATTTCACTCAGTTTAATGGAAGAATGACGATGACAAATCTCTGGGTCAAGAACTTTTGACCAGAAAAGCAAAATTTAAGTAGAGAGAAACAGAAGTTTCCAAGGTGCTCTTTGGCATGATCAAGATGGTGGAGATGACCCTGCAATTCTGAAGAGCTAATCTTCTATGTCCGAGAGAAACAGAACCACACAGGTCAGTGCTTCTGAGCCTTCTCCACTCCAGGCAGGAAGAGAATCAACCTCACAGGGCCCACGGTCAGTGGAGCTGGATTCTTGTGTGTTTCTCCCTTCATTAACACAGCTGCCCCTGCATACATAACAATATTATCATCAAGTACACTCAGGTTCTTATTCTTCTACAGTTGAGCTTCCCAATCCAATGGTGCAACATGTAAGAACTTCTTCCATCTTTTAAAGCTTTCAGAAAATCTCCATATGGTATTACTGGCAGATACAGGCTGAAAGCAAAGGCACAGACAAGAATCCCTCCCAGCCCTCCCAGTTTTGGTCAGGTCCACTGGAGTCAGGTCCACATTGATGCACAGTCTAGTCCTGTGCTTTAGGTATAATATAGGGGGTCAACAGTGGCCAGCCTGGCTGGTGAGTTGGATGCTCAGAAGTGCCAAAAGTCACATGAACTGTGTGGGATGAAGTTGATATTATAAGAGTTCAAGAAGGAGCCCTCATGACATTGGTTCATGAGCCTAAATGGGACAGTAGAATATGACTCTCTCCAGTCTATTTGTTTGTTCATGCAAATTATTGACAATCCCTGCTCCTTAATGACCTTTAAATGATAATTCATTTATGAAGCACTTATTTTAAACTCTGAACTACTTGTAACTGCCTGGCCATAGCTCTTCCAAAAAGACATTGTCAATGTAAGAGACCGGCGAAACGTTGGAGGAAGAGACCACCAAGACACTGCCTCTTGCAACAGCCAAGGGTTTATTTGGGGACCAGCATGCTGGGGCTCAGTGCTCACTTGAATAGAGCAAAGAGAGATAGAGCCCTGACAACAGCTTAAGCAGAGCTTATATACTTTTCTTGGAGAGGGCAGGCAGTTAAGTTCATTGACTGGACAGGGCGAGTGGACAGTTTGCCTGCAACCGAGTGAGGGAGTGCATTCTGCAGTTTGGCAGTTGGGGACAGCACATTCTGGGAACAAGATTAGCAAACAGTTCTCAGGATTTCAACAGTGTTTTGTTAAGCATACAGAAAAACGGAGTGACAAGTACCTATTTTATTAACCTTTCATTCTCCACTTCTTCTTCTGGCTACTTTTAATCATAAAAGTAATCATTGGGGGTGTCACATTTTATGTCTTCTAGTGGGGTATATTGTTGTCTGATTACCATAAGCTTGACTTGTCTAATTTGGGCTTGGAGAAAGGAAACTACACGGTTGAGCAAACAGGGTCCTAGGGTTAGCAACAATATAAGAATTATTAAAGGACCAGCCAGAGCTGATAAAAGCATAGTTAACCAGGGGGACTGTGTGAACCAAGACTCATACCACCCTTTTTGGGCCTCTCTCTCTCGCTGACGCTCTTTAAGGTGTCTTTTTAATTTACTCATAGATTTTTTTTTTTACAATTCCAGTATGGTCAGCATAAAAACAACTTTTTTCCCTCAATGTAGCACAAAGGCCCTCCTCTCTCATGAAGAGGAGGTTCATCCCTCGCCTGTTCTGTAAAACAACTTCAGAGAGAGAGGTTAAAGATTCCTGCAAAGCTGTGATGGAGATTTCTAATATCTTTAAGTTTTGGTCCACTGCTGTTTTTTAATTGGGTCATTTGTTGTGTCCCATGGACCAGGGCAGTGGTCCCTGTGCCCACCCCTGCAGCAATTCCCATTCCTAATAAGATGGCTAAAGTGAGGGATACAGGTTCCAGGCGGAACCCGGTTGTATGTCCCCTTATTTGATTTTTAAATGAACCTGCGTCATGATAGAGCACTCTGGGAAACATCTGTACCATTATACAATTAATTACATCTGTTGACCATTTTATGAAATCATTAATAATGTTTAAGTATATAGAATTATACTGTTGTAGGGTCGCACAAGGCAAGGCACCTAAGATAGCACTGAAGACAGGGAAACAGTCCTATTTGGTTGCAGCTGGATTTAGAGGGCATTGCTTCTGTTGTAATCAATTAACCCCCTGAACCCCAAGTTTAGGTAGTTTCAGAATTTTGTACTCAACATGTAACGGAAGGGGCTCAGAAGTTCACAGTCTGCAGAAGTTCACAAAAAGCAGTTTTTGTTTCTGTTTTTTCCTCTGTTCTGGGAAAGTTAACTTTTTAAGGACACCTGGGAGGGGGAAAATTTTTTCTTTTTTTTCCTGCCAGCTGTTACCATGGAGCTCAGTTGATAACTTTTTTATCTTAGAAATGTAGCCATTTCTGTGAAGCCCCAGCTCAAGGCCAGAGGCCTTGTTCACATATTTTGTGAAAAAACTAGTAAGGGGGTGTCTAGCTTAAGAGTGCTGATTTTTCCAGCCAGTGGCCAAGTAGAACAGGGCAACATGAAAAGAGGAAGTTTATCTATACTGAACTTTTTTATAGGGACTCTTTTGCTGAAAGTCCTAAAGTCAGTCATGGTGAAGACTTCTGGAGAAGGTCAGTTAAGACTTTTCTGTGGGCCTGGTACAGAGGGGGAGCACAGGGAAGGTGGTGCTGAGAGCAGCTCCGTGGATCTGAGAATGAGGAAGGAGAGATGTAAAAGAATAATGGGAAAGGGGTTTGGGATTTTCTTAGCAACAAAAACTTGAGTAGTAGAACAGGTAGAGCAGAGGGGAAGACTGGAGTGAGTATCCCGAAAAGCCTGTGAGGGACTTTAAATTTTTAGTAACCTGTTTTCAGTGATGACAAAGCAACTTTAAAGGCCATTTTCATTACATCTTGGATAGGGGTCTGAGGGCTCTCCTCAGCTGGTTTGAGCTTTGGGTTAGCTGGTAAGAGGACCTGGTGGGACCCGGTGTGGGCACTGACAGGAGAAGAGAGGAGTGAATTGGTGGAGAGATACCTCAGTACCTGTTACTTCAGCAAGGGGGCAATGGTCTGAGAACCGGCGGAGGTTTGGGTTCCATCAGGTAGCCCCTGTATGTTTACATCCTTATGACTTACAGAAGAAGTCGGTTTTTCTCCCACACAGCCGTGACTGTCTGTGGCTTTGATAGTCCGCAGGGCAAACATAGTAATCTAGGTTAGCCAAGCTGCATCTGGCTCACGTGTCCCTACATCCATGTTTGTTTCTATTATCTATGGTACAGAAGGGATTTAATGGAATTTTAGTGGGATCCTTTTCATCAGGGATACCCAATAGGAAAGACCTATAGCTAGCTGACAAATGTCTGGGTGGAGAGATGGCCACCAGGTCCCTAAGGGGGCTGTATGTGAAATAGATCATACTTTTTGTCCAGTAGGATTTGTGATTAGCCATCACTGCTGTACGGGCTGATGAGGGTTAGGACTACTGGTGGTCAAGGGTAGAGTCCATAGCCTTATCCACATGGTGAATACACAATTTGAGAGGGTTACCAGTCTTTTCCAATTTTCAGCCAGAGTCTGGACAGGGCACAGGCTTGAGATGAGAGGCATGGATCCAGGAAGTAATTCCATTTATCATTCCCGCTGTAGGTGTTATAAGTGGCACCTGGTATGGTCCTTTCCAGCAGGATTCCAGGGATGACACCTGATGTCGTCTTATGTAGATGAAGTTTCCCACTTGATATAGGTGTGGAGTTCCTTCGTCCCCAGGTTGGTAGGCAGTGTCAAGCTGTTTCCACAGGTATCACTGAGTTTTTTCAAGAGCTTTAAGTCTTGCTGGCTTAATTTCAGTAAAGTCCACTTCCCAAAATTGTCCTGGTCTGGTTCCTCGAAGGTGCCTTCCTTCAGGAAGCTTGGAGGGGTAAGCATTAACCAATTGACAGACCCAACAGGCTTTTGTTACTTGTTCAGCTATTTCCTTTCACTGTGAGCCGGTTAATGGAAAACTGTTCTTGATCCTTCAGGAATGCCTGCAATTTCTTTGAACCAAGGTGAGTGAGTTGACGTACATTTTTAATGTAGTGTAGGGCTTTCTGAAATTGCAGGCCTGGGCTCAGTAAAGTCGAGGAGTTCAGTGTCAGTGTCCTTATGTTCCCCCGGGGTGGAAAGTGTTAACATGGTTACTCCGTTTAGGGCTGCCAATTTAGTCTCTTCATTTGCCCTCTTGTTAGATGGGGGTGGTATCTGCACAACGATTTGTTTTCTGGGCTCAGTGAGCCATCGTTTACCGCCCCTAGGGTAATAGTTCAGGGAGATTACTTCTTGCTGGCAAATTTGGGCCTTTTTGGCAGAAGCTCTATACCCGAGTTGAGCAAGCTCAGTTAATAGTGCTTGGTTCCCAGACCCACAGTTTTCCTTGGTATCAGCTGCCAGTAGGATGTCATCCACATATTGAAGCAGGGTGACTTTGGGGTGCGTAGTTCTGAAGTTGTTGAGATCTCTGTGGAGGGCTTCATCAAAGAGAGTGGGGGAGTTTTTGAACCCCTATGGGAGTCTGGTCCAAGTTAGTTGATCAGACGTTCCAGTTTCTGGGTTTACCCATTCAAAAGCAAACAGCAACTGACTATCTTCAAAGGTGTTAGGGTCCCAGTTGGGTCGGTTCAAGGGGAAATTGTGTCGGTCGCCCATCTGGTCTGAGGATATTTTTTTTCTAGCTTCTAGGAGGATTCTCTTTTGTTCCTCTGTCATGAAGAGAGTCCCTAGTAGTTGTTGGCAGTCATCCCATGTAGGCTGATGCGAAAATGCTGGCGAGTTCTTTGAGTTCTTTTAGCTGGGCCAGTTTCTTCCAGGGGAGGAGGGGCTGTGTGTGCCGTGGGGGAGTCATCTGGAGGGCACTGGGCCGGCTCAGCTTCCTCCAATGGTGGAGAGGCTGAGTCAGCAGCAGGGGAATCACTTAGAGGGCGTTGGGGGTTGGGGGACAAGGGCAAGGGATAAGGAGGGGGAGGAGGAGCAGAGGGTTTGAGAGACAGAATCATGGGGGAAGGAGTAGGAGTGGGGGCAGGGATAAGGAAAGGCTTCACCCATGGAGGAGGAGATTTGCAGAGGTCCTGCCAAGTTAAGATATATGGCTGTTGATCTGGATGTCTACGTGGTCCCGGCTGAAAGACAAAAACAATATCTCTGACTTTTCAAATTAGTAGGAAGTAGAAAGATCCTTCTGGGGCCATCCGACTCCAAAGGTGGGCCATTCTGAGGCACAGAGAGTCTGCCAGGTCCGGTGTTTTACTGAAAATGAAAGATTTTAAGCCCTTAAGTGGACTTCAGTCCAGTGATCAAGGGTCAGGGACAGAGGCGTGGAATGGCTTTGTCCCATAATGAAAGTTACTTGAACAAAGACAGGGACAATACAAATGTGACACAAACACGGACACACACAGTAAACGTGTAACACAAGTTTAGAGGCAAAGATTAAAAACAGACAGTAAACTCAACCCAGACAGTAAACTCAACTTGAGAAAAAGAGTAGCCGGCAAAACCAGACGGGTTGGCAGCACCCTACGGGGGTGCTTCCGTCCCCCCAGATGAGGGTACTTCCGTCCCTCTACCAGATGAGGGCACTTCCGTCCCTCCCAGAGTCCTCCAAGGCCTGTGGCTTCAGGACACGTCTGTCCACCAACGCCAGGGGGAGCTTACGCTCTCCGCTGGCAACCACACTCTGCCAACCCAAACCGAAAAACCAGAAAGCTCTGAGAGCTTATGCTCTCCACCGAGCCAAATACCAAAAAGCTCTAGGCGATCGCAAAGGAAAAACAAGAAGGAGAAGGAGGAGAAGAAGAGGAAGAAGAAGAAGAGGAGGTACCTTACTTACCCCCTAAAGGAGTCTGTTGGGGTCTCCCTGTCCGGCGATGCGCACTTCCCGGCCAACGCACCAAATGTAAGGGACCGGCGAAACGTCGGAGGAAGAGACCACCAAGAGACTGCCTCTTGCAACAGCCAAGGGTTTATTTGGGGACCAGCATGCTGGGGCTCAGTGCTCACTTGAATAGAGCAAAGAGAAATAGATCCATGACAACAGCTTAAGCAGAGCTTATATACTTTTCTTGGAGAGGGCAGGCAGTTAAGTTCATTGACTGGACAGGGTGAGTGGGCAGTTTGCCTGCAACTGAGTGAGGGAGTGCATTCTGCAGTTTGGCAGTTGGGGAAAGCCATTCTGGGAACAATATTAGCAAACAGTTCTCAGGATTTCAACAGTGTTTTGTTAAGTACACAGAAAAATGGAGTGACAAGTACCTATTTTATTAACCTTTCAGTCAACAATTCCCTCTCTGCATTTCTTGCAATGCTGATAATCTATCCAAACTGGTTGTTCCCAGCATTGCCTTGCCTTCCTCGGTTTGCATTTCAGCCAAGAGGCCAAAAGCCACAGAAGGAGAGAGACCATGACACATTCCCAAGCCAAGGCCTCAGGTCCATGATCCCCAGAGAGGGCAGAAGGTGCAAGTCCAGATCCATAGGCCAAAGGACTTGAGGTTGATGTCCAAGACTGGCGGCAGGAGAAGCTCATGCTCTGGAGGAGGAAGAGCTTGAGAAGATAAAGGATGAGTGTCCCCTGCTTCTCCTGTAGTCCACCTGGCACAGGCCATTGTGCTGAGCCTCCTACACTCAGGAAGGATTTCCTCACTCGGTCTCACGAACATGACATCCACCATCCTGGACATGCTCTACTAACACACTAATGCTCCAGGCCTCTCTCCATCCACCCAACCTGACACCACCCAGTATTCCTCACATCTCATGCCACAGCTACACAGAGGAAACAAACTCTGTCCTGGAGTTTGTTTATTATGATCCATGGCCATGACCACCATTCTGCTTAAGCAGACAGGATGGCTTCTATTGCATCCAGGTAACACTATGACATCACAGTAAGAAAGAAAGAGACTGGACCTCATGATTCTCATCCCTCGGCTGATAAAGAGGCTGTGGCTAGAGTTCATGTCTTCATGTCTCACTGTGCAGGTCATATGACCTGTGCCTCATGAGGCTGCCTGGACCTGTGCTGGCCACCTACTGCAGCACCTAAAGCTCCATGCTGACACCTGCTCAACTGGCCTAGAAGCTGTCACCAGTGGGAATGTCATCAGGAGAACCATTCCAGAAACTCTTCTAGAATTTATACATTTTTTCAGTAAAATTCTTAAAACATGTAGATACATTCCTTAAAGCCATTGATTACCAGGTCTATAACCCTAGATTCAATAATGGGACCATTTCTTCAAAATTACTCCAATTAGTCCCCTGTCTGAATGGGATCAAATGACTGTGCAAGAAGAATGGTCTTGTCTGAGCTACTGGGGCTGAGGAGGAGTAAGAGGACTGCAAGGCAGAGGACCCCCCTCTCTGCTTCTAGGAAACCCTCCCAATGCCCTTCAGAATCTGGTGCCTCTGAGCTGTGCCCTCAGTAGGTGGAGGCAGCAGGAAGAGCAGCTGGGGCAACCCAGCCTCACAATTCTGCTTCCAGGGAGGTTTTTGTCATGGCCTGTGTCACTGAGGGAGGGAAATGGTAATATTGTTTACAGTAATAAGTGGCAACATCTTCAGGCTTCAGGCTGTTGGTGGTACAGTAAAATCTGTCCCTGACCTACTGCCACTGAACTTTTATGGAACCCCTTGTTCCAAAATGGTTGTAGCATAGATAAGGTGTTTAGGAGCTTGTCCTGGTCTCTGCTGACACCAGGCTAAATAATAGCTAATATCCTGATCTTCCCTGCAGGTAATGGTGACTCTGTCTCCTGGAGATGCAGACAGAAATGATGGAGACTGGGTCATCTGAATGTCACATCTGACACCTGACATTGGAAACAAAAGCAAATAGCCACAGAATTATTCATTTCACAAGAGGACTTCCCTGCAGATCCAGGCAGCACTGACCACAGTGTGTTGAGGACATTCACAGTGTTGTCCCTCCTTACCTGGGAGGCAGAGCAGCAGGAGCCCCAGAAGCTGAGCAGGGGCCCTCATGGCCATGTTGTGTCCTGACAGGGACTGACTCCTGCTCAGGGTGTGAGCAGCCTCTTAAGAAGTCCTCAGGGGAGTGGGCTGTGCTGTGGGCACATGCAAATAAGCAGGGCTGGGAAGGCTGGGCACAACTACAGGGCTAGTTCCTCCAGTCACTCAGCACAGTTTCCAGGATGTTGAGTCTCAGGTTATACAGGGAAGCTCAGAATTGCTCATAGAAAATGTTCTGCTTTCTGGGGCCAAAGGCAGTGTCAATCTCAATTCCTTTTTGTAGTGCACTATTTGATAACATTTAGGTTTTGTTCATGCTTTGTTCCATCCATGACAGAGGCTGTGGTTTAGGTCACAATCCCAGAAAGTGTGGGAAGTTTACAAGCTTCTTGGATTTTGAATGTATCACTGTTTTTGCAGCCAGAATGGTCAATTCTGTGCTCTGATTCATTTGTGATCTAGGTGTGAAAAAGACCGGCATTACAAAAAACTTTGGGTCTTTATTTATAAGAAGGGCACGACCTGTCCTCCCCCATCTTCCATCTCTAGCTGCACCAACTCTCTCCCTCTCCCTCTGTCCCTGCTCTGCCCACTGAGTTGATCAAGACCAGCCCAGGTCAGGATTTACTCACCTCCCACTTGAAGGGCACCACCCCCCTTCCTGGCTCTGCTTGATTGCACATGTCCATGGCTTGTGTCCCCTGGATCCTCAGGTTATGACTCCCACTCTCTGTGGCCTCAGAACCAAGTGTCTTCAGAGGAGGAGGTCCTCTCCTTCACATCCTCATTCTTACCCCAATTCTATGATCTTTTCTGTGTATTTTGCCCTCATCAGGTCTGTAGTTATTCACAAAGATGACCCCTAGAGATTGGTTTTAAAAAGAGGTATGGTTCAAATAAGTAAATTAATGGATTGCAATTAGATTTAAGAGATGTACTGTTGAAAAAAGAAGTGGATGATTTGACAGGAGAATATGTAAGCAAACTCTGTGTTTTAGAATGTAATTAAATTTGAGAATGTCAACCAATGGATTTTTTTAGATAGAACATGAGCATGTGTCTCTATGTGTGGATACAGAGATGGGGTAATAAATGGATGACACTTATAGTCTTGAAAAATTCACTCTAGTCTCAAAAAGTGTCCATAGTTCCTAAATACTACTATTCAATAATGGGAATCATAAATTTGGATAATGTGTTATTCAAAAAGTCTTGGATATAAAAAACAGAATCCAGAACTATCCTGAAACTCAAGATACAACCAAATATTGAGGGAGGTCATAGCAAAATAAAGCATAAACCATTTTTGAAGGGACATCAATGAGACCAATCTGGAGAATTTGGAGTACTAAAATTATTAATAATCACAATACTTATGACCCATTGAGAAACATACAAACACATTAGTACATAATAATATTTTGAAGGACAAAGAGATATTCATAAATCAAAAATAGAATTCTCCACACATTCTTATTAGTTATGAAGGGGACAAATAGCAAATCATTGGAGAACTCTGGTGACACCCCGAGTCCAGGTTTAGAGAGATCATCACTAAGATGCAAGGAAATGAAGCCATGTCCCACCTGGCAGGAGACCATGTGAATGTCAGAGCTTCCTACATAGTAAGGGCTGAGCTGAGTCTCCTCAAAATTCAAAGGTTGGGGTTGTGTCCCCCAGAACCTCACAGTGTGACTGATATCACAGACAGGGTATTGGAAGAGGTAACTATGAAAAAGTGAGGTTTGAGTTAAAGTCTAATCTACTGTGAATGGTGTTCTTATAAGAAGAGGAAATTAGATCTCAGAGACACCAGGGAAAGAGCATGTGATGGCCATCTGAGAGAGCTAAGAGATAGCAGAATGACCCAGCTGTTTCCTTGATGTCTGCCTGGGATTCCACCATCTCTAGAAAAGCCACTGATGTGAAGCTGCACAGTGGAATCCCTCTTTATGGCAGCAAAGTAACCACAATGCTGGATGTAGGAGCACAATTCAGTCGTGAGGGACACTGCGTCCTCTGTGAGGGTATTCTATAGGGCCACTGGTGCAGAACCTTCAACAGTGATAGGACCCCAAGATCCATGGAAGGAGAGGCTGCCGCCCCAGATTGAAGGAGGCCGAGGAGACCTGGCTCCACAGCAGCTGGGGAGATTCCACTTGTCCATTTGCTACAGAAGACACTAGGGCTGACTGGGCACATGTGAAATGCCATGAAGACAGGATGGGACCGGGCAGTAATGTCCATGTCCTGATCACAGTTGCACTTCAGTTATGTGGAGATAGCTGTCTGTAGGGACTTATCCATCCTGAGGAAAGCTGGTGTTAGAATCCACATGAAGCACCATGTGAATCATCACTTCTCTTCCTTAACTGGAAGATGGTGTCCTAAGCTCCTGAAGAGATGGCTCCAGACCATGCCAATCCCATCTCTGGAGCTAGGAGGAGACAATAAAAGTGAGCAACCATGAGTCAGAGTCAGAGACCCCAAAGGCTGAGCCATTGACCTGTGGAAACCCTGCAGGGTGGGCACATTGTCCCACCTGGATGATGGCTGTGCACTGACTCAGGCTCTCCTGTGACCCACTTGTCATTTTCATGAACACATACTGACTGTGCTGGGTGCAGCATCCTGAGACTCAGGGAGGCTGACAGAAGAGCTAAGGTCCCTGCCAGTCTCCTCAGAGGAACAGATGGCATTTGGTGCTTTGGCACAGGGAGTCTCATTGCCCAGAGGATAAAAACCAAGGCTGTCATCTCTGTGAATCTCTTGGTTGTGGTGCAGGGGCAGGAGGTAGGTTGGACTCTTTCCTCCTGGAAGTCGTTACAGAGATTCATGAGGAGTGCTCTCCTGGGACTTAGTCCTCTAGTGACCACAGGTACAAATTCTGCCACTTATAGGAACTAGAATCTTTTCTATGAAAACAATTAGCACCAAACAAGAGGTCACTTCCTGGCACATACAAAAGTATAAATGGTGACATCAGTTTTGCAGAAAGAAAGAGCTGGCTATGAGGTGAACTGGCAAGGAGGTCAGGGACAGACAGCTCAGGTCGACTTCCCCACTAGGGGGCAGCTGTGCAGTTTGTGGTCAGGAGAGTGGAGCAACTGCTTGTTGGCTGGATGGAGTGAAATCGGTTTGGGGACTTCAACTCAGGTGTAGGCCATTGTCCGCTTCACAGATCACATGCTGCTTCTAGGGGAGGGGTCAGGGTCTAAGTGAGAGATCATGAGCTTCTGATGACAATGTTCCTTTGCAGAAAAATCTGCCTTCCTCTGAGCATATCCATCCTGCAAGAGCTCGGATTTTCCTGAAAAATGCCTGAAGCACTTTGTTAGTAAATTTAAGTCCATATGTGTCCTCACTCAGCATATTCCACAATCTTCACATTCAGTTCCAAACAAATAGAATTCTGGGTCATAATGCTATGGTCTGACATAAAAATTATGCCAGACCCCATTTTGTTCAGATACCTCACCCTTTGTGAATTTGTCCTGCTTCCCCATTAGCCCACTGCATAGAAGCTCACTTCTCCACCCTCACCCACTTGCACCCTGACAACAATATCTGTGAACTATGAAGCTAATGTACACTTGCCTTCCTGAGTATTTACAAAAAGTGTGAATTCTGAGAAAAGTACTTTCCACTTTAGGAAGTGTGTCTTGTGATTACAATTGCCTCTCCTGCCCCCTTCTTTGGTTTTTAGTTGTTATTACTTTCTTTCCACCCCAGTGTAGGGTTGAGGGTTGCAGAACTGTTTGCTTTCTTTTACTTTGGCCCTGGCCAGAATAAATACCTTGTTTTTACTTCAGAAAGACCCAGAGTTTTATTTGGAGGCCCCAGTGAGATACCTTCCAGAATCCAGGCTGTGACTCTCGGCCCTCTGGGACCTCCACCCCATAAACACAAAGAGAGGCACTCTCTCCACTGGTGCTGGGAGCTCCATGTTTGGGTGGAGTTTGGATCCTACATAGTGACCCATTGAATCTTGGGTCTGAAGAAAGACAAAAGGAGCTACGTGTGCTTAAAGGTGCCTTATTTGTTATCTGCTTTTGGTTTGAATGTAAAGCCTAAAGGTATATCAACTGGACTGATTCTAAAGCCATAAGGTGTATCAAACAGGTTGATGGTAAATCCTCTGTGCTGTCTCATCTAGAAATAATGTAAAGGCCAGAGGTGTGTCAACTAGGTTGAGCGTAAGTCCTGAGAGGCATTTCACCTGCATTGATTAGAAAGCCTTGTAGGTGTTTGGATTAACTGGTTGTCTGACAGACATGGGCTTGGCCCAGAGCCTCTGATCATAAATCTGTGATGATTGTCTGGAGACTGGGAAGGGAGGAGGGACTGTTTGTTTTTCATGGATAATTATCTTGTGTTGATCATGTGTGTGTGTCTAGTTGTCTCTAATATTGCTCCTTCATTGTTGCTCAAGTTAGAAAACCTTCTTCTCTTCCTAACAGATTTGACCCATGAGTGAATCGTCATCTCAGTGCCCTTGGATCCACAAACTCACTATCTGATTAGGTTTCTGTGTCTCATTTACTTTGATTTCTGCCTGTTGTTCTAAACCTTATCTTTACTATGGGATATAACCAGTGTCATCATCTAACCCCACTTGTCTGGGTTCCATGTTGATTAGAGGGTTCCTGTGATCCTGGGGTTCAAATCCTTCATGAGGTGGAATGGCCAAGTCTATGGGATGCCATCTGAGGAATATCTAGATCCCCTCATATTATGGAAGTTCTGGAAATTGGTGACTAGCAGGCCTGGCCATCCTGAAAAGTTTCCATAAATAGAGCAAAGGCTAGATTTGATTCTCCATCCTCCAAAGTGGTTATAAATATGCCTCCAGGGCATAATTAAATCAGCCAAAGTCCTGGATCTGCAGGATATCAAAGGTTCCCAGAGTTGCAACAGGCAAGTTATGAAAAAATCTTCTTGGCATCCTTCTGTCCCTGTTGTATCCCCTTCAGATGAGGATAAAGTGTTGCCACCGCTTAATAATTCTTGTGGACCCCAGACTTCTTATCATTTATCTGTGTCCTCCTGAAGGTCCCCTGAGTCTGTTTTTTTTTTTTAATCATCAGAGTTACTTATAACTTCTACCTCCTCAGAGAGAGATGATCTGTTGATGGAAGTGGTGATGTCTCTTTCCTCCAGTCTCTTCTCTTCCTCCAGTCCCACAACATCCCTCCACGTGCTCCCTTGCTGCTACTTTCCCAGGTGCAATTCCTTCCCCAGCCCCACTTGTTCCCTTGTTGCTTCTCCAAGAAGTTCCCTCAGGGAGGGATGAGAGTACTGCCTTTGACCATGTCCCTTTTACACCTTCAGATATATAGTTCAGAGAGTCCAAATCTTCCTTTCTTTGAGATCCAAAGGTCCTTATTTCTCTCCTTGAGTTAATTTTTTGCATACATCAGCCCACTTTAAATGATTGCCAACAGCTCTCTCTGACTCTTTTTACTTCAGGGGTGTAAAAAGAGCAGGACCACATCAAGGTGGAGGCCAAGAGGGCTATCCTTATGGAGGCCAGTCACACTGAAGCCAAAGAAGGACAGTTGTTAGAGGAGGCCCTTCCTGACAACTTTCCTGATTGGGATCGTAACTCTAGGGTATGCTGGGATTAGTGGTATGCCTATCACTGACATTTGTGGGTAGGACTTAAAGAGGCTTCTAAGAAGCCGATTAATTTGTCTAGAACTACTGAGGTTCTTCAGAGCCCCAACAAGGCACCAAACACGTTTCTTGAAAGGCTACAAGATGCTGTCAATAAATGTACCCTCTTGGACTCAAAGGTACCAGGAAATTCTTGGGCAATAAATCTGGCTTTGATCTCTCAATTAGCCCCACTACAAAGAGAAAAGTCTGTGAATCTCCTAAATTGTGCACTATACAGATAGATGATTAATAGTCATATTATTCAATATCAAAATCTGTTACTTCACAACCCCTGCCTCACTTTTCCTCCACAAGGGCCCTTAACCCTGCCTTGCTAAAGCCCCTCCACAACTGCAAAGGTATGCTTGACCAGGTGGGCCCAGGAAGGCTGGACTTAATCAATGTTTCTTTTACTGAGGCTGAAGCTGTCCCATTCATAGATGGCAACAGCTAATCAGAGACAGGGTCACAATGGAAACAGAAGTGATTTGAGTTCAAGCCCCCCAAAAGGAACTTGACACAGTGAGTGGAACTAGTTGCCTTGATAGGCTTGAGTGTGAGCTGAAGGTAAGAAAGAAAACATTTGCATAGCCAGCAGGTATGCTTTTTGCTACTCTTGTGTGCACTGAACCATTTATAGGGAACAGGGATTACTAGGTGCTGAGGGAAATTCCACAAAACATAAAGAGGAGATATTAGCCCTATTTGAGGCCATTTTGTTACTTAAGCATGTGACTATCATATTCTGCTGGGGTCACCAAAAAGGAGACGCTACAATGGTCAGAGGCAAAAAATTTGCTGATGAGACAGCTCAATGGGTGACATTGAGCTCCAAACCAGAACAAGTCACCATATTCCCTTTGGCTTTATATCTCAAAACCAGCCTTCCTTCCCCCCAAGACTATTTTCCAGAAGAAGAAGAGCAGGATAACAAAAGGCAGGGTCCAAAATCAGAAAGCTGGTGGACTCTGCCCAACAACTGACTAATGATAACCTAAACCTTGGGGAAAAAGATTAATATTAGAATTACATATAACTACCTATTTGGAAAAAAAAATCACTGACTTTCTATCTGAAACACACTACATCCTAGGACTAAAACATACAGCCCAGGGCATCTCTGAGTGATGTCTAGCATGCCAACAGGTAAATGCCAAACAGGAAGGCGGACCCAACTTGGGGTTCACAATTGAGATGAGCTGCCTGGAGATCATTGGAAAGTTGAATTCACTGAGGTAAGTCCTCCCTCCAATGGTACAAAATATCTCCTCATTTTTGTGGATGCTTTATCACGTTGGCCAGAAAGAAAAATATCTTTCCAAAAATGAGAATGCATGGACTGTAATAAAATATCTTCTTAATGAAATCAGACCATACCTGTCATGGTAAGATCAGATAATGGGCCAGAATTCACTGCAGCCATAGCACAAGGAATACCAAAGCCTTTAAACATAGACTGGAATCTTCATTGTGCTTACCATTCTCAAATTTCTGGGCAGGTTGACCGCATGAACTGGACCCTGAAGTGTACCCCCAGTAAATGTGCACTAGAGAGCAGTGCCGGCTGGCCAATGCTTTTGCCCAGTGATCTTTTGCAGACCCAATGCTCCCGTTTTAAGGTAAGAAAGAAAACATTTACATTTTAAGGGAATTTTTTCTCCCTTTGTGATCATGTGTAGGAGATCACCACATTTGCTCCCCTAGGTGTGTGGAATTTATTTGGCTGAAATCATCCACCAATCTCTTGTTAACTGTTGTAAGTCTCTCCAGCAGATAAAAGAAAAAGCTTATAGATTCTTCTGTGAAAAACAACCCAGAGAGACCACTGGTTTCCAGCACCCATTCCAGTCAGGAGACAAGATCTACATCAAAGGGTTCTAAAGGAAATGACTGACACCCAGCTGGAGAGGAGCTTACTCCATCATCCTGACCACCTGGATGGCCATAAAGGTAGATGGGCAAACTGCATGGATGCATAATACCCCAGTGAATCTCACCAAAGTACCTGCTGCAGAAGCATGGGTCTCTCACTGAGACCCCATCCATCCTCTTAATAAAAACTGGAAAAATGTTAATTATGTATTTTCTCTTGCTTGGACTGTGTCCTAAGTCCCAGGCTACTGAACTCCCCAGGTGTAAATTTACCATGCCTTCATCCTGCAAACCTGCAGAATTCCAGCTCAAGTAGATTGATGCATTCCTAGACCAGGTGAGACAGATCTAAATAGACTTTTGTTAACTATACATTTGGATGGTGCTCTTCCCCAATTTTGTGGCAATCCTTATACCCTGAAGTGGATATATATATAATTATGTGATTACCCCTACATGAATGTAGGGATCTCTTTAATTTTTATTGTTCCTCCTCATTGTTATCAAGATAGCCACCTATAGAGATGGATCTAATGATAAAACTTGGTTTTCAATTTTGACAGAAAATTTTCCTAAACTTTTCCTTGGTGGCCCTTTTGAGAGTCAGAATTATGCAACCTCTGCATTACATACTCCAATCTGGACATACTTGGGAGGTTCAGATGTACCAAATGGGAATTGATTGTAGGAAAATTTAAACTCTTCAGAGAAAGAAATGGGAATAACCTCATGGCCTATAGCTGATAGGATACCTAACAGACCTACCAGACACTCTTTTCGATGATCATTACCAAGGATCTCCCAATATAAAAAAATCTTTTCTATCTGGCTCCACCAAATTGCCTTAAGCAACCAGGGAACCTAACATTTTCCCCACTTCACGTGCTGTCCTAAATGTTATTAACAAGTCTTCGCCTACACTAGACAGTACTGTTGGTTCTGTCTCAAGTCCACACCCCCTTATTATGTAAGGGTCATATCAACTAAAATCCACCTAACCAAAAATAAACCTAATTGTGTTAATTGTGGACCACTCCTCACCCTAGGTGACATGTCACAAAAGGCCTCTTGCTTTATTTTCCCTAACCAAGGTAATTTGGGAATCAACTTTCCCAGGAATGTTTGCTCCTATAATATTACTGGATACTCCACTGTGACATATTTTTCTCCTAATGGGACTTGGTTTACATGTGACATTGGGGTTATCTCACTGCCTACCCCTACTCATAATCCAGCTATTTGTATTACTGAACAAGTGTTACCCCAGGTCTTTGCTTATAGGGGACCAGAAGGAGCTATCCCCTCTCAATTGGAAATGCCCACAATATAAATTACAAAATCAAAGGAGCCATTCCCATTTTATTCCAGCCCTAATCAGGTTAGGTGTAGTAGGATCAACTGTGGTTGGAACAGCCACACAAATAAAAGGAGAACAAGAGCTCTCTCACCTAACTCAGGAAGTGAATATAGATTTGGGCCATATTGAGCCAGCCTTTGGTCATTTACATGAACAGGTTCAATCTCTGGCAGAAGTTGTACTTTAAAATAGAAGAGGCCTAGACCCTATTGTTCAGTCCCAAGAAGGACTCTCTGTGGCCCCAGGAGAAGCTTGATGTTTCCATGCCAAATACTTGGAGTTATTAAAAGTCACTTTTCCAAAGTAAGAAACCTACATGGGAGAGATGAGGGGTTAAATCAAAATGAGCCCTTGTTCCAAAGTTGGTACAAATGGAACCCCTGGCTACCTACTCTCCTTAAAGGCCTGGCTGGACCAAAAGGCATAATGTTTAGAGGATTTCTCAGGGGCCCATGCATCTTATCAAATTTATTAAAAACACATTTCTTCTGTTAAACTCATGTGTATGCACTGATATTAGTACCCATACACAACATAGATGAAGAATCAAAAATTTGATGATATCTAGAAAAGGAGCAAATGTTATTGGATGATTGGAAAATTAGGCCAGGCTGACCCCATTTTGTTCAGATAGTTCACCCTCTGTAAATGTGCCCCCTTCCTTATGAGCCCACTGGCATTGAAGCTGACTCCTCCACCCTCACCCACTTGCACCCTGACCACAATATCTGTGAACTATGAAGCTAATCCATGCTTGCCTTCCTGAGTATGTACTAAAGATGTGATTTCTCAGAAAATATGCTTTCTACTTTATGAAACATGTATGTGATTATAATTGCACTCCTGTTCCCCTTCTTTGTAGATTTTAGTCCTTATAAGTTTCTTTCTACCCTAGTCAGGGTTGAGGGTTGCGGAACTGTTTGCTTTCTTCTCCTTTGGCCATGGCCAAAGTAAATTCTTTGATTTTACTTCAAAAGACCCAGTGCTTTATTTGGGATTTAGAAATAGAGTCCTATTAATGACAGGAAAAAGAGACACAGACCACAGTTTGGATTCAAGATCCTGGGAATGAGCATGGTAAACTGACTCTGGGAAAGCCTACCTGTCCACAAATCCCCTCATCCATGGAGCCCTGAGCCCTCCTGTGTGTGTAGCAGAAGTCACAGCTGGATGAGTCCTGCTGAGATACAAAGCCAGAAGAAGCTTGAGCCTCCACATGGCAGGATCAGAATACATAGAATTGTCTAAGACCTTTCTTTGGAAAGGAGAGGAAATATCCTGTTAGCAGGACCTGAGAGCAATTCCTGTAACCATCATTAACAGGCTCTGTGCTGGACAGAGGAGGCTATCACTGGGTCAAGAAGAAAGGAGAAGTCACAGAGATGCTGGCACATAGTTGTGCTTATGTAGTCACTATTAACCCTGAGCAGAACCATGGGTATTTATGGGTCTTCCTGAGCCTCCATTTCCTCCTGCTCACCTGCAGATAATAGCAAGCACTTCCCAGCCTGTTTAACCTCTGCCATGTTGCCTGGGGAAGAAGAAGAGGGCCTAATGGACCAAGCACCTTTGAGACCTGAGTGAAGCAGGGAAAACAAACTCCAGATCGTTGGACTTTGTGCCTATGGACAAAGCAGTCATGTTCCAGGCAGAGAGAGACTGAAGTCAGAAGGGACTGGGGTAATTTCCACTGAAATGACTTGGACAATTCTGGTGGCCACTCTGGCCTTCCTGACAGTAATGAACAACCACACCTCAGGCTCTAGGCTGCTGATGGACAGGATGAAATCTTGACCTGACTCACTGACACTGAGCCGGGCTGCAGCATCTCTGGCCCAACTGGATGCAGCACAGTTGAGGCCTCCAGGTGCCCTCCCAGGTTCTGCTGGTGCCAAGGTCACCAACTGCCAACACCCCAGAGTGCTCTTCCCCTGGGGACAGAGACAAGGAGGCTGGAGTCTTTGTCAGCACATTTCTCAGGTGATACCTGACATTGGAATTTGGAAATAAGACTGACATCTCACTTATTCAATTTAGGTCTCAACCTGGTCTCCACAGTAGAGCCCAGATCATTGTAGCACATTGTTCTGTGACGGTTGTTGTTTTTTCATTGTGTTTTGACTACTGGGCTTTCTAAACAGAGGTGCCAGGCCACAGGACCCACAGCGTTGGAAGAATATTCACAGATGTACAGAACAATTATATGTTTCCCTCAGTTCATTGGATTAAACAAAGGGGAATGAGGGGGATGGAGGGAGGATGGGAATAAGAAAGACAGTAGCAAGAATTAATCAGACATAACATCCCTATGTTCACATAGGAATACATGACCAGAGTAAATCCACATCATGTTTGGTCAGAAAAATGGAATCCTAATTAGAATAAGTTTTACTCCATGTATGTATAATATGTCAAAATTTGGCATGTGTATATAAGAATAACAATTTTTAAAAAAGGAAAAATAATAATTGCTACCATCCCTTTGGGGCTTTTCCCAGTGTGATCCCCTCAAGTCTTCTTCAGTAGGGAGTTTATAATGCATCACAATAAAGAGACAAATTCCTTATGGTGGTATTTTATAAGGTGCACATACTTATCACTTTACAGGACAAAGACCTGAAGAAACAGAGTCAGTGACCAAACATGGTAGAATAAGCACATTCTTTGGGGGAGGAAGTTATTTTGGGGAAGACAAAAAAAAAGGGTGTTTCTTTTATTCTTTCTATATCCCCTGTGTTCCACATCATGGAGCAGTGCCACCTCCATTCAGATAGGGTCCTCACCTAGTCCCTGAATATCACACCAATCTTCTGTGAAACAGGCTCACACACATACAGAGCATGCTGTACTAACACTCCACGTGTCTCTCCACCCAGTTAAGATGACACCATAGAACGTGTATCAAGTATTCTTCACAGAACTACACAGAAGTAATAAAGTCTGTGTTAAATGAAGAGAAGTGTTGTCATGTCTGTGCTGCTGGGACTCTGGACGAGCAAGGGGAGTTTAGGACAGAGGATCCTCCCTCTCTGCTTCTTCAAAATCCTGCCATTGAACTCTAATATTGGCTGAGCTGAGCTCTAGCAGGTGGAGGCAGCAGGAGGAGCAGCTGGGGCAGCCCAGCCTCATGCTTCTGCTCACTGGGAGGTTTTTGTCATGGCCTGTGTCACTGTGGGAGGGGAATCCCAACTCTGTTGACAGTAATAAGTGGCAGCATCTTCAGGCTCCAAGCTGCTGATGGTGAGAGTGAAATCTGTCCAAGATCCAGTGCCACTGAACCTCAAGGGGACCCCAGATTCCAAACTGGTTGCATAATTGATCATGAGCCTAGGAGCTTGCCCTGGTTTCTGCTGGTACCAGTGTAAACTGGTACCAATACTCTCACTTGCCTGACAAGTGATTGTGACTGAGTCTCCTTGAGATTTAGACATGAAAGATGGAGACTGGGTCATAGTGATGTCACATCTGGAGCCTGAAATTGGAAAAATAAAAATAAACATTCTTGTAATTAATCACATTACTGGAGGACTTCATTAAAGAGTCAGGCACTGACCACACGGTCTTGAGGACATCTCCAGTACTCTCCTTACCTGAGAGGCAGAGCAGCAGGAGCCCCAGGAACTCAATGGAGACCCTCATGGCCATGTTGTGTCCTGACTGGGAATGACCCCTGTACAGGGTGTGAGCAGCCTCTTATGAAGCCTTTAGGGCAGTGGGCTGTGCTGTGGGCACATGCAAATCAGCAGGGCTTGGCAGGCTGGGCACAGCTGCAGGGCTGCTCAGTCACTCAGCACAGGTCAGATATTCCCATTGACCAGGTCATTTCAGACCAACACAGATGTACCAGAGCAGAATATGCATTTTCCTGGAAGACATAAAACAGAATCAGCGGATTCTCTGTGAAGAGTGACCTATTGCTCTCTCCATGATCCAGAAAAGCCCTTTTCTCTTTTCTAAAGACAGTTCTTCATTATTGACATTAGGAGTATGGAGGAATTAAGAGAGAAAGGACATCTCATGATTGGGATGTAAAAATAGACTAAAGGCAAAGGGGGAGTGGAGTGTGTGAAACCTCTGACATGGTTCAGGTTTATCCAGACACTGGCCTTGCTGACCAGGAGGCCAGGGAGGTGGAAGCCATTATGATTCTGCCCTTCATGCCTCGGTCTCCCCAAAGCACTCATTTATATGAATGATGATTGTTCTGTTCCCAAGAATATCAGTTCTGAAGCCCACCAGGCTGTTTCCTAAGGGTCTGTTCTGGAGAGGGTAGAGTAATGTTAGAAGCAAGTCTCAGTTCCTTTCTTTTCATGTATAGTGAAGCATGAAACTCAGCCCTCACGGGGCCCCTTGCACTCAATAGTGACCTGATCCTTACTGAGGGCTCTGAGGACACCCTGGCATAGCACAGAAAGACATCTTCTTTCTACACCTGTTCCCTCCTCTCTGGACACCTGAGGGGTCTGATCACATTCACTGAATGGGCTTTCATTGTGTTCTGTCCCCTCTTTGGAATTCACAAGGACAGTCCATCCTCACTGCTCATCCGGGTCATCCTCAGAGCAGGGGACCTTGTCCTCCCAGCATTCTGGTCCACAGTTGATCTGTTTTGTGGCTTGATTCCATGAATCCCTGGGGGAAATTTTCCCTTGTCAAGTTGCAGTTAATACAGGTCACAAATGAAAATAGAAGATCTTCCTGAGCTTGCATTTGAGGATGTGCAGATGTGCAGAGCCCCAGCAGCCCTGTGGGCCTGAGTGCAGACCAGAGCTCCCAAGCCCTAGTGTTCCCCATGGGGGGGATCACTTCCTTTGTCCCAATGTTTCTGGATCATTTTCCTTGAATTATTTATTTTCTGCTCTTTGCTGTCTAGGGACAGGTCAGTGGAACATCAACAACCAGGATTTGTAGTTTGGGGTAACAAATTTTTGACCATTAATCTTTTCTCCCAATTCATGATGTTTCCTCTTCTTTCATAACTATGAAAAGTTCTGTAGAAAACTCAAGTGATCCCTCTGCTCAAAAAAAAATTATTCAATTGCATAAGGACAGAAAATTAACAGTTCAGCAAGATCTGATAACACATACTGATCTTAGGGCAGTTGATATCTGGGCCATGTGACCCACATGAGATTCCAATGAGGTGGTTTTGGAAGAGAGAAGAGAAGGGGAACACTACTGATTTACCATCTCTGTCACCTCCACTCCATGTCATTCCGTGTCTGCTTCATAATGTTTCCACATTAGTAACTTTTGCATTAAATGAGCAAATTTAGCCTTCAAGGGAAGACCTTTAAAGGAATATATATATATATATTTGTATTAGAAGGAAAGGGGAAGTTACATGCAACAAGTGTTCACTAGTTTGAAAAGTGACAGCTGGTGAACATAGCAGTGTCCTGAAGTGACCTGGGTTTAGCTCTGCTTGGGTGGGACAGATTTCAGGGTGTTGGTTGGGTCATGGCCTCAGGTGTACCCACAAGGTACAGAAGAAGAGCATGGTATAGCCAAGTGTGTCTGTTTAGATAGGCACAGGGACCAGATACAGGACCCAGCAGCACAGCAAAGACCCACCTGCCACAGACCTCTGCCTGACCTTGTAGGCATCTGGAATCCCCAGCCAGCTCAGCCCTCAGGCGTGACCTCAAGCAATGAGAACTCTCTTGTTCTAGGTTGAAGCACAGCCTGAAGAAACTCTGGTTACATGGACACACTGCAGGACCATCCCATGGGACTCTGCCTGGATGATGTCATCATGTTGATTGGACATAATGAGCAGGAGATGGGAAGACCTGTTTTCCAGTGAAGCCCATGCTGTCCAGTGATTGGGCTGCAGACCTACAGCAACTGATGGATCTGTCACACTGTGAACATGATAGGGCCCAGATTTCTGAGACCTGCTGGCTCCTCCCCTTCAGGGGAGGGAGGAGGAATTGCTCCCTGTATCTCCAGCCACAGAGAAGGAAGCTCAGTGCTGGCTGGGCTCTGTGCAAAGCTGAGATGGCACACTCCATGCTGGTTGAGCTGCTCGAAACACTCATCAGCTTCCTGCGAAGTCTGTCTGTGCTGAGGGGTCCAGAGTAGGACACTCTGCAGCAGGCTTCTGCTGTGACCCAGGAGCCCTACCGTGTGGCCATAGGGCCCAGGACATTGATAGGGGAAGGAGGGTTTTTGCTAGATAAGGACAATGTGTGTGTCCCTGGCAAGTTCTCAATAAAGTGTCACAGCAGAGACCTGCAAAGCACTAGAGAAGAGCAGGCCATCCCCAGGGATCCAGAATAAAGAAGCAACTACTGTTCTAAAAGCAGCCTTCAGAACATCCCTGAGCCCTGGCACCATGCCCTGGGGCACTGAGTGACTGAGTGACTTGGCCTCTCACCACAACGGGACTGTTGGACTCAGCACAGGGCAGCACCAGCTGGGCTCAGCACTGCCCAATTTCATGATGAAAGCACTTTGGGAATTGGGCTCACCACAGTCATAGGATCTACTTGGAATATGTGGACAGGCATCCTGAGGTGCCACATTACTTCTCCCTCTGACCCTAGCACCTCTGCATCAGATCTCATAGGACCTTGTGGATATCTCCAAGCAGGTCATGTTCCAGGGTTTAAGGAGCTGGGCTTTGATCTCAATTGGCTCCCATATTAGGTGGGAAATGATCATGAAAACATCCCTCATGAGCTCCAAACAGGCTCTCATTAAATTTTGTGAGATTCTGACAGAAAGAAAACCAGTTGAACAACTTCATGAGCAAGAAACCCTGTGCTCAGAACAACACTGAGGGGAAAGCAGGGTTTTCCCTCCCCACCAGAGTCAGAGCAGCAGCAGGAGCAGGGGCCAGGCAGGTCCCAGGTCCACAGAGATCTCATTTGACCCTAATGACCTCCTTACTGTCCCTTTATCCACCAGCAGCCACACTGGGGTCGGGCTTCAGCCTATAATATCAGGGAACAGGATTCATCCATATCATATTGGCTCTGGAGACAGAGAGGAAGGGGCCAGGCTGGGCTTCCAGGCCAAGAGCACAGAGCAGCTTTCCCCACCAGGCAGCCCCTGCCAGCTCCTCCCATGAGTCTGTTCTCACAGCAGACACATTGGTGAAGAGGAGGTGCTTCCTGTTGATAAGAGGACACAATACTCTATTATTTCCCTAATATTGTGGAAATAGGCAGCCCTCTCAGTTCATTGTCTTTAGTCTGCCATCTACTGGTCATTCTGTGACAAAACATCCTCAGGATTTTAGAGGACCCAAGGAGGCTTTACTTGAGTCTTCAGTGTCATTCGAGATGCTCATGCCACTGTACCACCACCAGGATATTGAGTTCTGCAAGAAAAACAGCTGTCCCCTCATGTCAGGAACCTTGTCTGCTAGTCCAGGACTGAAGACCAACTGACAACCAAGGGTCTAAAAGAGATTAGGGTTTAGGATGAGCTATGTGACCCAGGAGAGATGACAAGGTGTGACTACAGAAAGTTCACTGAGGACTGCAGGGTATAAGGTGGGGAGGGAGGACCCAAGGCCTCCTGGTGTCCACTGCCAGTGTATCAGTCAGTCCTTCCTGCCATGCAGAAGCTTCCCAGAGCCACACCTAGACCATAGCAACTGTTCCAACCAGGAAGGACCTGACACCCCCAAGTTCATGACCAATGGCTCAAAGTTTTGTGCTCCTAGCCACAACACCAGGAATGAACACATTAATCTTTACACTCACACTGCTTCTGTCATGGTGGTGAATTGTGTATCCAAGTTGTCCTACTTGCTGGCCATTAGCCACATGTGACATTGAACATTCAAAGTAAAACAACTGAAAAATTCAATTTAACATTTAATTCAGAGTGTATAAGATCAGTTGTGAAGAGGATTCACATGTGATGGTGCACCATTTATAATTTATAAGCATAGAATCTGCTCCACTCTGTGGCATCTTTCAAAAATCAGCTGATACTGGGAACAGCAGAGGCCACCCATTGAGTTAAAGTATCAGTATCTGGGTATTTGCACAAACCAGAGGCTCTGAAGTAAAAGAAGCTCATGAAACAGTGTCTTGCTTCAAAGAGGAAGCAATAGCCTTCCCAATATATGGATGAAAATGAAAAATCAAAGGAACAAATCACCCATCAAAGAACAAACAGCTCAGAGCACTTTTACACCTGACGCCATCATCACCACTGTGGAGCAGAATATCAGAGATAAAATTTACACAGCTCACGGCTAAAGTGTTCAGTGAACTAAAAGGAGATGCCAGGAGTGAGATTAGAAAACACAGGAAGAGAAATATCTCTTTACTGGAGACTCAGACACTCTGACAAAGAACAAAAGGAAACCCTGTAAATGACCCAATAAATCACATTTAAATTCAATAAAACAGTCTCCAATCATTCTAGCCACTTTGAAGACAGACTTGTCAAGCCTTGAAGACAAAATATATGATCTTGAATAGAAAGGTGGCTATAGAGGAAAGATGTCAAGAGGCCATGCCCAGAATACTCAGAAAACTGGGACTAGATCCAGAATCACACTGGAGCATCACCAGGGCAGACAGAGGCTCCCAGACACAACCTGAGGGAGCACATGTTGTTCTCAATGAAGTGACCTTGACTATTAATATTCACACAGACCTGCACTAATGTGGTTTCCCAGTTTACCTCAAAGTGCTACTGTGAATCTCTAAATTCATTTCAGCTGATTAAAAAGGCCTTATACTAAGTAATTTGATAAATAAAGATAGAAAACATGTGAATTCTGAGCATATGTCTCTCCAAATTATGAGAAAAAATTGGTTTCTTGACACAGAAGACATTTCTGGACACTCAAATCCTATTCCAGATCTGCCTATTCTGAATCTGTTTACAAACACTTGAATTATTTCTTTGTTTTTTGATGGAAGCAGAAAAAAATGTCCTGCACAAGGGCACCCTGAGCTGTAAGATGAAGGCTGTGAATGTCCCTGTGTGAAGGTCCATCTCTGCAAGCCCAGCTCCCTACCATCCTGTGCCCACTGAGCATCTTGTGACTGGAGCTCTGATTCCTCCACGCCTCCCTCACCTCCACCTTGAGAACAGGGAGCCCTGTCTTTAAATCAGGGTTTGCACAGCCTCAAAGCCCATGGGGGTTGCCAGCCCTCATCCAGGTGACCTCCTGCAGTGGCCACAGTGAGAACCCACTGAGGCAGGTGGCCCTTGTCAGGTAACAGGGTTTGCTCCCCTCTCTCTCTGTTCAAAGGGTCATCTTTGACCAAGTGTAAGTGCCCATCACCTGTGCTGAGTGGGAAACACACATTCCTCAGAGTGTCCACTGGGGAGAATAATGTTCCATTTCCTCAAGTCTCATTTGCCTGTTCTAACTTTTTTGGCTGACTTTAGTGCCACAGCTGAGAGACTGTCACATGATGCAAAGTCACAGAGATTTTCACCTCTGTTTTCTCATGAAAGTGTAGTATCTTTACTCCTGAGTCCTGGATTTTGTGAAATGCTGTGCTATTGTCACACACAGTGTGTGGCAGGGCCAGCTTCATCCTTCTGCCTGCAGATGTCCCAGTGTCCCAGGTCTATTGTTCACAACAGAACTCTCTCCATTGTGTGGTCTTGCCACCTTGCCAAAAATCAACTATCCAGTGTGTGAGTGTGGCCTCAACCCTATCCCACCATCCACACAGCTGGGGACCAAATCACCTCACTCCCCAGCACTGTGGTAAGAGAAAGGGAGGGTCAGGGTGTGGTCACTGTGAGAGCACTGGCAGCATGGGGGAGGCCTGAGTTCTCTCCCCAGCACCACAGAGAAACAGCCATCAAAATTAAATTAAAAACATTAAAAATCAGAAACTGAAGTGTCTCACTGCATTTCTCTTCTGCAAGATTTTTTAGTCTCCTTGTGTCCCTTACACCCCCATATTAACTGTAGGATTTGACTGAAATTTATTAATAAATAAAGGCAGCTGAGATTTCGAAACTGGTTGCTTTGAATGTGCTTATTAATTAGAGATGCACTGCTATTTTAATAATAGTAGGCTTTTCAAAACACAAATAATCAAACAAGGATATATTTACCTCTTGTCAGCCTCCTTCACTGTTGTTCTGTAATATTCAGTACACAAGCCTGTGCAAAATAAATTCCTTATTGCTATTGCTCAACTAAGGTGTTGAGACTCTATACTGAACATATGCCCAGGAAGAGCCCAGAGTGAGCTCTGCCATCAGTGCTCCTAGTCATCGCTCTGCTGGTCACATCTCGGGCCATCACATAATTTCCTTCACTCCTCAGAAGGAAAGTAAATGTGCTTCTTCCATTTCCCATGTGACAAAATCTAATAAGCAGCTGACTATAGTGTAAAGATTAAGACATCAGAACAGCAACCTATAGACCAGGACTCCCTTGAACATGGTGAATCACCTGCATGTTTGTCAGATGTTAAAATTCAAACACCAAGGTCTGTGCACAGATGTCACAAATTGCTTCACCAAACTTGAGGAGAGCACTAGAGGGACAAGTGCCCAACACCTGTGCTGAGTGGGAAAAGCACAATGGCAGGAATGGCACAGGAACACTTTGTCCTGGAGAGAGTGGCAGAGATTCATGAGGAAGCCTTCTAATGGGAGGGGTCTTGATAGCAAACCTGAGCTCTAGAGATGGGCTGGTCTGGGATTCCAGAGCTTTCCATGAAAGTAATTGACACCAATCAGGCCTTACCTCTGATGCAAATGGAAGTCAAACTGGGACACCCAGGTTTGCAAAAAGAAAGAGTTGCCTGTGAGGCCAGCTGGCATGGAGGACAGAAGGCCTCAGCTCATGTCTGACTCCCCAGCACTGGGAGCAGAGGGATTCCAGGAAGGGAAAGAGGCTGCCTGTGGACTGGGAGGTAAGAAGGGGAGTCTGAGGCCCTTCATGCAGGTGAAAAAGGTCATGGTGCCTCTTCACAGGAACATGCTCCCTTGGGGGTAGTTATCAGGTTCTGCATGTGAGATACTGAGCTTGAGACTTTGAAAGTTCCTTTGTCAGGACAGCTGGCATTTTTTTGGCATTTGCATGGATAAAACCCCATTACACAGTGTCCTAGAATGTATTGTAGAGTTTTTCCTGAACAACTCCCTCAGTAGTTGACTATTTAAGAAAGCCCTGTCCAGGGTCAGACATTCAGGGTCAGACACAAGAGGCAGGATTGCGACAGGATAAAGAAAGGTCAGACAGGTCACTCAGATGTCAGCTCCAGTGAACAGTCCTGGGAAAGCCACCCTTCCACAAATTCCCACCTTGTAACCCTGTGCCCTCCACCTGTGGAGAAGCAGAAATAGCTGAGAGAGCCTCCTTGTGCTGCACACAGAGCAAAAAAGCTATGCATTCAACCACATCCCAGGGTCAGAATGTGGGAGATCCCCCCTCTAACACTGGCTTAAATTTGACTAGGACTTGGGAGCAATTTCTGAAACCATGTTCACAGTGTCTGTGCTTGGAAAGATTTAACCACATATTGTTGAGGTCAAAATGAGCAGGATATAAATGTCTGGGAATCAAACTACACTTGGAGATTCACCTTTAACTGCCTGTGCTTGAGATATTAGGCTCTCCCAGAGACTCCATCCTCACCTGGTAAATAGGGAAATAACACCAAGTGTCCCCATCCTCTCTAATCACTCACATTTTTTCAGGGAACCAAGAGGGCCCAGGAGACCATGCATCTTTCAGACCTGAATGAACCTTGGTTTCCACTCACACAACATTTCCAGGTGCAGTAGGAAGAGAAAAGTGCAAAGGATCTGACTGGGTGCCTCTGTGGGAAGGCGCTATACCTAAGGGGAGGGTGGCAGAGAGGACTGTGAGGTTTCTGTGGGGGGATGAACCACTGTGGTAACCTGTGTGGCCTTGCAGTTAGTCACAACTGCAACCTCCCCAGGCTCCAGGCTCTGATGGGAGGGTGAAGGCTGTCCCTGACCCACTGCCACTGACCAGGGATGGGATGCCACTGGCCTTACTGGATGCACCATAGATGAGGCATCTGGGAGCCTGCCCAGGCTTCTGCTGGTACCAGAAGAATGAGCTGCCAACACTCTGATTAGCCCTGCAGGTGAGGGTGGCTCTTTTCCCTGGAGACAAAGCCACAGAGGCTGGAGTCTGTGTCAGCACAATTTCTGCTGTGTTCCCTGAGATGGAAAGGGAACAGAATGGCCACCTGTGCAGTCTAGGTCATACCCCAGTCTCCACAGTAGAGCCAGGACTCTGCAGCACCCTGAGCTTGAATCAGTGGGTTTGCTAACCAGAGGTGCCAGGACACAGGACCCAACCACAATGAAAGAGTTTTCACAGGTGTGTGTAGAACCATCACATGATCTCTCACCTGGGAGCCAGAGTAGCAGGAGACAGAGGAGCTGACTGGGGGCTGCCATTACTCCCTCTGGGTCCCACCAGAGGCAGAGCTTCCCAGAGCCCTGCTCACCATGTCCCAGCAACATAAGGTCATCCATGTTTCTGGTCTTTACTTAAGGAGCAACTTTAGCCACCAGGAAAAACTTGTAAAGGACACTATATGAACATCTATTGAAAGGAAAGGGGGTTGTATCTACAATTACCTTTTACTAGCTTGAAAAGTGACAGATGGTACAGATGATAATGCAATGCAGTGACCTAGTTCAACTCTACTGGGGTGGGAGAGGCTTCAAGTACCAGCTGTGCCTGCAAAGTTGAGAAACAGAGTATGGTATAGCCAAGTGTCTCTGTTCAGACAGAAACTGGGACCAGCTACAGACCCAGTCACAGAGCAGATACTACCTGCCACAGACCTCTGACTGAACTTGTAGTCTCCTGGAATCCACAGCAGCTCAGGCCTCAGACCTGAAATTAGGCAAAGATAACTCTCTTGCTCTAGTTCACAACCTGAAGTAACTGTGGTCATGTGGACACCAGGCAGCACCTTCTCATGTGACTCTGCATGGATCGCCTCATGCTGTTTGGATATCATGAGCAAGAAATGGCAAGAACTCTGGTGTCCAGTGAAAATCATGCTCTCTAGAGGGTGGGCTGCAGACCTACAACAACTGACAGGCCTGTCACATTGAAAAGATGTTGGGGCCCAAGTATCTCAGGGCTGCTGGCTCCTCCCCTTCATAAGAAGGACAAGGTGTTGATCCTTGCTCCTCTAATCACTGAAAATGAAGCTCAGTGCTGGCTGGGCTCTGTGCAGAGCTGAGAAGGAACCCTCCATGCTGGGTGAAATGAACAACCGCTCATCAGCTACCTGGGAAGTCTGTCTATGCTGAGAGGTCCAGAACAGGACACTCTGCAGCAGGCTTGTGCTGTGACCCAGGAGCCCTGCTGTGTGGCCATGGGGCCTAGCACATTTCTAGAGGAAGAAGGGTTTGTACTAGATGAGGAAAGTGTGTGTGCCTCTGACAAGTCCCCAATAAAGAGTCATAGCAGAAAACAGCAGAGCACTAGAGAAGAGCAGGCCATCCCCAGGAAATAAAACAGAAAGAAAGAAAGGAAGAAAAGAAGGAAGGAAGGAAGGAAGGAAGGAAGGAAGGAAGGAAGGAAGGGAGGGAGGGAGGGAGGGAGGGAGGGAGAAAAGAAAGGAGAGTGGAGGGAGGGAGGAAAGAAATTAAGGAAGAAAGGAAGGAAGGGAGGGAGGAAGGGAGGAAGAAAGAGTATTGACTGTTCTAAATGCAGCTCCGAGGCATCCCTGAGCCCTGGCACCATGCCCTGGGCACTGAGTGACTGAGCTGCTCACCACAGGGGAGTGTGGGACTCAGCACAGGGCAGAACCAGCTGGGCCCAGCTCTGCTTACATTAAGAAGGAAGTGGTACATTGAGATTGGACTTGAGGATATGCAAAGGCTCCACTGAATGCACAGTGTCCCAGGTTCCCAAGAGACTTCCCTTTCCTTATGGCATTACTTTACCCCTGTGACCTAATTGATTTTACACATATGTTAATGCCACAGGGAAAGAAGTTAGACTGTCCTCAAATGGCACAAAGAAAGAGCACTGCCTTTCCAGTGCAGCCATGGTAATGGGGACAACTGACATGTTACTTGAGATTAGCAGATGCCTGAGCAGAGCATATAGTCATTACATAATGGGAACAGAGGAGTGATCTGAGTCCAGCTTGTGAGCATAAATTTCTGGGTCTGTGCAAAGCTGGCAAGCATGGCCCATGTTAAGAGCAGCCACACTCCTGAGCTCCAAAGGCTGCAGATTGTGCTGCCCCCACCTGCCTGCAGAAACCAGGAAACTCCAGATTCAAAACTACTGCAGTGTTGGTCTCCTGCTCCTTACTAGATGGCTCAGAGAAGTTCACCAGGGAGTGTATCAGGACCCAGGAAACTTGATGGACTTGTGTCAAAAGCAGATGATAAATTTCCACCACAGAAGATAAGGTAAGGTTGGGTGCCATCAGAGGATGAGTAAGTAGGACTATTGTTGGTCCTGCCAAGGCCAAGGCACCACAGAGAGGAGGCCCTGGCACTCACTATGGGATGCCTGGGGAGGAGGAGGTTTCAAGGATAGACCTGCACAGTGAGATGATATTGCTGTTGCTCTTGGCAGCAGAGATTGGTCCTAGGGGCACTTAACCACTGATCCAAACCCCATCACCTTTTCTGTTTTATCTGCTGCATTTGGGAATCACAACAGTTATGTGCACATTATTGTCTGTGCTATAATTTGGGTATCCGTGTCCCCGAGGAGCTCCTGGGCCACTGCAGGAATCTGCAGGCTTCACCTTCACTCAGAGGAGGTGTGGCTTTTGAAAGCTGTGACTTAGACTGTAATTCCATGTATTTCAAATTTGAGGTAGGAATACAAACTGATACAAAGAGCTGGACTCCTCCCATAAAGTGACAAAGTCACTCACTAAACCTGGAAGAAATGGTCATGTCTCACCTGTTGGGGCTGAGAAGGAAAGAGGGTGGGGTACAGAGGAGCCTTCCTGGCCCTTCCTACCAAAGTCTTCTAGAGACCTCCAGAGCCTGGTGCCTCTGAGCTGTGCCCTCAGCAGGTGGAGGCAATAGGAGGAGCACCTGGGACAGCCCAGCCTAACACTTCTGCTCCCTGGGAAGTTTTTGTCATGGCCTGTATCACTGTGGGAGGGGAACTGCTATACTGTTGACAGAAATAGGTGGCTACATCTTCAAGCTCCAGGCTACTAATGGTGCCACTGAACCTTGATGAGACCCCAGATTCCAAAACAGATACATAGTACATCATGGACTTAGGGGGTTGTCCTGGTTTCTTTTGATACCAAGCTATCCAACTAC
This sequence comes from Urocitellus parryii, assembly GCF_045843805.1. Taxonomy (NCBI): domain Eukaryota; kingdom Metazoa; phylum Chordata; class Mammalia; order Rodentia; family Sciuridae; genus Urocitellus; species Urocitellus parryii. Next base: position 25,414,999 of record NC_135542.1, on the reverse strand, counting down.
TAATACTCTGACTGGCCCTACAGGTGATGGTGACTCTGTCTACTGGAGATGTAGACAAAGAGGGTAGAGAATGGGTCATCATGATGTCACATCTGGTACCTGACATTGGAAACATAAACATAAATATCCTTGTAATTAGTCATGTTTCAAGAAGACTTTTCTGAGTAGCCAGGCAGCACTGACCACACTGTGATTAGTAAATCCCCAGTGTTGTCCCTCCTTACCTGGGAGGCAGAGTAGCAGGAGCCCCAGAAGCTGAGCAGGGGCCCACATGGCCATGCTGTGTTCTGATGGGGACTGACCCCTGCACAGGGTGTGAGCAGCCTTTTAAGAAGTTCTCAGGGCAGTGGGTTCTGCTGTGGGCACATGCAAATCAGCAGGGATAGGCAGGCTGGGCACAGCTGCAGGGTGGGCTCCTCCTGGACAATCAACACAGGCTCAGTGTGCCCAGGTGTCCCAGGTCAGACCAGGGCAGCTCAGATTTGCTTAGGGAAACATGGTTCCCTGGGGACACAGGACACAGTCACCCCCCTGAACTGTGAGGGGTGATCTTTAGTAACTTTCTTGTTCAGTATGGGCTGTCCTAGTGTCTTAAGCACAGTTCTGTATTGGTGACCCTTGGAGGAGGAGAAAGCATTACAGAAGCAAGGGGGTAGTTTATTCTTTGGAAGTAAAAACAGAAATAAAGGCAGCAAGAGAGAAATATGTATAAACTCAATAAGGTGTTTGGGGTTTCTAGACATTGGCACCACATGGGTCAGAAGCAGGGAAGGAGGGACCCACCCATGGACCCAGCCTTCCCTGCCTCAGAGTCCCACAGAGCACACTAATACCCATCATAATGCCCATCTTCTACAGAACTATAGGTCTAATGCCAGATAGGCTCTCCTCTTAATTATCCTTTAGGAGAAGAATAATTTTACAAACAAGTGAAAGTACTAGAGCAGTTGAAGTTTAGAGAACATAGAGATGGTCCAACATCTTCCAAAAAACAGCAAATTTTTGGAATCTTTACATATTTCTGATTTTCTATATTACTACAGGGGCTTTTAAATCTTTTAAATGGCTCATGACCTCAAGAGGGCTGCAGTGTCTCTAAACATTGTGTCCTCCATCAAGTCCTCTTGCAACTTTTATAGGAATACAACAGGACACAATTCTTTACTTTTGCTCTTCTAAGTGTTATCAGAAACCTTTTATTTTTATCTCTTTCTTCTTCCTTCCTTCCTTTTTATTCTTTCTCTCATTCTTTCATTTTTTCATTCCTTTCTTCTTCCCTTTGGAGCTGATGACTGAACCCAAGGCCTGGTGCATGCTGCACAATTCTCTACCTCTGAGTCAGAGCCCTAGCCCCTGCCCCCTCCCTTACACATCATTCATGGGATCATCAGTTGTCCCTTGATACTTCCTCCTGCCCTGGTCTGGGAGGGCCCACTTGTTCCTACCACAAACAGCAGGATGGAGCTTGTGTTCAGTAAACTAAAGGGAAAATGGGAAGATTTAAAATTTTCATCCTATTTTAAATATCACTATGCTTGTGCTAAGTTCCTTAGGGAAGAGAGACTACAATGAAATCTTTACTGTGGGGATGGGAAAAGTACTTTCAGGTCCAGTTTCTCCTTACCAAGGTGACAACCTGCAGGTGGACAATTGTGGGAATGTGTGCAGAGCATCTCATGAAGGAAGAACTTTGCTGGTGATGTAGATGGGAGAGGCTGAGGCAGGAGCTCACACAGGCTGAGCTCAGGCTGGAGCTGCCTGATAGCTGCAGGCTCTGGCCCTGGGCTCTGAAGAGGAGGGTCTCCTGGGCAGTGTGGTGAGGACCTGGGAAAGCAGAGGCCCTGCCCTCAGGCTGCCTGGCAAGGGATCCAGTGGAGGAAGTGCTCTACATCTGGGGGCTGAGCCAAGCACAGACACCATGGCCAGGGAAGGTTAAGAGTCCAGGAGTCAGCTCTTCCCTGGATCTTCACTCAGTGCTGAGCCTACTGTCCTGGGGAAGAGACCCTAATAGACCAGAGAGGTGGGTCAGCAAAGACCCACAGAGCTTCTTCTCAGCCAGAGTTCAATTTCCTTAGAACTAAAAGAATTACTCCATGCCACATATATAATATTTAAAATATAAATCCTGTGGAACACCTGTGTTTACTCTGTAACTCTAGTATGTATATGTTAATGAACATAGGTATTTCTAGACTTTCTGATAAATGTAGAATTTTCTGTTTATTTATTTGTTTGTTTATTTATTAGATTCTCAGCTGCAGTGATGCAGTCAGGTTTCTCACATCTAGGCCACAATAAACTACATCTAAGTCAGCTCCCTTTTGTTTGCTTACTGTGTTCTATAATTTTCCTGGGGTGTCCTTGAACCTGCACTCCACCTCCCTCAGTCTAAGCGTGTTCAGGACTATAGGTGTGTGCCACCCTGCCCAAGGGACTCTAAGTTCAGACACCCTGAGCCTGGGCAGGTAAAGATGGCATCTCTTGCCTAAACCCATTGCCTCTCCACTCTCAGGAGTGAGCATGAGCATCACGGAGTTCAGGTCCTGCACAGGGTTATCCTGCTGCCTGGAACAGTTACCTTCCCATTGCTTAGAACAATGGGGGACATGAAGGGCTCCAGTGACAGAGAGAAGCAAGTGTCATAGAGATGGGCAGTTGTTTCTATGTCCAGACCTGGGCATGGGCAGCTCCTGTATGGTTGCTTCCCCACACAGGGCAGAAGAGCTGGCACAGTGACTGCATGGACACAGGACAAATCCACCCACATATGCTGATCCCACTCCTCTGAGTAGAAGGACACAAGTGCCTCTGGCAAGACACATCTCACATGATGCAGGGACTCTGCTCACAGTGGACCATCGGGCCACATGTACAGCCCCTGAACACCTGATGCTCTCCTTTCTTGTCTCTAAAGACCACCAGGCACCATCTTTGACTCTCCCTTGAGAATTCAAGGGGTGGAGTCAGAGGAAGACCAAGGGCCAGGACATGCAGGAGAACAGGCTTGTGACCTATATGAGGACAGCCATTTGGGAAGTGATGATTGACAGGTGTGAACTCAGAGTAGGAGGGGACAGGACAGAGAAGACTCAGGCAGGAGGGAAGAGGAGATACACTGGAGGAGCCCAGGATCCAGGGAGAAGGGATGGGAGGGGGAGGGAAGATATGACTTCTGAGTTGTCCCCAACCTCCTCCCCTGAGCTTCCTCAGACTGTCAGCAGCCCTGTGCACAAACAGCATCTGAGTGGAGGTTTTTCCCCTAATGGGAACAGGAAGAAGTTCAAGTCCCTTTAAGGAAGTGTGTGTCAAACATTCAGTGTCAAACATCAGGATGCAGGATTGTGACAAGAAAAAGACAAATCACTGACAAATCACTCAGATTTTAGCTCCTTAGGATGGATGGAGGAATGTGCTCATCAGAAAGCCTGACCTTCCACCAATTCCCACCTCCTTGGAACCCTGGGCTCTCTATAAGTGGAGAAGCAGGAATAACTGAGAAGCTTTTTCTTTTCTTTTCTTTTCTTTCTTTTTTTTTTTTTCTGGACACAAAGGAAAAAACAAAGTGTTAAAAATTCCCCCATCTTATCATGGCTTTGTTATGAAATAAATGTGAGCAGAACCTGGAGCCATTTCTGGAGCCACAGTTGACAGTGTCTATGCTTTGACAGATTTAGCAAGATATTGTTGATGTCAAATGAGAAGGAATTAAATATCTAAAAATCAATTACTCTTAGGGATTCACCTTTAACTTCATCTGTGTTTGGGATATTATGACTCTTCCAGAGACTCCGTCCTCACCTGATGAAGTAGGGAAATAATACAAAGTGTTCCCATTCTCTTTAATCTCTCATATTTTTTCCAGGGGAGAAAAATAGGATGTAGGAGACTATGAATCTTTCAGACCTGAGTGAAGTTTTATTTCCTCTCTCAGACAAACTTTGCAGGTGTGGAGAAAGAGAAAAGTGCAAAATATCTGACTGGGTGCCTCTGAGGGCAGCCTCTGTGCCCCAGGGGAGAGAGGGTGGCAGAGGGGCTGGTGAGGTTTTTTTGGGGGGATTGAACCACTGTGGTAATCTGTGTGGCCTTGCACACAGTAATAAACTGCAGCATCCCCAGGCTCTAAGCTGCTGATGGAGAATGTATAGTCTGTCCCTGACCCACTGCCACTTTACTGGGCTGGGATGCCACTGGCCCTGATGAATACACCATAGATGAGGCATGTGGGAGCCTGCCCAGGCTTCTGCGGGTACCAGGCTAAGTAGCTGCCAACACTCTGACTGACCCTGCAGGTGAGTGTGGCTCTTTCCCATGGAGACAAACCCAGAGAGGCTGGAGTCTGTGTCAGCACAATTTCTCCTGTGGTACCTGAGATGGAAAGAGAACAGAAAGGTCACCTGTGAAGTCTAGGTTCTAGCCCAGTCTCCACAGTAGAGCCAGGACCCTGCAGCACCCTGAGCTTGAATCAGTGGGCTTGGTAAACAGAGGTACCAGGACACAGGACCCAACCACAATGAAAGAGTTTTAACAGACTTGGAGAACCATCTCATGATCCCTCACCTGGGAGCTAGAATAACAGGAGGCAGAGGAGCTGAATGGGGGCTGCCATGGCTCCTTTAAAGTCCTATCTAAAACTGAGTCCCCCAGAGCCTTAAGCAGTCACTCATATGGCTCTGGAAAGCAGTTTGGGTGGGGCATGCAAAGCAGCTGGGTGGGGCCAACAGTGCTCCCTGGGGCAGAGAGTTTGCCTCCTTCTGTCTGCACTTGAACATTCAATTGGTCCTAGCAGGAGAGTACTGGGCTCAGCCTGAGGGCAGATCTCCCTCCTGTGCAACAGAATTTCACCTCTCTTTCCTCATGCCTCGCCTGGCTAATAAATTGCCCAGCTGACATTGGAAAAGTGCTACAGGAAACAGAAGGGAGGCCTGTGGTCTCACTTCTCTCTTCATCTCCCATGCCTGGTCCTCTCCATGAGGTTGGGTTATCTATCCTGTCAAGGAGGGGGTGACCAGGCCACATCTCTTCCTTGCTTCTTACTGATCTTTCCTGCAGGCCGAGGAGAAAATTACCCTGTGTGAGATATAGTATGAGCAGCTCCCTTTAGTCCCAGAGTGTGGTATGAGAAACCACTAGTGATCAGGTGACAAGGGCTTGGCTCTGGCTCCTCAGGTTCCAGACACTAGGTCCCTGAGATGGACCTCAGTGCTTCCCAGCAGGCAGGAAGGTCTTTCTTCAATGACCCTCTAAAACACTCTCCTCTATGTCTTGTGTGATGTGCATGTCTGACCAGATCCCAGCTTCCCTCATGGGCAATGTGGAGGACCTCAGCTCCTGGTTCTGATCTACAGAGGATCCAGCTGGGTTTCCTTGAGCTCCTCAGCATGGGTCACATGGGGAGGTGAGGGCCTAGTTCAGAACCTTCCCTGGTCAGGCTGAGCAGCCCTTCAGGCTACATTCCCTGTTCTGAGCCTCATGTCCTGTACATCTGCTTTTCCTACAGGAGTCCAGTTTGTTTGCTTCCCCAGGCTTTCTTAGCCCACGGGGAATTAGATATTTATGCTCTATCAACTCCCAATGGAATCTTCATCCATTCAGATGTTAGAGCTTCTTCCTGCAGATGATCATGTCCCCAGCATTCTAGAAGTTACCAGCACAGGAACTGAAGCTGGCCCTTGGCTGTGTGAAGCTCCATCACCATGGAATTTGTGGCAGCAGAGGTTAATTCAGCTGCCCTTGCTCAGTGTTCACATCCTTGATACTGTGATGTAATAGAATTTTCCATGTCCTCCTGTCCAACAAGTTCTTACAGGACAGAGAATGAGGACAGTGTCAGCACCCAAGGTGTGCCATGGTACTTTACTACTCTATCATGCTATTAGCCTCAGCACAGTCCTGACGAGCAGTGTGAGGAACTCAGCAGAGACCAAGGGAGCAGCCGGAAATCCAGTACAAAATGCTTTCCTCACCTCCCATCAGGCCCAGGGCCCTGCTGTCCACTAACTGCTCACAGTGCTCACTGCTCTCTCCTCCTGGTGCTATCCTCTTCTCAGCCCCTCCATCCTGCACACTGGCCCTGGCCGCCCTGTTCCTTCAACCCTCTGTTATCCATACTCCTCCTGGACAGGCTCACAGGCCTTCACAGTCCCTCTGTGTCACCAAGGGCTCATTCAGCCTTTCTAGTTTTCCCACTGGTGCCTTAGTATGTATAACTCACATTAAAGAATAACTCCACTGTCCCTCTGGGGCTTTCCCTAAGACACTTCCTTCAGACATCTCCTCAGGGTTTATCATGTAGCCAGATACTCAGAAAATTCCTTAGCTTGGTATTTATATGGAGAATATATTTATATCCTTTCCAGAGAGACAAAATAATTTAGAAAATCAGAACTAGGAATTTTAATGACACAACTAGGTAAAAGAATAAAGTCACGGAGAGAAGAAATTAACACCAGAAAACACAGCACATGCATATCCACCATATTCATCAATGCTCATGGATATGTGAGTGTTAGCAATGCATCAACAATGTGAATGTAAGTATCCTAGGTTAATATACAGCATGAGTGTGCATCAGGCCTAGGGCACACCAGCTTGTGCAGTACTGGTAAGTGTTGCACATACAGTGTCGATATGTACGTTGACATATGTGTGAGACCAGCCATGTCCACATGTCCATGCTGTTCCCCAATTTGATGGCTCACTGGCTGGGGCACTGCTGCCATTTCCTGGAGACTCTGGCTTTTCCAGAACAGAGTCCTGCAGGACTCTCCCAGTGTCTCTTAGCATTTCTCTCTGGGATAAGTGGAGGCTCACTGAGGGAAGCCCTGGAAGCAGCACAGGCTAGTGCAGGCTCCTGTTGTCATGGAGTTCCTAGGTCTTCCTGCCTCACCACTCAGTTAGTTTCCCTGACATGCTGCTTGGGCAAACTCATAGGGAAAGGAGAAGCTGCCACCCCAGGTCACTCTCTACCCAACCTGTGCCCAATGCTCTGCACCAGGGCAGGACAGCATCAGGCTGAAATGGGGAGTCCATCGTAACTTGACCTTTGTCGACATCTCAAGGAAGCTCCTGCACTGAGGCTGCTCCACCTTCCCCTGGAATCAGCACTGTTCAGCTATAAGAGCTTCACCACAGCTGCACAGTGTCCACCCCATGTCCTAATACTATCAGGCTGTGTCCAAGTCAGGCCATCTTGGTGAGACGGGGCTCTGTCACTGACAGACTGTGTCACATCAAGACAGGCTCCAACCTGAGAGACTCCCAGGGTCTCTCAGGCCCACAGACAGCACTCAACAATTGGGCAGGTCACCCAGGACCCCTGTGTGTTCCTCACAGGGCACATATGTGCAGCTGTTACATCACAGCATCTTCTTGGTAGTTCTGACTTCAACCTAAACAGGATCAGGCCTTCCAAGAGCATCTAACAGAACATGAGTGGCTCTTGTTTCTGGGGTTGTGGTCTCCATGGTGACAATGCTCATCATCATCATAAGAAGACTAACCTAGCAGGGACCTACTGCTTATGTTTCAAAGTGTCTAGATCAGGTTCCCTGGATTCTTACTGTCTGCTGTGCTTGCTCTCCAGTGACAGTCTGCAGCATCAACATGCAGGATTTGTTGTCTGGGGTTCAACAGTCTTGAATGTGGATCTTTTCTACCCACTTTATGAAGCTGTTCCTCTTCTTTCTTTACTAGGCAAGATTCTCCAGGAAACTCAGTTGATCCCTCTGCTCAAGTGACACTCCATTTTTTAAGGACAAAAGATTAACAGTTCTTCAGGAATTTAAAACACATGCTGGTCTCAGGGAGGTTGACACTTGGCCCATGTGACCCACATGAGATGCCAAAGTTGTAATTTTAGCAAAGAAAGAAGGGGCCTGAAGAACCCTATAGGGTGTAGAGGTACCAGAGGAGGGGGTGTCCTGGAGCTCCTTGTCTAAAGCTGCCAGCCAAGCTTCATGCTCCCAACCTAGAATATTTCTAGAGCCTCTGTGAGACCCTTAGCAGCTAAGGGTCTTTTAGACCCAGAGGCAGCACTCAGCAGTTGAGCAGGGTCACACATGACCCCATGAGGAGTGGCACAGATGGACCCAGTGGTTCTGGAGCTCCAGTAACCAGCACCCCCTGTGCCTCTCCCCTCAGTCTCTGCAGGTGCTGAGGAAGGAAGGGATCTTCCCTGGACCCTGAGCTCCCTGCTCAGACAACACCTCTCTAGGAGTCCTGGGGCTTCAGGTTCACCTGTGACTAGTGTGTTCCCTGCCCAGGTGAGAGCTGCTTATATTTTCCATTTTAAATCAAAAACAGGTTTATTGTTTATTTTTTTATCAAGAACAGACTCACTTTGAGGTGAGTCAGGAGGATGGTGACCCTGGGCCTCTGCAGGGGAGGTTGTACCAGGAGCTTGGTTCCTGGCTGAAGTCTGGAGTCTGCTGTGGCCCGGGAGGTTCAGCACATCACAGCTGTGACTCATTCCAACCACTCACACAGGGATTGAGGACATGGAAACAGAAGGGGGAAGGGAAGGTGTCCAAGGTCACCTACACAGGAACCCTCTGGGGACAAAAGACACTGTGTAGGTCAAGTTGAAAGAGTAAACAGTTTGTTCCTCAGCCCTGGTGACAGATCAGAATAGATACACAGAAGGGGGAAGAAGAGGGTGGGAAGAATATCATGTCCACACATGCCCTTAGCAATCTAAATGTCAGCTCTTCCAGTTAAATGACTGTAGTCATTTAACTAGTGATTTCATCTGAATTATTTTTATGAGAACATTGATTAATGTAGTCCTGCTGGACTTCTGCCCATACTGCAGAGGCAAAAATTATTTTTTCATTGAAAAATAGTGTTTCATCTGAGATGTTGGGATCCCTGCTTTCCAAAGTGCCCCTCATGGTCTTGCTATTGATTGGTCAGGGGGCTCCAGTCTCTCACATGCATCTCTAGAAGCCCCTGTTTCTTCCCTGGTCCACCCAGAGGAACAGCTGCACTCTCCACACTGCACACACCACAGTGGACCCCTCACGGAACTCTCATCAGGATGGAAATGATTCTACTCACTTTCCCTCCTACAGTCACTGCTTTCTTCATGGCTGGGTCCCCATGGCCATGAGGACATCAGTGCCTGGGTCACACCCTGGCTCAGGTGCACCTGCCCTATGGGAATGCTGTAACTTGTTTCAGCAAACTCTGCTATGAAGCTGGAAACCCTTTAAGAAAAGAGGATATCTTCATTTTCATGTTAACAAATACAGTGAATTCCACTAAACTTCAGGCACCACTAATTTCAGAGTTGAAAAAGATCAATTGGGCAATTAAATGGAAAGTTTCAAGTCAAAAGGGATTTTTTAAATGATACAAAGACAGTTTGCACTGAAAATATTAATTAAGACTTATTGTACCCCGAATAGAAGAGGGAGAGACCCCAGGAGGGTGGTGCTTGATGGGAGGATCCATCCTGGAAAGGCAGTTGGGGGCTGTGGACTGAATTATGCAGCCATCTGAAATCAGGGACAGGTAACTAATTACAAGTGTCTTTCCTGAGCTGTGTCCCTAGAAGTAGTGGGGAAAGACTGGGTATGTTATTAGAGTAATTGGGAATAGAAGTTGAAAACAGCATCTTTATCTGGTCTCAGTGCCCTACAGAAAGTCCCCTCTCCCTCATCAATTTTAACATTTGGTCTTAGCTATTATGGCACACAATTCTATGGTTTAATCCCACCAGTTGGATGGGCTGAGGAAATGGGCTGGGATCAAAAGAACTGGATGCAACATTAAATTAAGAAAACAGAGAAGAAACAACACAAGACACAGATATAAATTTCTCAAGTAGAGGGTGTAACTGCTCTGTGACCACAACTGTCCTCTTTCATGCTGAGCAGTGCTGAAAAGAGAGTGTGCTCCCAGAATCTCTTTATTTTAAAGGGAGGATACACAAAGCAGTTACAATGGAATGTTCTTCACCAAATAAGGCAGGCAATGGTATTTTGAAAGATGGACACTTGCCTTGTGATGTCTTGTGGTCAGCAGATTGATTGACACCTTGGCACATCACAGCCATCTCAGGTGCTGTGCAGGATCACAGGCAGAGTGAGAGGAAAGGCCCACTTATGACACACAGCTGAATCACCATTAAATGCCAGACCTGTCCCCTCAGATGGCTCCAATGTGCATAGCTCACATAACAGTGCATGGACAGCATGTAACACTATAATGTATGATGTTCTCTAATATGAAATTTTTCTCTAAAAAATCAATGAAAGTTTTCTATGAAAATTTCAATGAAATTTTTCTATGAAGACAACTAGTGAGCCTGTCTGCCAGGATGCACAGTGTAGAAATATTATCTTTAATAATGTGGTGTTTTGCTATGTTTGGGATAAAATCTGTGCCATACTGAAAAATAACTGGGTGGAAAAATATTTTTTCTATATTTAGTGGAAGTTATTAACAAAATGTCAAAAACTGAGATCTGAATCTATATACTTTTTATATTTCTTTAGTTACAGTTGGACACAATGACTTTATTGTATTTATTTATTTTTATGTGGTACTGAGGATCAAACTCAGCACCTTGCAGGTGCGAGGCAAACACTCTACTGCTGAGCCACAATCCTAGCCTGTTATATCTGTATTTTGATGCTGAGATTTTTATGCCAAAAATTATTGTTGAAAGTTGAACAAGCAGTTAAAATACACTTTATGCTAAGATGCAGATAACACACTGGGAATAAGCAGATTCAAGACCAAGTAATAATTCATGGACGTTATCCTGGTGTCAAATACCAACTTTCTCTCTTAACCTAGCACCTCTGCATGAGCTCACTCCAGGAGTCGCAGGGGTTGTCTCAATCAGGTAATGTCAAGGGGGATTGACTTAAATGGATTAGCAACATCAAATGGCACAGGTAAGGTGAATGTCCCCACAGTGTGGCCAGATGGGTGGATCAAGATATTAGATACTGGAGAAGAGCATATGGTCACAATCTACATGTGGACAGAGACATGACCTTCTCAAAAATCTGTGTGTGGACTCCTGGAGAGCTACTCAACTGAGGGCCTGGAAGGAGAAGACAGAAAATCAGAGACAAAGTGATCCTGAGAGGATTCAGGCAGATGTGCTCCTGGAGTGGGTTCTGTGTGTGTAGAACTTTACGGATTATATGAAACAGCAGAGAAACCCTGCCATAGAGGAGAGCTATGTTCCCCTGTGAGCTAGAAGCCTCCTATCCTCCAGTGAGATTGTCTGGTCTCTGTGTCCCCCTCACTAACACCATATTCTCACAATCCATCCTTGGTCAAGTGGAGGCAGGGGTGGGGGTCATGACAAGAGCCACGTCTTTCCACCACCTCTGCTGGTGCTGCTGGTCATCAGTGATCACAGCGTATCTGATTTCTCAGCATCAGAATCAAATGTCACCAGCCAACTGTGGGAAGGAGTTTCACATCACCATCACCTGGAGTGCTGTGGTGCCCTCCTCTTGGAACACACCTGTGTCATGGGTCAAGTTTGCCTTTCCTGCCCATGGCACTCTGAGGAGCTTCAGCATCAAGACACTCAGAGAGGATGTGGTTGAGACAGGAATCTTCACAACAGGACCAGGAACAATACGTGCATGATAGTGGCTTCCACTTGTCCTCTAAACAAAGTGTCCCCCACAACCCACTTATGGAGGACTTCCTGCAGACTGTAGGAGTCTCCCTCAAGATGCACTTCATCTTTAATAAGATGTCCCTGATGGCAAGAAGGAATGTCTTAGGAAGTAAGGGGTGTGTGACTTTCTACTCTTGCAACTCTAGACCCCACAGGGTAGCAGGACTTGATCCCAGCACTAGAATGACTCCCTGACTCTACTACAGAATTCCTTAAATTGTATCCTAAAGCTTTATTAACTCAGCACCCATCAGACAGCACTCAACCAGAAATCTAAATTCTTTATGATTTGTGCCAAGATGTATAATTCAACTATAACAAGAAGGTTTATGCTCCTCACTTGGTGGTTGAGAGGAAGAGGTCTGGGTGAACACCAGGACTGAGGAACTGTGATGGACACTTGTCAAAAGAACATGAGGGAGAACATAGGGAGGACTTCTTAGTTTTCTGCTCCATGACACGCTGTCCTCAGGATCATGTGCCATGTTTGGTGTTTGATTTCAGATCTGGTAGCCAAAACTCACTGCTTTAGACAAAATTTACTGCAAGTGGGAGAAAAAGACAATTAATTTAAAGTGACTGTTTCTGCTCTTCTTTTAACTGTGTTATGGTTTGGATATGAGGTGTCCCTCAGGGAGCCATCTGTGCAAAGCACAAGGGGATCTTCTCTGGGCAGGCAGCCAGGGAGATTTTAGGAAGCCTTAGGAAACATCCATGGCTCCCCCACACAATAGATTGCCCAAGGCACATGACCTTCACCTTTGCTCTGCTAGGAAGGTCTCTCATGGTACCAAGGGAAATGGCCATAAACCATTGGGAACTAGACAGCCCACCTTTGCAACCTTTTTTGGAGAAAAACATTCCATGGAAGGCCTTTGATGTCCCACAATATAAACAAAGTAGGCATGGGTTCCATTTTGACAGAGTATGTAATCTCACTTGATCCCTATGATCTGCTTGCCCCCCCCCCAACCCCTGCTTTTGGAAATCATTTTCCTTGTCCTGTAGTTTTTCAACATTCTATTTTTCTGAGGTTTCATTTCTCAGCCAGCCCATCCCATTGAGGGGAACCCCATTCCTAGTGCCCATGCAAGACACATGGGAGACTGTCCCCATAAAGGTCCTCTGGTAATGTAGGAATATTCATAGATGAAATGACAAGATTTTGAGAGCTGAGCCTGAATAGTCCTTCCTGGCCTGAATGGACTAACTGGGTGGTGACTGAGGGCAGGTGGGAGTGGATGAAGGAGGTGGTCACTAGGGGTGAGCCCTAGAAGGTGCATCTTCCCTGAGGCCCTTCCACTCTCTCCTTGCACTTCCTGGCCACCATGGGTGAAGCAGCTCTCCTCCTCCACACCCTTATGCCCTGATGTTCTGCCCACCTTGGCCCAGAGCAATGTGGTCAGCTGACCATGGAAGGAAATTCTGAACCCATGAGCCCAAATAAACTTTTCCTGCCCTACATTAGATTTGTACTGAATTTTTACCACAACAAAGAAAAAACTGACCAACATAGACTAGTGATTAGAAGGATTTGCCTTGAATTCAGGCATCTTTTGCCACTAAGTGCTTCCAAGGAGGTTTCTAGGCCTAGTAGAAAAATAAACACTTTCCCTGGGTGGGTCCTGCCCTTCTTTAAGTCATAAATCACAGCCCTGGCCTGTATTAGGTTCTTGTCAGTCATTCAGAATTTCTAGAACTGTGATGTGACCCAATTCCCAAAATGTCCAGGTAGCAAAAAAACAAAAACAAAAACACTCATCTTCATAAAAACCTGAATAACCTTCTATGAATGAGAAAGATCAGTCAGTTCACATTAGCACTGAGTTAAAATGTCCCCATGGATTATCTGAACAGGATTTTAAATCAGCCACAATAAAAGTGCATCAACCAGCAATTGCAAATGTCTCTGCAACAAATGAAGAAAAAACAGAAAGCATCACTGGGGAACAGAACCTGTGGAAGGTCAGAAAAAGGAAAGTTCCAGAACTGAATACTCCATTCACCATAATAAGAGCCCAGTGGGGAGCTGAGCAGGTGAATGGAGCAGACAGAGGAAGGAAGCAGCAGGAGGGACAGCCATGGTCACAACCAGCTAGAGAACCCTGGAGACAGCCTAGTGGGCCAGGGAACAGGGACTCAGATGACCAGGATGTGCCTGCCAGCTCATCCCACAGCCACACTGCCAGCTTCTGAAGACAGAGACAGACCTTAAAAGCTGGGAGGGAAAAGCGACTCCTTAGCTTTATGGGAGAAGCAACTGGAATGAACAGAGAATTTCTTCCCTGGAAACAGGGAGGACAAAGGAAAGGACACACTTTCAAATGTTGAAGAAAAAGACTGTGGACCCAGAACTCTAGATCCAGGAAATGTTCCTAAGGAACCACAGTAAACACCATATCCCTCAGTTGTAGAAACATGAAGAGTGTGTAGCTGACTCCAAAGTGGCTGCAGGGGGCTCTATAGAGAATAGAGACATGACAGGGGCAGGGACCTTGAAACACAGGATGGGGAAGGACCATAAAGGATGGACAAGTGACAAGCATTTGATAGCTGGGTCTGACCATTGCACATTGTGGACATTTGTCAAAACATCACTGTGACATCCCAGGTCACCAGGGAAAAGCAAAGTAAAATACATGAGAAAACATCCCCCCTGAGGGATGGCCAAGTCCAGAAGGGAGCACCACACAGGCAGCAGTAGGTGACCCATCTCTGCTGCTGAGCTGGTCCTGGCTACAGTCACAAGCCACTCCCAGCAGCTGAGTGTTCTGGGGAATGTCTACAAGCTATCACCAAGATGGAGACAGGATGTGCAAGACAGTGTGACAGATTCTGATAACACTAGGCATTCTGCTATGAAACTAAAGATGGTGAACATACACATCTAAAAATAATTAAAATTCTGTACCTAAAAACTTACAGGACCTGTGTTCAGCATTGAAAATTCAGAGGACACAAGTCTGCCCTTCAGTAGGGGAGTAGATCAATACTGTTATAGAAGGCAGAAAATAGAATATCACTCAGCACTGAAGAGAACACAGCGATCAAGCTGGGTGCAATGATGCTCACATGTATCCCCAACACCTAGGAGGCTGAGGAAGGAGGATGACAAGTTTAAGGCAAGGTTTTCCAACTTAACAAGGACCTAACAACTCAAAGAGACCCCTGTCTCAAAATTAAAAGTAGGACTGTGAATGTAGCTAAGTGGTAGCACATGCCTGGATTCAGTACAAAGTTTGAGGAAAAATTTAAAAAGAACAAAAGAAAGAAAACACCTACCTATCACATCATGAAAACCCCTGGAGGAAGCTTCCATGCACAGCACTCAGGTGAGAGCCATTCTGAACATCCTCCATGCTGTGAGTGCCAGGCAGGTGTCACTCAGCCCAGGTGGAACTATAGGATGGAAAATCATGAAGGAATGCAGCAGAGAGGGAGGTGAGGAGCAGCTGGGACTCACATAGTGGGAAGGTGGGACCTGCACTGTGCCAGGCCACACTGCTGGACACAAGTCACTGTCCACTTTTCTATTTCCATAGAATGCACAAAGTGACCCTGGTGTGACCTATACACATGGGCAGAGATTGACAAATTGTAATAGAAGCAACAGAGTGGGGGTGGTGGCGGAGGGGCTGTGGGAGCAGGGAGGACACAGGAGAACAATGTACTTCACCCCAAATTTGCTGGGGACTTAAACTGAACTCAAAAATAAAGTCTAAAATATTCCCTTTAGAATACATGGAGAGGCCTCTATGCTGCACAAACCCTGATACTACCTAATTCAGTCTCTTCAGGTCTTAAATTACTTTCTTTATCCTACAGTGAGCTCATTGCCTGCTGGGGCTCATTGAAGTGTCAGGGTGCAGGGGAGCCCCCCTGGATCATCTGACTGACCCTTCTTGTAGTGCTCAGGGCCTGGCTGCCTCTGAACAGTGCCCTCAGCTGGTGCAGGCATCAGGAGGAGCAGCTGGGGCAGCCCAGCCTCACACTTCTGCTCCCTGGGAGGTTTTTGTCATGGTCTGTGTCACTGTGGGAGGGGAACTGCTAACTTGTTGACAGTAATAAGTGGCAACATCTTCAGGCTCCAGGCTGCTGATGGTGAGAGTGAAATCTGTCCCATATCAACTGCCACTGAACCTCGAGGGGATCCCAGGTTGCAAAGTGTTTGCACAATAGATGAGGAGCTTAGGATCTTGCCCTGGTTTCTGCTGATACCGGTGCAATCTATTGTTAATGCCCTGACTGGCCCTGCAGGTGATGGTGACTCTGTCTCCACGCGACTCAGACAAGGATGGAGACTGGGTCATCATGATGTCACATCTGGCATCTGCCATTGGAAACATAAAAAGAAATATCCTTGTAAGTAGTGATGTTACAAGAGGACTTTCCTGAGTATCCAGGAATCACTGACCACATTGTGGTTACTAAATCCCGAGTACTATCCCTCCTTACCTGGGAGGCAGAGCAGCAGGAGACCCAGGAGCTGAGCAGGGACCCTCATGGCCATGCTATGTCCTGACTGGGACTGACTCCAGTACAAGATGTGAGCAGCCTCTTAAGCAGTCCTCAGAGCATGGGCTGTGCTGTGGGTACATGCAAATCAGCAGGGCTGGGCAGGCTTGGCACAGCTGCAGGGAGGGCTCCTCTCAGTCACTCAGCACAGAACCATCATCCCTCCATGTTCGAGGGCAACACAGATACTCTGCTTCTCTATGAGGCCATAAGACTACTTCTGTCTAGCACCCCTGAGTAGGTTGTTATCTTGATCTCTTCCAAGTTCAGTGCTTGCTTTCTCCCATCTATGACAGGGGCTGTCCATGATGGCATAATCCCAGACACTGCAAGACAGTTTACCAGCTACTTTCCATTGCACTTACAGAAACACATAGAAGCTTTCTTTTTGCTCTCATTCCCCAATACTCATGTTTTGAAATAGAGAGGGAATAAGAAAACATGGGGAGTCACACTTTATAATGGAGGGTGTCATCTGCTTTTACTCTATCTCATGAGTACAGCTAAGAAAGTTGTCTTCCTCCATTTATGAATGCTCTGCCCAACTACTTCCACCCAAAGCCAGGGATTATCTTCCCTCCCATTTGAGGAGCATGAGCTTTCTCTCTATCTCAACTTGAGATGATATATGTGCATGACTTGTATTCCCTGGCTGCTCAGAGCATTGCTCCTATTCTCTCTCCTCTTTCAACCCAAGTCACTGCCTTCAGAAGTAGAGATCCTATGTCCACCAAGTGCCACTGATATTCTATTGTGTTCCCTAAACTGCATATTTCACATCTCAAATGTCAGTCAGCTCCTAATAGATTTTGGGTACCAGGAAGATTCCCAGGGATGCATGTGGGTTTGTGAAGCCTGCCTGGGGACTTGCAGTCTCAGTGGGGTCCTGAGGATGTCCCATATGGGGGAGTGGTAGTTTTATCCAGGTGTGGGTGTCCAAGAGAGGTGAGACAAGGAGGGCACTTGGAGGGATAGGAGTCCCCTGAGTAGGAGACAGCCCAGGCATGATGAGAAAGACAGCCACGCAGGGAGACAGTTAGGATGGTCACCAAAGAAGGGTGTCAGAGTAGAGTGAGTGGGTGCAAGGAGGGGTAGGTGAGGATGACAGCTGGGGACTAGTTTCGAACAGGGGTATCGTGATGATTTGGATGTGAGGTGTTTCCCAAAAGCTCATGTGTGAGACAATGCAAGCAGGTTTAGAGGAGAAATGATTAGGTTGTGAGGCTCTTAAGCCGATCAGTGAAATAACCCTCTGTTGGGATTAACTGAGTGGTAACTGTAGGCTGGTGGTAAGTGGGTGGAGGAGGTGGGTCATGAGGGCATATCTTTAGGATATGTATTTTGTATCTGGCAAATGGAGTATCTCTCTCTCTCTCTCTCTCTCTCTCTCTCTCTCTCTCTCTCATCATCATCATCATCATCATCATCATCATGTGAGCTGCTTCCCTTTGCCACACTCTCCTCCCATGTTTTTCTACCTCTACTCAAGTCCCAAGGAATGCGGCTGTTTGAGACCTCTGAACGCATGAGCCCTTAGGTAAAATCTTCCTCCCATAAAATTGTTCTGGTCATATCTTTTGGTCACAGCACCGAAAAAAGTGATAAAACAGGAATTGACCCAAAATGCCAATTCATTAATGATAACTATATCCAAGAACTCAGTGTTACAGAAAGGAGTTACTTATTTGAAAGAGACTAATTTAATAAAACTGATGATTTTAGACCATAATGAAAGATATCACTGTATACTCACAACTCTGGTAGAATAAGACATGAACACCTTGCAGAATTAGGTATATATGTCTCTATCTGTTAATACAGAAATAAGTAGATAATTTTTCTAATGTAGAATAAGTAGTCCTTTAGTCTCAAAAACACCCATGGTTTCTAAATACCATTATTCAGCAAAAAGAACCATCAATCCTTGAAAAAAATATCTATAACAGAATCTACAATAGGAACATGGAGATGGAGCCTGGTCCATCTGGGAACTAAGGGTACACTAAAGGAACAAGGTGGTCATAGCCTATCAAAACAGAAACCAATTTCAATGGGACTCCAGCTAGCTACACTGGAAATATTTGAGTATCAATTGAATCAATGATAATACATGCTATAAACCACTGAATAAAATACAAATCTACGAATTGATATTTCTATCTTAATGAAGAATGGGATATTTATGAAATATAAAGTATATTATCCACAAATCCCTTCTAATTGTGAAGGAATAAGTTCAGTGTGCAGCAGAGATTTCAGGTGACACCACCTGAATCAGGTTCACAGCTTTGCCTCTGGACATTCCTCTGTAGTATAGGCTGAAATGTTGGGGTTGTGACCCCAGTTACACAGGGTATGACAGATTGGGGACAGGGTGCTTGAAAGGATAATTATGAAAAGGGAGGTCTTCTGTCTGGTTTAATTTGATGTGCCCAGTGGCCTCATAGAAAGAGGAACTTAGAATTCAGATACACCTGGGAAAGACCATGTAACACATAGAAGGACCAACCCCTGGAACTAAGAGAGGCCCCGAGGAGAACAGCCTGCTGGTCACTTCCTCTCTACCTATAGATCCTATGACTGCTCGACAATACATTTTGCTATTCAAACCCCAGGTCAGTGGTCCTTTCTCATATTAGCACAGCAGGTACAATACCATAGACTGACTAATGAAATGTTATCAGTAGGGGACAGCAACTCCTACAGGAGACATCCTATAAGGCAATTGGTGTGTACTCTTCAAAAGTGACAAGATCCTGATGGTCAGGGAAACTCTGCAAGTGTTCCTGACAGAAAGAGTCTGGAGACCTGCCACTGAGGACTGCATGTGAACTGGGACAGTAGCACGTCCTGACCAAAGGGAGATAGGGACAGCTGACAGGATTTGAGGTGAACTTGATAACTGGATGCACAACCTGCTAACGGTGATATCTAGATTTATTGTGGTGTTGGCTTGTGTAGGAGAACATCATCGGGAGGAGGCACATAGTAAAATATAGTGGACCATCAGGTCTAAGCTGACTCTCAAATGGTTTCAGGGGGGAAGAAGAACTTTGTGCTGTTCATGAATGTCTGTAAGTTTGAAGTTTCCTCAAAAGTTTTTCAAAAATGAAACATCTATTCCCGAAAAAAGAGACAGGTTTTTCTTATCAATTTGCAATAACCCTTACCTGTTCTTATTGCCATCTGCTATTGTCTGTTCCCAAGGGATGGAGCTGGAGTATTGGTCGCCAAACTGGTGGTATTAGGAGGTGGTAGAATTTTTAGAATCTGGACCTACTGGGAGGTCTCTAGATTAGTGGGGGCTCTGGACTCAGAAGGATTGTGTCCAACCAGAAGGAAGCCTTGGACTAAGAAGAGCAGAGACCTGACCCTAACAGAGGACATCCACCCAGGGCCATGGGGCCCCATGGAAGTTCAGTGGCAGTGGTTCAGGGACAGAATTCACCCTCACCATCAGCAGCCCCAGGCTGATGACCTGGATGGATTTTGCTGTCCTCTGTGCTCTCTGCTCCTGCCACAGTGCTTTGGCCTCCCTCACACATCCTCCCCAAGGCCGTGGTCAGCCAGTGTGGGCTGCACACACTGCTTCCTTCCTGCTCAGCCCTGTTTCTCATCATTGTATCAAAGTCTCAACTCCAGCATGGTCATGGAAGAATGCGCAACTCTGGAGAAGATTGAGTAGAGCAGCCACCCTGAGTGTAGAGCACCAGGAAGACTTTGCCTGCTTCTCTGTGGGGACTGTTGGGAACTTGCTTTTAGGTGTTCAGCATGTCTGCCTCCCTGACATCTCCATACAGTTTTATTTACATTTCTGGTCAACGTGAGGCTCCCACTGCATCTTGTGGCCCAGGGCCAGGGTGCTCAGGCCCTGACAGAGCAATTCCTCTCCTGTGCCTGATGACGCTGCCCTTGACATTTTGCTCTTGTTGATGTCACATTGCCTCATGGCTTCCTCACCCAAGAGCTTTCCAGGCTCAATGCGCAGAACCTTATTTTCCTACTGTCTCCACCAGACTTAGTCAGCCTCTCTAACCACCATTGCCCAGCAGCCCCTCCAGTCAGCTGCTTCTGGTCTGAGTTTTGCTTTTGCTCTGTGCTCTGTTGAAGAATTGGATTTTTTCCTTTCTATCCCTCTAGGTCATGTCCCACTTCCTCTGCCAAGGCCTTCTCAGTGGGTGTAGCCTGTGGTGCTCTCTGTCAATGCCCTCAGCCTGCTCTATTATCTGTGTCCACAAGTGTCTCATGCCTGTGACTTGTCTGTCAATCGTGGGTCACATCCAAACTTGAAATTCAAGCCCTGTGGTCAGTTTTCCACCCTTATCTTGCCTGGTCTTACCTTACTAGTTTCTAGGACACATAATCACAAAATTGGGTTAGGGTCTCCTATGTGTGCTGCACTGTTCTAAGTAATTAACTGTGATGAAAATATTAGTAGACAGAGCTGGACATGTGGTGTATGCCTGTAATCCCAGTTACTTTTGAGGCTGAAGCAGGAAGATGGTAGGTTCAGGGCCAGCCTCAGCAACTTTAAGAGGCTCTAAGAAAATTAGCAAGATGCTGCCTCGAAATAAATAAATTAAAAAGGGCTGACATTTGGCATACACACACACACACACACACACACACACACATACACACACACACACATGGAAATAATCTGAACTTCAGTCCATCCTAAAACACTCTAGTTCCTAATAAATAATTTTGATTTGAAAAATCTATGGTATTTTTTGTGATGAATACAGAAAAGAAAAAGGAAGCTTGAAGAATGTGTGAGGTCCATTCTTCATCCCCCAGTAGCTCTTCTTTAGTCTTATTGCTGGAAGGAGAGACTCTCTTGGTTTTTTAGGAAGGGTAGTTTGACCACCGTAACAAAGAACCACCAGTGACCATGGCTGCAGTCCCTTGGCAGCTCACCAGCAGTAGGTTGTTCTCATTTTCCTGTCATTCTACACCCACGGCCAAGGTCTTCTTTGCAACACACTTGGGCAGTTCAATCTTATATTCGTCCTAGGGTTATAGTTGCAAAACAAAGTACAGTAAGCTGTACAGTTACTCCATCTTTGCTGCTACTGGAAATCTAATTGTGGCTTTCCACCCTCCCATGGCCAATCTCTCTCCTCTTAAGGTCGTGTACTGGAGATGCATACAGTAGTGGTGAAGAACCTTCAAGAATTACAGAAACTTTATTTGTGCAGGTGAAAGATGAAGAAGGCTGGATATAGGTCAGGTTTAGAGAAAAAGATCAATAGGAGATTTTCTGTACAGAAAGTCAAAAGAAAACAAGAGAAAGTTAAGTAATAAAAGTCTGTCCATTAAATTTTCTCATTGGCATCATTTCTATTAGGAAAATTCCTCTGGTTTTCAAAGACAAAGAGACTCTGAGTTTCCTGGACCCATTAATGTGTTTTATGTCAAATTCCTAGGATTGATTAGATATGAGCACAAAAGTAGAAATAAACTCTCTAGACCTTCTTGAAATTTTGTAGTAAATTGAGCAACATAAAGAAAACATTAATTATTTTACATTAAATTTTGACATTACAGTTAAAAGTGATATGGAAGTTTAATTATCACAGCTGCTTCTCTCTCACTTGGCCCCTGTTGGAGACACTGCAAATGGACCAATCAAGGTTCCAGATTGCTCATGTTGCAGCCTGGGTGGAGGGTGCAGAGTAGCATCCTACAAGATTTTTTAAGCTGAGGGATAATGAAGGCCCTGGGAAGAAATTGAAACATCACAAAAAAAAGCCAGGGGACAAGACACACAAATGATGCCAATAGTTGGTTGTCCAAGGAATGTTTTCCTCAAATTTTCTTACACTGCATAAAAAAGGATTCTATTATGAACCAAAATTATTGATCTTCCATGGCACCCTGGGTTACTGAAATGGCTCACAGACACAAAATGTTCTTGCATAGGTTAAGATGGGATACATAGAGTCTCAAGCCTTCAGTTATCATCAAAAATGAGGTAAAAAACAGAATACAGTCTTTTGTCTACATTCCATAAAAAGTAAAAGTTGCACCAGTGCTAAAAATATTCCCAGACCCTGAAGATAAATTCTGATGGGTGTCAGAGGTTTGTGTCCCTGGAATGACCTTGAGAAGGTAAATTGAATGAAGAATAGCACAGTAACATTAGGGCATCTGTCTTCCAACAGAGGGCCTGGCTTTGTGTTTGGGACTGACTCTGTGGGGACTAGATTGGCTTCACAGAAAGCAGAAAGCACATCCCAGCCTCTCCACTGTTGGGAGTGTAGATGGTGTAAGGACATATGACCCTCTGCTCATAACTGAGTTGGGCTGCAGAGCAGGAGGCTGGTTGACAGGACCCCTAGATCCAGTCCTGCCTGCTGTGTGCACTGGGACAGTGTGACTAGTCACCAGCTCCTTTGTTGCCCTTAGAGTTGATGATGACCTTATCACTTTAGAGACCCACCCAAGTTATGATCACTGGGTAGCAACAGAATATTCCAGAATTTGAAAATATCTTTGAAAGTGTATCTAGCTATAGGTACAGATGTAGATCAGTGATAGAACATTTGCATAGCCTGCAAGAGGTTCTGGTTTCAATTCCCACAAAACCACAAAAACAAAAAAACAAAAGACAGAAAAAAAATACATATATACATATATTAACATGAAAAACATACATATAACAATAAGTCTATTAATTTTTATCCTGTATCTAAAAATTGTCCATTTTTCACCAATTAATGTATCTTTGAATTCTCTGAAGGCCATGACTATATTTGATTCCTTCAATAAATGACTCTCACTATATTCTTTTTACTTTATATCATTTAAAAATATTTTAGAACAAGTATTTCCATTTCCTGCCTAGTCCACATCACCTACTCACCTAACCACATTCAGTATATGCAGATCAGCCTCACCTGCTGGGAGAGAACTTGGGTTTCTCAGCTCTGACCTTCAGGGACAAGGAAAATGACCTACCTGGAAGCTGAACACTGACTGTTCCCTGCTCTGAGTAAGACCCAGGATGACGACCCCTCTGCCTCTGGAGCCTGTGGGGACACATTGGGTTTTGACTGAGCAGACAGAGACCCTGCCTGACCGACACCAGGGATTGTATTTAAATCCCTAGGCAACAGTTACATTCCAGGCTCAAGCCACTCCTTCTTTCTTGTTTCTGGTGACACCTTCAGCTAAAGAGCAATACCCTCAGTGGAGACAACCTCCTGTGTCCTTCTGCACCAGGCTATCCCTTGCTTTTACAAAACCCACCTGCATTCTCTGAGAGTGATAACAACTTCACATGCATTATTGGTTGGGATGATATAAAACCCTAACATTAAGGGATGGAAATCACTCCCCAATTCACCTACATCCCTAGAGTATAACAGCCACAGAACCCTTCTCCATACAGCATCTCACAGAGAGAGGAAATTCAAAAGAAGAGGTCACAGAGTCCCTTGGGAAGTGCTTGAGGTTCACCAAGTAGTGTGTGGCCAGCCCCAGTTGTCACGCAGTGAGGCAAGAACAGGTGTCTTGTTAGAGCAACAACAGCCCAAGCCATTTTCTTTGGTTCACAAGTTGCATCATTTGGGGATCCAGGCTGTCTGGAGCATCTGAAAGGCAACATTCTAGGACCTGTGAGGAGCAACCTGTAGGTCAGCTCTCAGAGATGAGCAGGGGCTCTCCTGCATAGGTATGGCTATTCTAGGATCCAGTTGAGGGGTGCAGAGGACCATGGGCCACTCTCGCTAACCTTGATGACTCTCAGTATCTCTGGTAAATTTTGTTGTGGACATCATGATTTGCCATCACATTTTTCTTTCTGGTTACTCAGAGCAAAACCTAAAATGGAGGTTACTCTTCCAGTGAGCAGCAGGGCTGACCCTATGTGAGTGTTGCTGTTAGGCCTGCTCTACCATGTCGGGTCCCACTGAGTGTCCCACCCAAAGAAGTTCTGTGCAGCACCCCTAGGCTCCTCACTGGGGTTGAGAGTCATGACTTGGCCCCAGACCTACTGCCACTGACCTGGGAACCAGGAATGTAAGCAAGGAAGCTTCATGTGAAAGAATATTTACTTTAGCCAAAGTGACCATGGTACTCATAATTCAGGAATGCCTCCCATCCCTTGAACTAGGATATGCCCGGAAAATACATTCTTAAGATGCTCCAAAACAACCCATTAACTTGACCAAGGAGGACACTAGTGTAGATTGGGAAATTTACTCATGTCCTTCCCCTGTCACCCACTCTATTGTGCACAGTGAGCTGAAGGGTAAGGATGGAAAGCACAGGTGGATCCTGTTTGAGTCAGGGCCATGCCAACACTCTCTGAGGCCTGGGGGACACATGGCCATGGAAGTTCCAAGTCTTCTGTAGAGACCAAAACTGGCCTCCAGAGAGAGAGGTGATCCTCAGGTGGGTAAGGTCACTTCAGATCTGTATTTCCTTCTGCATGATGATTGTGACAGAGCAGGTACTTAATTCTATCCTGAGCAAGGTCCTCCTGTGTGAGCCTGAGTACGCAGAGTGGGGTGGATACACTAGGAAGGGAAGGGACTTTCCTCCTGAGGGCAGAGGTGAAACAGGAAAATCTAGGGGGAGGGAGGGTGGAGGGTGTGTGCACATTGGTGTTGGTTTTGAGTGGGTTGTGATTGAGTGTGGTTGCCACGGTATTAGGTCCTATACATGAAGGCTTTGTAAATACCTTATATGGGAAAAGTGCCTTTGCAAATGGAAATTATGGATATTTAAATATTAGAGATTACTCTGTGTTAACCAGGCATGCCCAAATGTAAGCCCAATGTCCTAATAAAAATCAGGTAAAAACGTAAGAGACATTTTACATACATGGAAGGATGACAGTCAAGGGTGATAAAGGGTGAGACAGAGTCATGGGGCTGCATCCTCCAGAGCTGGAGTTTGAGGACCAGACCGTCCCCTGTCACCTCCACACCTGATGTTGGCCACTGGGACACTGACCCGAAGCAATGTGGGGCATGGTAGTAATGCCGCTGTGACCTCCAATCTCTGGTGAGTGTTTATAGCAGGTATTGGGAACTCACACCCATGGGGCTCAGGGAACACCAGACTATGGCTGGTGGTATCCTCATCAACATCCTAATGCTCTACAGGAATGGACACTGGAAGTTACTCTGGTAGGAAATACAGCATGTGGAACCCGACAGTGCAGAGAAGCACCTGCTTTCTGTAGAATGAACACTGGTGGTGGCCATTTGAAGACATTTCACTACTGGGCCATCACACAGTGTTCTAACTTTGAGATATTCAAAGGGACTTAACTCAAACTCTATTACTGTGTGTTTTTAGCATTGTATTTCAAGGTTAGTCATTTGGATTATTTCAGGACACCCTCTGATATTTTTACTGTGGCTTTCTTCAGAGGCGGGAACCAGTCATCCCAGCACAGTGGGGTCAACAATGTCACGTGGACTCAGAGGGCTGGGGCTGATTCTGAAGCCAGGTCTGTCTGAATTTAGATGCATTTCTTCCACGTGGCCACAGTCTTCCCAAAGGTGCAGCATGACCTGTGAGTTGGGAGGAGAAGATCCAGACTGAAGGCAGGGAATCTCAGCTCCCTGCTGCCTCTGCTCACTCCCTGCTGACCTGACCTGAAACTCAGGACTCTGCAGGTTCTTCTGCAAAACACAGCCTACAGCTCTCCTACCTGCCTTCATTCCAGATGTGGGCAGGGGTATGCCTTCTACCACCCTGACCCTTCCTCCTGCCCTCCGCCCCCAATTCTGACTCATACCTCCCTCTCACTCTCCCCTGTGAATCTAATCCATACCCCTGACATGGAGACCAATGAGCAGAGAGCAAGCAAAACCCTCCTCTCTCCTCGGGTGCTGTGAGCAGACCCCACATGGGGGAGATTTATCTAGGTATTTCTACCTCAGAAGAGCTCTGGAAAGATTCTTTCTTAGGGGAAAAGATTCTCTGCCTCATGTCAAAGTACAAAACAAATGACGGTAATGTGACAGTGATTGGTGGGGCAGTGGATGGCCACTGTCAAGGGGTCTCTGTCCCTTCCCTTGCATCAGTCCCTACTGCTGCCCTCACAGTCATCCATCACCTCCTGGGCTTAGAGCAGCACAGTGGGTTATCTCAAGGTACTGGAGCTCAACTTCCCAGTGAGCTGAAACCAGGGCAGGAGGTCTGGGTGCCTTCTGCAGGCGCCTGAGGAAAGAATCCAGCTCCAGGCCTTCCAGCTGCTAGGTTCTCTCATTTCCTTCTCCTGGCCCTTCCTCTGTCTCTCAAGACTTCTCACCATTGTCCCATCCCCTGACTGTGACCATCATTCCTTCCCACACTAAGGACCCTAGTGATCATATTGGTCTTCTACAGAATATTCACAAAAATCTCCAGGTCTTGAATATTTAATTTAATCCCACCTCCCTTTGTTGATGTAAGGCAATATTCCTAGAGTCTCAGGATCAGAACATGAGTGTTTATTGATTTCCTATAGAATGTCTCAGTGGAGGCAATTCCTTGTCATTTGGAAGTCATAAAAGTGCATCATTCATTGTCTCCTGCAGGTGACACATGGAGGCAAGGGAAGAGGAGAATCACCTGGTGAGTACTAGAGTCCATGGGCAGCTTCAGAAAACAACCTCAGGCCTTCTGCACAGCTCTGAGGACCCCAGGATTGGGCACTTTTTAATTTCAATAGAATATTCTCTCTGGATTCTGAGTGAGCAGAAGGGATCCCTGTTTCTTCTGTCAGCTTCTCTGACTACCAGACCCCAGGACATTACAGGGTGGATTAGATGTCTGTTTTTAATCACCCAGAAAATTCCCTATTGGAACACCAATAGGGGCTTGTGTTTTGATATATGAATCCAATGGAAACCATAACCAAATTCCCCGTGTCTAAAAAAATGCTTTCATTGATTTCAGGGGAGCATAGTCATGTCTGTTTCCCTTGGGCTGTGAAGGAGCAAGGAGTGGGGATACAGAGAATCCTCTTTGGCTCTTTCTACCAAAAGCTCCCAGTGACCCTCAGAGCCTGGTGCCTCTAGGAAGTGCCCTCATCAGGTGGAGGCAGCAGGAGGAGCAGCTGGGGCAGCCCAGCCTCACACTTCTGCTCCCTGGGAGGTTTTTGTCATGGCCTGTGTCACTGTGGGAGGGTAAGGGTTATACTGCTGACAGTAATAAGTGCCAAAATCTTCAGGCTCCAGGCTGCTGATGGTGAGAGTGAAATCTGTCCCAGATCCACTGCCACTGAATCTTGAGGGGACCCCAGATTGCAAACTGTTTGCAAGATAGATGAGGAGTTTAGGAGCTCGCCCTGGTACCTGTTGGTACCAGGCTAAACCTATGCCAATACTCTGACTGGCCCTGCAGGTGATGGTGACTCTGTCTCCCAGAGATGCAGACAGGGAGGAGGTAGGCTGTGTCATCTGGATGTCACATCTCACACCTGACATTGAAAACATATGAACAAACAAAAAAAATATTCATATTAAAGGGCACTTCTATGTTTGGCCAGCAATGCTGAACACAGTAGGCTGATTAATTCCCCAGTGCTTTCCCTCCTTACCTGGGAGCCAGAGCAGCAAGAGCCCTAGGAGCTGAGTAGGGGCCCTCATGGTCATGCTGTGTTCTGTCTAAGACTGACTCCTTCACAGGATGTGACTGGCATATTAAGAAGTCCTCAGGACAGTGTGCTGTGCTGTGGCACATGCAAATCAGCAGGGATGGGCAGGGCTTGACAAAGCTGTAGGGCTGGCTCCTGCCAGTCACTCAGCACAGGTTCACAGTGTCCAAGTGTCTCTAGAGTAAACAGGCCACCTTGGACTGTGGATAATGTGCTTCTTTTGAAAAATAAAGGACTACATCCTCCTTGTGCCCTGAGTGTAGAGTATTACTTGATCTCTTGAAGGTGGACATGTGCTTCCTTGATCTCCATTTCATCCTGACAGGGGCTGTTCAACAGGACAGAAATCCATTAACTGCAAGTAAATTAAATGAGGGTTGCATGAGCCCCTACAGATATTAGTGAGATGAGACCAGCTCCTCTTTGGTCCATTTCCCTTGTGCCCTTATTGTGAATGAGAAAATCAAAATAAATATGGGGGGTCACAATTTATAAGAATGAGCAGGATCTGTCCTCATTTACTCTTCTTCTCATCTCTACCTAACCAAGAGATTGTCCCTGAATGCTGTGTCCCTCTACATACATCAAAGTCATTCAATGTCAGGAAGTGTTTCTGTTCACCAGAGGAATAAGAGTGACCATCTTATCTCTGCTTGTGATTATCTATATCCACATTTAATCTTCCTTGGATTTACAGATTACAGCTCCTCCTCTGTATTATATAGTAATCATATCAAAGTCTTCAGAAGCCGAGGTTCCCTCTCTGCCCTACTCCTCATGGACACCCTTGAATCTACAAAGTTCCCGGAACCTGCATATTCTAATCTTGTCCATCTCTTCTAGTTCAGAATGGAGCAGAGTTATTAATGGCTGCCTGCAGTGCCCCTGGATTTAAGCAGGGTAAAGTGATAAAGAATCAGGTAAGAAAGTGAAAAAGAGTTCAGAAGGGAATGAAGACAAATGTTAGTTCTGGAGACTGTCCCCACTCCTCCAATACACCACCACACCTGCTGCACTTTGACACCACTTCTCAGCTATCTCAACTTTGTGCCTCATAGAGTGTCCCCCTCACCATGCTGGACTCTGTTCCTTACATAGGCATCTCATCCCTCTGAGTACTCTGCCCTTCCCTCTTTCTTGGATGCCCACAGTGAGCCAAAGGTACAACTAACCCCAATTAGGGGCACCCTCAGGACGAATGAGACTGCACTCACACATGTTTCTCCCTCGCCCTGCTTGAGGCCTGCAGTACTAAAACAGCCATTAGAACTGGGTTCTTTAAGGAACTGCAAGATACTTGGTGATGGCAGAAATGCACACTTAGGGATCTCAGGACATTCAAGTGCATCAACAAGCACTTGTTGGAGGAAGGACCTCCATCCCTGAAGACAGTGACTTGAGTTATGGGACTACAGTGAGCAGAAGCATGAACCTGAGCATCCAGGGTCAGCAGGCATGGACATGTGTAATCATGAGCAGCTAGGACAGAAGCTCATAGTGCTCAGATGGGAAGGGAGAAATCCCTGATCTTGGATGGCTTTGATGGAAGCAGTTGGACCAAGCCTTCAGAGATGGAGGAAGAAAGATGCTTAGCTGTACATGACAGCTGGGTCAGGTAGGTGACACTCTTTAAAAGAGATTACGACTCCCCATGTTTTCCTATTGCTTCCCTGAATGAACCACAGTGTCAGGGAATCAGAGTAAAGAGGAAGCTGCCCTGACCTCAGTGATATGCATGGGTACCAAGAAAAGGAGCTAGAACACTCATGCATATGATGGAATTGTGTCATAATGGACAGTTCCTGTCATAGATGGAATCTAGCAAGCTCAGAATGTGCTAAAGCTGGAGGACATGGAACCAGCAGGTCATACAGAGGGGGAAAGACTGAGGCTGTTTGTTGTCCCCCCCAAAAAAAAATTAGAAAATACTCTGTTGGCAATTATGTGATGCCCATGGAAATGGGCAGACATTTAATTTCTGCTGAATGAGTGAGAAGAGCTAGTTCTACATCTGTGCCAAGCCCTGGCAAGCCCTGTGGATTTTCATGTGCCCAGCGTACAGCCCACTCCCTGAGGACTTTTTCTTTTGGTGGTCACATTCTATGCCGAAGTCAGTTCCAGTCAGGACACAGCATGGACATAAGGGTGCCCATATGACTCCTTGGGACCCTTCTATTTTTATTTGAAAGCAGAAACTTTCAACACTTGGGGATTTATCCAGCATAGTGGGGTCTGTTGTATTTGGTCTATAAACACATTCTCTCATAACAAGGATCAGTATGTGGATATTGGTTTTTATGTTTTCAATCTCAGATGCCAGATGTGACATCCAGATGACACAATCTTCATAAATGTAAGAAGAATTTAGTAGGAATTCTCCATAAATGGAGGAAAACAATTGTAGATCCAAGGGTGTCAATGAGGAGTTTTGGCAGAGAGGGGACCTCTTATTCTGAAGACATTGATCTGATTACTAAAGAATATAGAGAAGGAGCTATAGTCTGTAAAACCAAGGAACACCAAATGTGGATATAGATAATCACAATCCAGGTCTACATCTTAAAGAGACCTAATCACAATGTCCCACCAGGCAAGTCAGAGCCTTGGTTATTGACACTGATATCAATAGGAAGCAGGGAAAGCTCCAATTTCCTGATGTATTTTGCAACCTTTTTCCAATATGAGGTCCTATCCAGGGTCAGGGACAGAGGATCCAGAACAGATTTAACATCCAGCATGAGCAGCCTGGAGCCTGAAGATGTTGCCATTTATTACTGTCAACTGCATAGCAGTTTGCTGCCCAAGGTGACACAGGCCATGATATCAATGTCTCAGGAAAGTGTGAGGCTGGGCTGTTCCAGCTGTTCCTCCTGCTGCCTCCACCTGCTGAGAGCAATGCTCAGAGGCAGCCAGACTCTGAAGCTCATTGCCTGGAAGGGGAGAGGGTACCTATTTGTGTACCCACTATCTTTCCTTCCTCTTAGCTCCATCGGGGCAGAGCAGAGTGTGTCTCTCCTTATTTCCTAAATGACACAGAGTAGTGAATGTTGGGAGTCCACATAGTGGTATTGCATGCGATTTAGATAGCTGACAAATACTCAAAGCAGGACTGGCTTTAATACAGGGATTGAAGTTCATACTACAGACATTAATTATATTAGCAGGTCTGGCTGTTAGGGATATTGGTCTTAAAAATAGGGGATTCTCTTACTCTCCCCATAATCCTGAACTCATTTGTCACTGTAGGTAAAGACTGCCTAAATTTGTATACTCAGAGTGCTTTAGGGAGCTCCAGACTAGAGAGGGTTCTCTTAGCCTCCTATATCTCATAACCCTCTTATACCTCATTCTGATCATATCTCCTCTGTCTATAAAAACTGCCTAATTTGAGCTGGGCATGGTAGCACATGCCTGTAATCCCAGTGGCTTGGGAGGCTGAGGCAGGAGGATCGTGAGTTCAAAGCAGCCTCAAGAAAAAGCAAGGTGCTTAGCATCTCAGTGAGACCCTGTCTCTAAATAAAATACAAAAATAGGACTGGGGATGTGGCTTAGTATTGAGTGCACGTGCATGGCCCAAGAAACATGGGTAACACAAAAAGAACAACATTACATTGCATTAGAATTGCTATTTTGTGTTGCCAAACTGCTGTGCCAGCCAGCCTCTATGGATGGGCACAGAGGCTGGGGTTCCCATGGGAGAAGCACTTATTATAGGAGGTGGAGTCTCAGAGTAAAATGGAGTCTGTATGGTCACTGCCCATGTAGCCGGGCCCATAGCTGTAAATGGGAAAGGCTGGGAAGGGGCTCAGCCAGGCTGAGCTCAGGAGGTGCTTCCTGAGAGCTACAGGCTCTGGCCCTGAACTATGAGGATTAGAGAAAACATTCAGCCTTTGATTTTGGAACTGAGTTATTTAAATTGGCATGATATTGTCTAACTCCAACCATTTACTGGCAAATGCCATAAATTTACTCTTCTTTAAAGCTGAGTAATATTCCATTGAGTATACATACTACATTTTATTTTTCCATTTATCTATTGAGAGACATTTAGGTTGGTTCCATAGTCTAGCTATTGTGAAATGAGCTGCTATAAACATTGATGCAGCTGCATTACTGTAGCATGCTGATTTTAAGTCTTTCGGGTTTAAACCAAGGAGTGGGATAGCTGGGTCAAATGGTGGCTCCATTCCCAGTTTTCTAAGAAATCTCCATACTGCTTTCCATAGTGGTTGCACCAATTTGCAGTCCCATCAGCAATGTATGAGTGTGCCTTTTTATTTTATTCATATAGAGTGTTCCTATAGTTTTCCTGGGGTGGACTTGAACCTGGACTCCTCCTCTCTTAGTCTCTAAGGTAGGTGGGCTTATAGGCATGAGCCACCCTACCCATTGGACATCTAGTTTTGAAGCAGTTATCTTGGATATTTAAAGTTGGCATCTCTTGCCTAGACTATGGCTGCTACTCCACTCAGAGGGACTGAGCATGAGCATCATGGAGTTCATGACCTGCTCCTGTGTGCCTGCTGTGTCAACATTGACCTTTCCATTGCTGAGGACACTGGTTAACCTGAGGGGCTCTGGTTAGAGATAGAAGCAGGTGTCATACCCATGGGCAGTTGTTCTGGGCCCCAAGAGGACAGAAGTTTTTGGTCCAGAGTTGGGCATGGGCAGCTTCTCCCTTGTGTTTTCCCCCACAGGGCACAGAACAGCTGGCTCAGTGACTGCATGCCACAGGACAACCCATTCACAGCTGCTGGTAGCCAGCAGAGTCTTCTGTCTGGAGAAACAGAGGTGCCTCTGGCAGGTCACAACTGACATGATCCAGGGACTCTACTCACAGTGGACCATGGCGGCAACACGTACAACCCTGAACACCTGCTGCTCTCCTTTCTGATCTCTAAAGACCACCAGGCACCATCTTTGACTCTCCCATGAGAATCCAAGGGGTGGATTCAGAGGCAGACCCAGGACCAGGATGTGCAGGAGAACAGGGTTGTGACGCAAATGTGGACAGCTATGTGCGGAGTGATGATTGACAGGTTTGAACTCAGAGTAGGAGGGGACAAGAAATAGAAGACCCAGGCAGGAGTGCAGAGGAGAGACACTGGAGAAGCCCAGGTCCAGGGAGAAGGGATGGGAGGGGAGGGATTGTGTGACTTCAGAGGTGTCCCCAACCTGTTCCCCTAAGGGTCCTCAGACTGTCAGCAACCCTGTGCACAAGCAGCATCTGAGTGGAAGTTTGTCCCCTAGTGGGGACAGGAAGAAATTCAAGTTCTTTAAGGAAGTGTGGCTGCTGGGGGACAGAATGACCTGTGTCCCTGCCCCACAGCCCTCCCAGACAGGCAGGGTGTTCAGAGGGAAGCAGGAGGCAGCAGGAGCTCAGCAGCCAGGCCTAGTCCTGATGGAGCCAGACTGACGATGCTTATGCTCTTGCTGGGTCAGAATGGGACAGTTGCTTCTCATTCCCCAGCACTGTGGTAGAAAGAAGGGAGGGTCAGGGTCAGAACACTGTGAGA